>NC_142586.1:93777424-94129924 GCF_965207765.1 Zootoca vivipara
CACACTTCTCTGAAGTCTCTCAGCCCCACTCACCTCACAGAGTGTTTGTTGAGGGGGAGGAAGGGAAAGGAGAATGTTAGCCGCTTTGAGACTCCTTTGGTAGTGATAAAGTGGGATACAGTATCAAATCCAAACTCTTCTATAAAGTACTATTATTGATTCTAACTTCTTGTTCTAAGCATATTCCCTTGGTAGCGATACTTCCAACAGGGCTTTCTTCCAAGTGAATATGCCTACAATTGCATCTGAAAGCTGTGACCAGAAACAATATTCAGGGTTCACCTCCTTCCCCAGAATTTCTAGAAGTTAACTCTCTGTGTACAATGCATTTTGTCCACAGCACACACAGAAATGTATTTAAGTGCATATCAATGTGTGAACTCTACACTAAAGCACCATGCACAGCCAGGCAGGGGTATATTTTGGTTTTTCTCTCTAGCAACAAATACCATTGTGTTTGACTTTGAAGTGAATTGAGGGCAGGCTCACGTAAAGCAAATAAACATATCACTATCAATGTGGGACGGGCAATTCAAATCCCTATTGTGGCACTGGCCTGGGCAGAGAGGTTGAAAATCCAATATGATGATGAAAAAAATATTCCATCCCTGCTAGCATTTTGCGCCCCAAAACAAAACATTTTTTTTTAAAAAAAATTGATTTTCACGAGGAAACAATGAACAGGCAACTTCCTCTGCAACCCTCTGAAGGACAAGCAACTGAAAAGCTTTTGAGGCTGTCTAAAGTAGAAGAAATTAAGAGTCCAAATGGCAGACCTTTTTTAAACCAATGGTGGCTGCCACCCAATTGGATCAGGCTGGCTAGCAGACCACTAGGGTAGGATCAGGCCTGTGGGTTGATTGTCCACCGCGTGGTATACAGGAAGCAGAGCAGGCCGTGACAATATGTAAAGGCCGGAGTGGCACGTGATATAATGACGTTTCAAGTGTATCCTATTATCTTCTTTAAAAAGTTTGTGGGTATGTGGCAATATCCCCGTGGTTTTTTTGGAATGAAGGATCCACCTCCGCAGCTCTGTGGGGGAAATGGGGTCTCCTAGCACCTCCCAGCACCCTTAATAAAACACCGTTCTCAGGAAAGCCACGACAGATCCTGCTTTAAATGCGTCGTGCAGATGGAGCCTTAAGTTCCTTCCCCGGAGTTGGAAGCTATCACTTTTTAAAAAAGCAGGCTAAGGACAGAACTGTGAAGGCCTTTACCTGCAACGACACCCAGGGCTGTAAGGCGGTTTTTAAAGGAACTCTTTCCAAGTCCCGCCACCCCTCTCAAACTTCGCTCCTACCCGCGGAGGGGAAAAGCCGTCACCTTCCCTTTCGGCTTCTCCCCCCCCCCCCGGGCCGTCTCCTCTCCAAGCCCAACTTCCTTAAGAGTCAGGGAAGCGCCTCCCTCCCCATGTCTGCGACACACAAAACACACAGCGCGACTTCCCCGGTTCTTTTGCTTTGCGGCAGGACCCTTGCAGATCCGTAGCTTGTGCCCCCCACCACCCTCCGCCGCAGGCTTTTTCGCAGCGATCGGGTCTTTGCTCTCCGCTCCCCCACTGCGCCCGCCATGGGCGAAACGAAGCGGTTGCCGCGCGCCTTCCTGCAGAGCAATCCCCACCCGCGTTGAGATCCACCTCGATGCCTCCCTTCTCCTCCCTCCCTTGGCATCTGCTCTGCCCTCCTAGGGAGTGAGTCGCACTTGGAAGGCATCATCCTTGGCTTGGGCCGGACGAGCAGCCCAGTTTTTTAAAAATTTCCCCTTTCCACACTTCTCTCTTCCATTCATTTGCTATATATATATATGTAGTGTGAGCTGTGTAAAAAAAGGGGGGGGAGGGAAAAGAGGTGAGAAAGAAAGAAAGAAAGAAAGAAAGAAAGAAAGAAAGAAAGAAAGAAAGAAAGAAAGAAAGAAAGAAAGAAAGAAAGAAAGAAAGAAAGAAAGAAAGAAAGAAGGCCAAGTCCTCGACGACGTCTCCTGCCCTGCCGTGGCAGCGGCCGCTCCGCATTCTTGGCATTCCTGGGCCGTGACTCCGAGGTCGGCGGCTGCTCCTCCAAGCAGCTCCGCATTACACGCCAGAGAAAGAGCGCCGTGCGCGCGCGCGCTTCCCGGCCGCCACTCCGACTCCTCCTCGCTTTATAATCCAGACTCCAATCCCCTCCCTCACGTCCTTTCCCCACCCTCCTGGCTCCCTAACCGCCCCCGTCCCAGCGCCCGTCCTGCCCTCCTTCCCGAATTTTATGCCTCCTCTCTCAAACTTCTCCAAACTTTCCCCAGCGCCGGTGGGACGCACGAGTGTGTTTCTTAGGGAAGGGGGAGGAGAAGGCGGAGTCGGTTTTCCTTCTCTTTCTCTCTCTACTTCCCAACAAAACTTCGCCACCATCCAGATTCTCCGTTTTCTCACAGCACCGCCCCCCCCCGCGCCTCCAGTTATTATTAGTAGTATTATTGCAGCGATCGACGTAAAACTTTCTTCCTCTTGCTGCTTGGATATTTTTTATTTTTTGGTGAAGAAGGAAACTTTGCGCATCCATCGCTGGATCTTCCTCACGGAGTTTTGTGTGGTGCGTGCGTGTGTGCTTTGCATGAAAGCTTTACATTTTCTCTTGGGGGCGGAGAAAGGAAGGGATCCCAGCGGACGAGGCGCGTTGGGGAGAAGAAGCTGCTTTTGGGTGACCCAAGAAACAGGTAAGTGCAGGGATCGGAGTGGGGGGTGGCGAATTTGAAGAGTTTGGACGCAGTTTATAGCATTAAACAGGAAGCTGGAATCTTGTGATAAGACGATGCTGTGTGTTTTGCGTTAGGAAAAAAAAGTCTGCCTATAAAATGTGGGACCAGTTGGCATGCAGTTTCTGAGACAAGCTTCTACTTCTTTTACTCTCCCCCCTCCACTCCGCCCGATTTTAAATAGGGTTGGCTAATGTGCAGACTTTGCATTCAGAGGGAGCCCTGAAACTCAAAGGGCCTTTTAGACAAAACACTACTCTTGTAACCTACAGTGTGATCCTGTGCATGCCTACTCGAAAGTAAGTCTCATTAGGTTCAGTGGAGCTTGCTGCCAGGTAAGCAGGTTTGGGATCGCGCTCCTGCGCTCCTTTCTATTGTTTGTTTTAAAGCCGGTAAACAGATGAACGAACTTCTCTGCTCCGTGGATCTTTTGCTCAACTTTCAGCCAGCTCCCCTCCCACTCTCTGCTGGGTGAATTTACCTTCTTGCTCTTTGTTAGTCAAGTCTATACTGGTCATCCAGCGCTGGCAAACTGCGGTGTCAAGAAGCAAAGGAATGTGGTGGCGTCTGCTTGTGTGCCTTGCCTGACAAAATCTATTAACCTAAAAAAAAAGTTTCCAAAAGCTATCTTTTAAGGGATGAGTCACTGGCAGTCCAGTATATACTCTACACAGAATAAGGTCTCTCTATCTGTGTGTGTGTGCACTTAAACATTGTAAATGGTTTGCTAGTTTTGAACTCTGTGGGCAAAAGGGCCCTTTTGATTACAAGTCTTCTTTCTTTGTAGTCTCCTGGAATGTGCATAATGAAAGGTGCGGATAATGAAGGGAAGGTGTCAGATACGGAATGTCTTGCTTTAAATATTCCCCCTTGTGATGTCTTTATTCTTGTGAAATGTGCATGCTGAAAAGTTTATGTAATAGGGAAGACCTGTTTTATATTTGTAATATTTACTTTAGAAATAAAGCACACACAAGTGGTTTCTTGTACTGTAGATCCTAGTCATGTGTGGACTTTTACAAGCTCTAAGCTGGCCTGCTTAGATGCTCACTAGCCATTAGGAATGCAAGGAAAGCCATGGTGGATCAAACCTAGAGTCCACCTAGTTCAATTGTGGCCACCCAGATGCATCAGGGAAACTTGTACAAGTAGGGCATGGAGGGAGCTTGATGCTGATGCTGGCAGTTGCTTGATGCTGGCAGTTCTGTAGGTTTCATATATTTGCATGCTGGAATGTTTTGTCCACAACTTGCGTTGTTAATGTATATAATGTGGTCTCCACCATCTGGATTTCCCAGTGGATAGGAGAGGTGGATCTACTGTATTCAGGCCGTGCTTAGCAGTAGCCTTGGAAAGGATGTCTAGATCTGGACTTCTTTGGTTTGCACATAAATGCGGATCACTGGATTGCTGAGACTGATTATTGTGCAAGAGATGCCTGGCTGCGGAATGTGTGAACTGGTTTAAGTGAAAAGCAGTGTGTCTGGGCCAACATGATAGTGATGGCTCATACATACAGGCGTCACTTGATATTGTAGTCATCCTATGATAGCCAGGGATGTGTGAACCAGGCAAGCTGCATGGTGAGGTAACTTGGGCAAGGGGGTGGTGACTTACCCGAAGCAGATCACGAAACTTTGGGGTCTCCAGCAACATATTGTCCATCATTACTGATTTTTGGATCTGGCTTTTGGGCATGGTGGGTGAGGGCCTGGGTGCCTTTTGTAAGCTTCTTCTCCCAGTTCCCATTTATAGTGTTGTTTTCCAGTGTGCTTTAAGAACGTAAAAAGAGCTGTGCCATATGAGACCAAAGGCCCATCTAGTGCAGCATTCTCTTCCAACAGTGGCCAGCCAAGGCTGCTAAAACTGATGACTATATTCTACCTCCACTGTCAGAAGCAGTACTGTATGACCCTGATCTTCTTCTTCTTTGGCGATCACTCGTATCCGAGTAAGATTGTCTTCCATAAACATGGTTTTAACAATGGGTCCATAAGTGACTGTGGAGGCCAAGTCTGGATCCACACGTCCTTCCACAGTGGGGACATTGGTTTCCGGGCGGGAGTTGATCACGGTGTGGATTTGCCAAGCGTGCCTTCCTCTTAGCACGTTTCTCCCTTGCGTCCTGAGATCGAGTTTCTTCAAAGCCCATGACACCTTTGGTAAAGGCTGTTCTCCAACTGGAGCGCTCGCAGGCCAGGGTTTCCCAGTTGTCAGTGCTTATACTACATTTTTTTTAGATTTGCCTTGAGACAGTCTTTAAACCTCTTTTGTTGACCACCAGCATTACGCTTTCCATTTTTAAGCTCGGAATAGAGTAGTAGCTTTGGAAGACTGTACCAGCTGCTGGGAGTCATACTTTGGAAAAGTGCTTTTGCGCTAATACCCTCCTTGCAGGCTTTTCACAAGCATCTGGTTGGCCACTGTGATAACAGGATGGTGGACAGGATGAGCCACTGGCCTGATCCAGAAGGCCCTTCTTATGTTCTTCTGTTAGCCAGACACGTATGGAAAACTCACAAACGTGGCACAAGTGCAAATGCACTCTCTCACTTGTGCTTCTCAGCAACCGGTACTCAGACACATACTTGTCATAATGATTAATTAGTCAAATTTGTCTCACTGATCTCAGGTCGACTTACTTCTGAGTGAATGCTAAACCATCTTAAAGCAAGCAAAACTGTTGAATTTAAGTCAGTTAATCCATGAGTGTATTTTGGGAGTCTTAATAGTGCAATGCTACTCAGAGGTAAGTTCTATTCATTGGGGCTTACTCCCTGGCAAGTGGAGTTAGGATTGCTGTCTAATTTGTGAATCTTTTTGAACTCTGACGGCATGGATTGCTATATTTACTTTGCAAGACGCATAAAAGTATTTTGTTGATGATGATAGTAACGTTAATATAATTTTGGGTCAAATGAAAAGTCATGGTTTGGTGGCCTTACAAACAAATGGCCAGGGTTAGGCATGTTTTATGGACATAATTAAATATTTTCTGAAGAGGCTTGAAAACCCACGTGCTTCTGTGTTGTGGCTAGCAGAGGAAGCTCTTTTCATACCAAGAGGAGCATGATTGAGCATACAGTGCCTGACCAAAACATCTCAAGATATCACTGTGTAGTGAGCACTTGAATGAGGATGCTAATTAGTGGTGTTAGAAGAGAGGGCAGTGGAGTTCACAATCCAATTAAGTTGCAATACTTGATTAGGCTTTAAGTAGGCCTATCAACAGGATTCAATAAATATTAGGCAATAATCTGATGCTCACATATGCAAAAGTAAATCCCATTGAACTCAGTGGGTAGCAGTTGCTTGGCTCTTAAAGGATTGGGGGAATGGGCCCATAGGCACAAATGTGCATAACACCTGCATATGCTTATCTCTGTGTTTAGATAACATTTAGAACACTGTTTCTCAAACTTGGGTCCCCAGCTGTTGTTGGACTACAACTCCCATCATCCCTAGCTAGCAGGATCAGTGGTCAGGGATGATGGGAGTTGTGGTCCAACAACAGACTCCCACAAGAGGTTGTGGACTCTCCTCCCTTGGCAGTTTTTAAGCAGAGGTTGGATGGCCATCTGTCATGGATGCTTTAGCTGAGATTTCTGCATAGCAGTGGGTTGGACTAGATGACCTTTGGGTTCCTTCCAACTGTTAAGATTCCATGATGGGAGTTGTAGTCCAACAACAGCTGGGGAGTAAGCCAACAATTTCCCCACCCATATCAGCTTTGACTCATTCTTCAGTTACTTTGCACACACTGCTCACTCCATATCGGCTCTTTTTACATTTACCCCCTCTTCCCACAATTTTCCATCAAATTCAAATTTGCAGAGAACACCTAACTGGGAGGGGCAGCTAATGGAGAAGGACAGGGCTGGGTGGTAGGACACTTCTGCCCAATCCAAGGCTCCCCACACAGTTGCAAATATGTGACTGCATTTGGAAGACTGTACAGTTCCATTGTCTCACATCCATGAGGATATTACAGAGTTGGAGAAGGTTCAGAAAAGGGGCAGCCAGAACAATCAAGGGGATGGGATATCTTCCCTATGAAGAAAGCTTGCAGTGTTTGGGACTTTTCAGCGAAAAGGTGAGTGAGAGGCGACATAATCTAAGTTTTTATCAAATTATGTATGGTTTGGAGAAAGTGGATAGAGGGAAGTTTCTCTATATCAAGGCACTAAAACTCATGGACATACAATGAAGCTGAATGTTGGAAGACAAAAGAAAATACTTCTTTGTGCAGTGCAAATATAGTTAAACTGTGGAACTTGTTCCCACCGGAGGCAGTATGGGGGCAGCCAACCTGGATGGCTTCAATAAAAGAGGATTTTCTTCCGACTTGTCTATTATGTCCCATGTCTCCTGTTTCAGAACAGTCGTTAAACATAAATTTATACCCATGGGATGATGGCAGTGATAGAAACTCAGATATATAATCTAATCACCAAATAGCACCTTTGGTTTTTGTGGCACCTACCTTTTGGAACTCCCTCCTCTTGAATATTAGTCAGATGCAGCCTCTGTTGTCTTTTGGTGCCTACTTTTTGGACCAACAAGCCTTTTAAATTTACATCTTTCCCAGTCCGCAGCTGTGTTGGAATTGCAAACTGTTGTCTAATAATAATAATAATTATTATTTTTATTTATACCCTGCCCATCTGGCTGGGTTTCCCCAGCCACTCTGGGTGGCTCACAGCATATATCAGAACATACCAAAACATCAAACATGAAAAACTTCCCAATACAGGGCTGCCTTCAGATGAATTCTAAAAGTCAGTTTATTTCTTTGACATCTGAAGGGAGGGTGTTCCCCAGGGAGGGCATCACAGTTCAAGGGCACAGTTCAGGACCAGGGAGTCCCCCACACTTGCCCGCACCCTGTCGTCCCCCCCCCAAACAGTACTTCTGTCCTGTCAGGATCAATCTGCCATCCATTATCCAACCACCTCCAGACACTCACACAGGACCTTCACTGCCTTCACTGGTTCAAATTTGAAGGAGAGGTAGATCTGGGTTTCATCCACATACTGGTGAATGCCCAGCCCAAACTCCTTGATGATCTCTCCCGGGAGCTTCATATAGATGTTAAAAAGCATGGGGGAGAAGACAGAGCCCTGAGGCACCCCACAAGTGAGAGCCCAGGGGTCTGAACACTCATTCCCCCAACACCACTTTCTGCACAGAGCCCAGGAGGAAAGAGCTGAATCACTGTATAACAGTGCTTCCAGCTCCCAGGTACTCTAGACAGTCCAGAAGGATGTCATTGTCGATGGTATCAAAGGCCGCTGAGAGATCCAGCAGGACTAGGGAACAGCTTTCACCTTGGTCCCTGGTCCGCCGGAGATCATCGACCAGGACAACCAAGGCAGTTTCAGTCCCATGATGAGGCCTGAATCCCGATTGGAAGAGATCCAAATGGTCCGTATCCTCCAGGCATGCCTGGAGTTGTTCAGCGACCACCCGCTCAATCACCTTGCCCAAGAATGGAAGATTTGAGACTGGGCAATAGTTGGCCATATTGGCTGGGTCCAAAGATGGTTTTTAAAGATGGGTCCAAATATGGTTATTAAACTGCTTCTTTAACCATCACCCAGCACTTCCCGACCCGCTTTGATGAGCCAAGATGGGCAAGGATCAAGGAGTCAGGTGGTCGGTTTCACTTCTCCAAGCAGCCTTATTGTTTCATTACTTTATGTTTGCTAACCCTGAGCTCCTTAGGGAGGAATGGCAGGATATAAATTTAATAAATTAATTAACGGGACATCTTATTATTGAAGCTGATCCTTAAGATTGTGTAGACTTATGGGAGCTTCAGTGCTAAGGCTTTAATCTTTTGTAAACTTACCAGGAAGCAAGCACCATTGAACACAGTGTGACTTATTTCCAAGTTTAAACGTGTATTGGATTCTGCAGTAAATGCCTGATTGCGGAATTAAAGCATGCCAGAAAAATGAGGACAGCCTTAGTAATGATTGTGATGAGGTTTATTTTTTAAAAAAAGTAATCTAAAATGAGGAAACTGTTGTTCCTGCCATTTTTCATTGATTGTGTATAGTAGCAGTGATACCCTAGGTGCAACATTGTTCATGGGAGCAATTAATAGGCAGCTGGTGTTGATGTGTTTCAATGCTCTTCTCAGCTGGCCATTAATTGGCAGCAGATGCTATGCGCTTCTTCTACTGTTGTTGCTTAAATGTGGGACAGGCTCCTGTGAAACAGATCTGGTCATATACAGTGTTGCATAAGCCACAAGTGTCTAAACTGGGCATAACTAAGAGGCATAGAGGCATAGACAAATCCAAAACAGTCCCATGATGAGGCATGATTTTTGTTGTTGTTGTTGTTGTTCAAAGCGTTCATGCTGGAAAAGCTTCTAGAGTGGTTTACAAATCAATAAAATAATGCAGGACAGTGCCTGCCCTCAGATACAGAACCTAAAAAGTCATTGCTCAGAAGCAACAGAGGAAAACAAACTCGGCCCTCAAATTCTTGATGTTGCAAGGTTCTTATAATCACCAGCTTGGATTGGAATGGACTGTGGGGTTTTTAATTTATTTTTAAAAATGGTGGTAGTGGTGGAGCAGCAGCAGGGTGTGGCAGCTTTTGAGAAACAGTGGCACCAATAAATAGCACCAATGACAGGTGGGAGAAACCCTGGCCTATCACAAACATCATGTCTGCATTTGCACATCATGCTAAACTATGGTTTAACACAATGTGCTTGAGTGAAAAGGTGCCTGAGTGAGCCTAATCTCAACTTGCTATTATGTGCGAACCTGCAAGCATGGGTTTAACCCAGGCATAGGCAAACTCGGGCCTCCAGATGTTTTGGGACTACATCTCCCATGATCCCTAGCTAACAGGACCAGTGGTCAGGGGATGATGGGAATTGTAGTCCCAAAACATCGGGAGGGCCGAGTTTGCCTATGCCTGGTTTTACCCTAATTCTGGACTGAGGGAGGAGATGAGAAGGTGCTCTGGAAGGGATGGAGTTAGGGAAAGGGAATGCATGTCCACAGTGCTGGGTTTTGTTCTGCAGACCATGGTTTTCAGGAAGCCACTGTATGTTTGGAGTGTACCCAAGCCAGTTTTGTCACGCTTTTGCTCTGGTGTTGGATTGGAGTTGATTAAATCAATTTAACTTGTGTAGTGTGCTAAGTTGTAATACGATTCAGTGGCTTTGTAAGGTTAATCGGATTGTGAAGGACACTTGGCTCTGAATGTTGGCTGGTAAGTACTTTCTGGTGCAGTCTGGCTAAGCTAGGGGTCAGCAACCTTTTTCAGCCGTGGGCCGGTCCACTGTCCCTCAGACCATGTGGTGGGCCGGACTATTTTTTTTGGGGGGGGGGAATGAATGAATTCCTATGCCCCACAAATAATCCAGAGATGCATTTTAAATAAAAGCATACATTCTACTCATGTAAAAACGCCAGGCAGGCCCCACAAATAACCCAGAGGTGCATTTTAAATAAAAGGACACATTCTATTTATGTAAAAACACTCTGATTCCTGGACCGTCCGTGGACCAGATTGAGAAGGTGATTGGGCTGCATCTGGCCCACGGGACTTAGGTTGCCTACCCCTGCATTAGAAGGTCGGAGTTGAACAGTAAGAATAAAAATGAGCTGGTGAGTCTAAAAGACTAAGCTAAACAGTACCTACAAGTGATTTTTCCTTCCCACTTCCAACACTGACTATGAATCACTCACGAATACAGTGCTTACATAGGCTTACATCACTAAGCTGACATCACTCAGGAGTAGCTGGTATAATGTGGCACAAATGTGATCCACAGAGTTGTGTTTTTCTTCTTTGAAATACACCCGAGCCCATGAAGTTGATCCCATGGCAGACGCTAGTTTGAAGGCCACATTTTTCTCATAATTGGGTTGGGCCTGCATACTTTAGGGAGCTCGTTGTCCCTCCTGCAGTCCGTGAAACTAACTGGGGTCGTCTCTTGGTGTAGTGTTACTCAAACCGCTACGTTTTTAAAATTCTTGCCAAACTTTTCTGCACACTGAACCACCTGAGAGACAATGTGTGGCCCAGATTCATTTCTTAATGAAGGCACCAGTCTGTGTGCTGCTTTCACATTTTTCAAAATGATTGACTAGCTGTCTTCCTTTTAAGACCTTGGAAATTAAATGAGATCTGGTTTTGGGCTGGCAGAAGAAAGATATCCTTGCACAACAACTAAAATTAGAGCAAATTGTTTAAAGGGTACTTTTATCTTTTTTGTCTCAGTATGGCCCAGCATCAAAGGGCCTACCTTGTAAAGTATTAATACTAATGTTGCTATCATGGAACCTTTTGTAATCATAAACCGCACATCCTTTTCCTCCTGGTATGTTTTATTATTCACTCGGTAAACCGCATAGCTGTACCTTATAGTTCCTTATTGGCAACTGTGGCGGTTTAATCAAGGCAGCTGCAACAACCATTATTTGAAGTCAGCTTTGTTTGAAGCTCACTAAACATTATGTTAGCCATAGTATGTTGGTCTGGATGATGCAGCAAACCATGGTTAATAGAAAGTGGAAGGAAAAGCGTCCAGACTCCTTTTCCTGACTGCGCCAGAGGGGCAGAGTACGCAAACCTGGGGAAAATGTCGGCTCATTCACATTTCACTAATCTATAGTTTAGCATGACATCTAAACACTACTACTGAATCAAATGGTTGGTCCACCTGACTCATTATTGTCTAGATGGACTTCAGCACCTTTCCAGGGTTTCATTAGTCTTTCCCAGCTCTGCTTGGAGATGCTGGGGATTGGAACTCAATACTCTGCATTTATAGCATGTGTTCTGCCACTGGACTCTGGCTCTTCTTCCTCAAGAATGTCCTTTGGCTTTTGGAGTAGAACGTGTCTGGAACTGTATCGGGGCAGCCTGGAGCAACTTATTTATTTTGTTTAAAACAGTGCAGCTGGGTAAGTTTCCATTTCGAATTGCAACACCGTTTCCTGCCCATTTGATACTGTCATTTGTGCTACAACGCAGACACACTTTCTTTAGTACTTTTCCGAATACAAGGGGACAGGGGGCATCTAGCCCCTTTTGAGTTACAGCAGATGTTGACAAGCAATGAGAATACAATATCCTTATAGTGTGACAAACTTGCATCTAGGGTTAATGAAGTAGCAAGATTAAGTAAGCAGTATGAATGCAACAATGCTATTGGCACATAAGGACTTTTTGTTTCTTTCATAGCACAGTTGATAGAGCACAAGACTCAATCTCAGGGTCGTGAGTTGGAGCCCAAAGTTGGGCAAAAAGATTCTTGCAGTGAAGGGGTTGGACTAGATTACTTTCATGGTCCCGCCCAACTCTACGATTCTATGGCTTGGCCATTTTTTAGCCTAAGACAGAGGACATGGTTATTTTACATTTACACTTGCATTTTGACATCTCCAGCTAAGAAGTAATGGTTAGATAGAGTTCCCAGCTTTTTCTTCCTTTACTCCTTATCAGGATGTGCATAAAAAGTGGAGGTCCATTCAGCAATGGTTCTCCATGATTTCTCTCCCAGGCCTATCTGGAGATGCCAGAGATTGAACCTAGGACCTTCTGCATCCAAAGCAGTTGTTCTACCATGGAACTGTGGCCCTTCCCCAAAGAGCATGATTTCATGAATCCAGGGTAACCTTCTCATTTCTCTAGGCTGTATACAGAGCTCATTTGAGATCCATAGGTAAAGTTTGCATCCTTGCCCTAAGCAACTTAGTGCTCATTGGAAGTCCTTCGTTTTATGTAGGGCAATTTATATTTAACGCAAACGGGAATGGTCTGCCCTAGATAACGCATTTCCTCTGCTCCTGTCCTGAATTTATTTAAAGTTGTATTTAATTTGTAGAGGTGATCCCAGGGATTTTTGCTTGGTGAGTTCTTCAATGAAGAATTCCAGAATTGTGCAATAGGGAAGGTGTAACCCTGTGCTCTGAATATAATATTCAAATTGATCTCTATGATGCAGATTTGCATGCCACACAGATTAAGGCCACCAGTTTTGTAAGTGTTGTCAGGCTTGAAATACCCGGGTTTAGATTGAGGTCGTTGGTGAAAGGATTTGTAATTGAGGAAGGCTGGAGAAAGTGACTTTATTATGATTGCTGTTACTTCTGCTGGCTTGCTGTCAACAGGGGAATGAATTAATCTCTAACTGCTTGGCCTGCAGGGTCTCGGTGCTTGAAACTTGAGAGCTCAAGGCATCTTCTGCAACAGCTGCTAAAGACTGAGAAAATGCCTATGATTACAGAACTGCAGAAACTACAAGTCCCTGCCTGTTAATTTGTGAGAATGCACTCTTTAAATGTGCATCATCCGTACACTTGAGCGAAGGAGCAGAGCCACCTTAAGGTCTTGCAGGGTCTTGGGAGGGTAAAATAGGGTGTTCGGCTTCAACAACCTGCCCACAATCCTGCCCTTTCCCCCCTTCCCCCCAAAACTAGGACCTTAGTATTTCCACAATTAATTTCACTGTAGTTGCCCTTCTGCAAGAACATCAACTCTTTAAATGAGTAGGCAAGCGGCTGTTTACAAGGCTGAGTAGCCACGAGCATTTCCTTACATGACACATGCTAGGCTTGTTACATTAAATTGTGCAGTTTCTGCTCAGGAAAAGAACTCAGGAAATGCCTGGAAATCACTCAGGCTGGCCATTTGCACTCTAAGCAATGAACTGACTGGTATAAGCAAACAAACAAAACTTCTTTGGTAATGGATCCTCTTGTCAACGTGGCCAGAGAGGGGAAGGCATAGTCTCTGTAAGAGATTGGCAGTGAAAATGGTGAAAACACTTGGAGCAGCTCTGATATAAAGAGAAATGCAAGAGACCTCTCTCTTTTTTTAGAGTAAGTAGTAAATAATAAAAGAATAACACAAATGATATAAAAATGTGATGAATGCTGGAGGAGAGATGTGTCAGGTTTTCCTACATAGCTGAGGCTTCAATACTTTGGCCACCTCATGAGAAGAATCATTGGAAAAGACCTTGATGTTGGGAAAGATGGAGGGCACTAGGAGAAGGGGACGACAGAGGACGAGATGGTTGGACAGTGTTCTCGAAGCTACGAACATGAGTTTGACCAAACTGCGGGAGGCAGTGGAAGACAGGAGTGCCTGGCGTGCTATGGTCTATGGGGTCACGAAGAGTCGGACACGACTAAACAACAACATTTCTTTTTGCATTACAAAATCAGTTAAGCATTGACAGGTTCCCATTTGAAAGATCCCAAAGCCCTCCCCCTTTATTTTATTTTCCCCCGCTTGCTATTTGTAGAGCTCTGTTGGTTTTATTTAAAATAGGAGCAGGCTTGGGATTCTCACGCGGGCTGTTGCAATGGGAATGAATATGGTTGGACAAAAGCATTTTGTTTTGAGCTGCTGGGATTACTATTTTTTAAATTTGTTACATTTTTTTTAACCCCACAATCTTTCCAAAACGTTCAGGGCAGCAATGGAAAGAAGAGAGGTAGCCCACAATTTGCTAAGCTCTACTCATAAGCATCCTCAAAGGATCAAAAGTAATGAATGTAAGCCTCAGGAAAGCAGAGCCTAGCAAGTCACCAAGCCCAAACCTCTTGACAATTAAGAGCAGTTCAGACATGGAAGAAACTTGGGTTTTCTGCCAAATAAAGAATGCATAGGATTGTGGCTTTCAACTTGCATAGCAGCCCTCAAATTTGAAGTTGAAAGGGTTTGCTTCTAGACAGAATTACATTGACTCACCGTGCAACATGCCTTCCTGTAGCTCCTTGTTCCTCCTTTGCCCACCATGGCAATGCTTGGCAGCCAAGTGACCATCCACAAAACAATTATGACTAATTTTGGAATCTGACCCATCATTGGAAAAATGATTGTCATGTGGGAAGGAACCATAACTTTGCTTAATTCTTTCCTATACATTTGAGAACGCCTTAAATTACAGTACAGTACGGATCTGTGCTCACTGGAAGGACAGATCCTGAAGCTGAGGCTCCAATACTTTGGCCACCTCCTGAGAAGAGAAGACTCCCTGGAAAAGACCTTGATGTTGGGAAAGATGGAGGGCACAGGGAGAAGGGGACGACAGAGGACGAGATGGTTGGACAGTGCTCTCGAAGCTACAAACATGAGTTTGACCAAACTGCGGGAGGCAGTGCAAGACAGAAGTGCCTGGCGTGCTATGGTCCATGGGGTCACGAAGAGTCGGACACGACTAAACGACTAAACAACAACAACAACAAAAATGGGTGGATCACCCCTCCCTGCCTTTTGTAATATGGAAGCTATAGTCCTAAAGCAGGGTCCCCAAACTAAGGCCCGAGGGCTGGATGCGGCCCAATCACCTTCTAAATCCGGCCCACAGACGGTCCGGGAATCAGCATGTTTTTACATAAGTAAAATGTGTCCTTTTATTTAAAATGCACCTCTGGGTTAATTGTGGGGCATAGGAATTCATTCATATTTTTTCCCCAAAATATAGTCCGGCCCATAGCTGCCAAGTTATCCCTTTTTTAAAGGGATTTCCCCTTATGCTGAATAGGCTTCCTCGCGAGAAAAGCGAAAACTTGGCAGCTATAGTCCGGCCCCCCACAAGGTCTGAGGGGCAGTGGACTGGCCCCCTGCTGAAAAAGTTTGCTGACCCCTGAGACCTAAAGGGTCTTTTTAAAATTTATTTTTAAAACGGCTTAATTTAAGTTAACAAAAGGAAAGTTTCCTGCTGCTGCTTCCTTCCTGCACTCCAGAAAAACCTCTCTGGATGGTTGGTGGGCCTCCATTAACCCTGTGGGATAAGATACGGGAAGTTGTTGGGAAAGGGATGAATTGCCCAAATTGGAATTGGAGCATGACATAAATTAATTTACAGGTCACTCCTTTGGGACCAAATCCTATATAATTAATCTCCAGATTCCAGTATAAAAACTGTATTATGTGTAATCTGATCACTTCCATTAAAGCCCTAAATGGATTGGGACTAGGGTACCTGAAGGCCTTTATTTGAATATGCCTACTCTTTATAGTCTGCTTCAAAGACATTCCTGAGGTTCCCCTAATAACATAAGGCTTTCCTACAGAGAGGACTGCTCTGTGTGGGACGCAGGTGGCACTGTGGTCTAAACCACTGAGCCTCTTGGACTTGCTGATCAGAAGGTCGGCGGTTCGAATCCCCGTGACGGGGTGAGCTCCTGCTGCTCTGTGGCAGCTCCTGCCAACCTAGAGGTTTGAAAGCATGCCAGTGCAAGTAGATAAATAGGTACTGCTGCGGCGGGAAGGTAAACAGTGTGCTTTGGTTTCCATCACTGTGTTCCATTGAGGCAGAAGCAGTTTAGTCATGCTAGACACATGACCCGCAAAGCTGTCTGTGGACAAATGCTGGCTTTGACTGCACTTGACCATCTAGGAGTCCTTTACCTTTTACCTTACATGAATATAGCACGCATATAGTGCAGATATGCAGAATAAAACAAATGAGGAGCTATTGTGGATATTGGGTCCACATGACCCAATGGTTGTCCATTGAGTTTCACCTGAGCAACAGGACTTCCTCTTCCTCTCCTCCTCCTCTGCAGTCCTCACATGCCATCCCACCTCTGATCTGGAGGGTCTCCCGACAGCTCACACTGCAGCAGTGTTGAATACTACCCCTTGTGTTCTCTCTGGGGACCAGCAGAACTGTGCTGATGCATCAGATTTGGATGAACCAGCTTTGAGAAGATCCTGGTACATGCATGCCTTCTGACGGTACTCTGAGATTCACAGATAAGAGTCCCAAAGCTATTCAACTAATATACTTGCTCCTTGCTTTACATGTGGTAATGTTTTAAGGAAGCACTTTAGATTTGGGGGGAAAATAAGGTGTGACCTGATCTTGACTTTTCCTTTTTAAGGGTTTCCTTATGCTTCTTCTTTTTGGAATACCAAGTTTAATCTTTTCTTGCAAGAAGAAAAGATAGCTTGGGATTTACCTTGGCCCTTAGTTTGTGGCTGTTGTACGCTTATTCTTCAGAATTTGGGCGGGGATGCAGGTATCTGTAAAAACATGAAAGGCATTTTGTTTTCATTTAGTTCTGTCTCCTCTTCGGAATTCCTAGGCTTATCCATTGGGCTGTGGGCTCTAACCTGTGATGACCCTATTTCTAGCACAAAAAAAGCAAGGTCAGCTGCAATCAGTTTAACTGTGTGCTTGTCTGTGTGTGTTTTTGACCAAGGAAAATACTTGACATTCTTCAAGTCTCTTAGATTAGGTCTTATCATAGAACTCCCCTTTTCATGGAGACAAGAGTTGTGGTGGGGGGGAAATTGCCCAGAATTTGAAGTGATTACTATTATTATAAACTAAAGGTCTGGACAGGCCCAAGCAAAGCCAGAGGACCGTGTTAGTCTAACACAGCCAAACAAACTTGGCCGTTTCTCATGCCTGTATAATGACTGTTGTTGAGTTCTCTACCTTTTAGCTTCTTCCCATCTGCCATTGCTGTTTGATAAATAATATTTTCCAGAACAAAAAAAAAATCCTTCCAGCAGCACCTTAAAGACCAACTAAGTTTTTTATTTTGGTATGAGCTTTCGTGTGCATGCACACTTCTTCAGATACACCAGGCGACTTTAGTCTTCTGTGTGATTTTTCCTCTTTCCCCAATGTATTCATTTAAATCTTGATTTTAAATTGGAGTTCCCACTTTCCTCTGGTTAGCCACACCTTCAACAGTCTTGTAGCATCTCTTGCTCTGTTGAGCACAACCATGTGACCTGACACATCACATTAAACATACACCAGAACAGACCATTGGCTCAGCATTGTCCACACTGGCTAGGAGCAACTCTCCAAGGTTCTCTCCGAGTTCTACCTGGAGATGCCAGGGATTGAACCTTCTGCATCCATAGTATGGCCATGGCCCTTCAAAACTTCCAAGTGAAAGCAACTGAATGGCAAATTTCACAGAGCTAATAGCAGTTGTCAAGAGGTCTTAACCTTCAAGGATCACCAGGTGACATGGCTAGTTGTTAACTCATGACAGCCAATTACACCATAGCCTGAAAATCCAAAATTGCCATTTGCAAGTCTGCCAGGGAAATCCTGCTTATTCACAGTAACAGAGGTCAACATTAATGACTGAAGCCAACCTCCACCCCTTGTCAGTTACAACAACGGAATAATGATCAGCTTGGTGACAACTCTGAGGTTCATTTCTGATGCAAAAGGCAAACTAATGCATAACTGCCATCTGAGAACAAGGATGGATAAGCTGCTTTGAAAATGTGGGTGCGATGTGAGAAGAATATTCATGTAAAACTATTAAGAATAATCATAGTTCTGCACGGTCAACAAACACGAAAGCATTTTCTTGTGTCAAAATATTAATTGTACATCTCAAATTTGTTTAAAGCATTATTATGTTTTTTACTGGCATAAAGAGCAAAGCTGTTAGCAGACTGGATGGGCCAGGGAAAAAGAAACCGGGGGGGGGGCATTATCAGAAGAAATGTTTATGTTCCATAATGGCAAGTTTCTATTGAAAGTTTCTGGTGGGCATCCTAGCAGAGAAATGCAATCATGATCATTCATATCTACAAGCACTCTTAATTCATCAGTGTATACATTAATGTGTTCAGAGGTAGAAGATCCCAAAGTATTTGCTTTTGGCATTCTGTGGCAAGGCAACACAATTGTCCAAAATATAAGCATGAAATCAAAAACACTTCAGCAAACATGCTTATAAATGCACCCTCAAATGCATACTTCATTCTGGGCCTGATATTTTAAATTGCTTGGCAATTAGGACCAGGTTTTTAAGAGCTTCTTCAGAAATAGTAATGGACTTGTGCATGCCCAGTGGAATGTTTAACTTAAGTTGTCCATATAAAGTTGTTGACAACTGAAAGACAATTGTTACAATAAATGAAAAACCCCAACCAAGGTTTCAAATGTTTCCTATACCGACCAGGGTTCAAGTGAGATAAACTGATTGGTCAGCATTCTCCAACACGATGCCCTTCAGATGCTTCCACTCCAGCCAGTGTAACCAGTGGTTGGGATGTTGGGAATTGTAACCCAATCAAGGAGGTCACCTATAGACATGAGGACAGGTAGCCATTGATAGCCTAATCCTCCATGGGTTTGTCCAGTCCCCTTTAAAGCCATCTAAACAAGCACACTTCACTGCTTCCTGTGGCAGTGAATCCTATATGTTGAGTATGCCCATATCTGGGGTGGGGGGGGCAGTCTTTCCTCCTAAAATAGTCTGTCCAGCCTCTCTCTTTCTGGTTTGTTTGCCCTAGTTCTGCACTTTTCCAAGCTCTGTGATACCCTTGGTGAGAAGTTCTATTGCTTAAGAACTTTTCAGACTAACTAGCTTCAGACTAACTTGGTACATTTCCATATATAGCAACATTAGGATTCCCACTACTTTTGAATGTACTAACCTAGAATCTCATTGTTCCCTGACCTATAGATAAGGATATTTTTAAGGCTGGAAGACCGTGGATCATACCCTTCACTTCTCAGACTTCAGTAGGATTTAATGTGCCTGCAGCCTCACATGCACAATTTGCAGATGACGAAATTACTTGTTGCAGAATGTTGATTTCTCCTAAGGTTTTTCTGTTGCTTCCCGAGTTAAGGTAGCATTCACCCTTCCTATGGGCACATTCAGCCCTCCACCCGGAAAGAAAATAAACCAGAAAGGAGGAAATGTTTTAGTTTGTGACTATCTGAAGCCTCTAATGATTTCTCTCTCTTTGTCTTATAAACGATCCATTTGAAAGAGCTCATTTAAAAACAAACAAGCCATTTGATTTTCCTAATGGACAGCTTGGTGAAACACTGTCAGTTGTGCATCTGAGCCTGCTTGCTGCGACTGTAGTCCTCCAAAGCTAGATTTTTTCAATAAAAGAAAGCTTTATGTTATGCCCACAAGATCATCCAAACCTGGCAGGTTATCAGAGAGAGCCAGTTTCACAAAGACCTACGCTGGGGAAACAACCTGGTTGAAATTTACCGTTGCTTTTTCCTCTGTGGGAAAAAAACAAATGACTCTCTATTCATCTTTGAAATGGATCTTTGAAATCTTGTGTCCCAGTGCTAACGAGGTCAGGGTTTTCTGGATTCAGATTCTGCAATGACATTGAAATGGAAATAGTAGTGACACCCAATGCCTGCTGTAGTATGCTAATAATATTAAAATTTATGAGTCGTTTTTCGATCAAAAGGGCCCTCAAAGATACATGCCTGAAGACACCCAGTCACTCTAGAATATCGGGATGGAATAAACAGAAAACACTAACTTCAAAGGCTGCTTGTTTTGTTATTGTCATACCTCCGCTGCCTTGCAGGGCATCTTTGAGAGAAGAAAAGGCCAATGGACTAAACCCTATACAAATCTAGAGTGGAGTCCCTAAGATGGTTGGATGGTGCCTTGTATGTCTCCTTCTGGCAACTCCTGCAGCCAAGCTGGTGCCAAACGTATTGCTCTGCTTTCCTTTGGATCACATCAATGAGGCCGAGAGGGAGGTCCTGTTGTCTGGGCAAACCAGGACCTCCATACACCATGCCCAGTCTTGCACCCCAGGAAGGTCAATTTGGTGCCAGCGATTTGACTTCGCCCCCAGAGGCATACTCCATTGTCTCTTCAGGCAGCGGATGCCAACAAAGGGGAGAGAGAGAGAGAGAGAGAGAGAGAGAGAGAGAGAGAGAATCTAAATGTACTAGTCTACAGCGTTTGAACACTTGCTCTCTTTTATGTGGAAAAAATGGGGCTGGATTCAAATAAGTAGTTTAGGGGTTCCCTTCCTTCCATGTCCCCCCAACCCACTTGGCTCTGGCGGGGGTCAGAAGAACCCACAGAATACTGTTCGGGGAGAGGAGAGGTGAGGTTGTTCCATTGGCCAAGCAGAAATGCTTGCACTTGACAGAATGTTTGTTTTAGTGTGATGTTGAATTCCTCCCATAATCTATATCTTCTAAATGGTCTTACCCCTGATTTACTATATATTTCATTAATCCCCCCTTTGTTGCTTCAAAATGTAAAAACCTGTTACTTTTTAAACAAAACAGGGATTTTATTAGAATAGCAGCAGAAATTCGTTGATTTCTTTGAGGCGAGTTCAGAGATGACTTGTTATTTTTATTATTTTAAATTGATTCTTACATTAACTTTTGAAATGGTCAAGTTACCACATTGTTGTTGTTTTTTAGCATGCCACTTCTTAGTGGCTAGCTCACACCTGTGAGCACCCTCCAATGATGAAAACTGGTATTTACCACACTTAGGAGAAACACTGGCTTTAAATGGTTTGCCATTGTGTGATCCTAATCGCTGTCATCATAGGAGAACACATTCAAATGAAATTCCACCCAAAACTGATGCGATAAAAGTAGTTGCCGTGGATTTGCACGATATCTTAAAGTAACATGAGAATCTGTCCTGCTGCAATTCCGTTGCGGCCTGTAGAGTTCCATGGTGTGAATATTTTCATAGCCAAGAAATAGCAATTTCTGGGGGCAGGAGAGATGAGTTGCCATTTTACAAAGAGGTCCTCTGAACAATGAGCTATAAAACTGTAACATATACAGCTCATTTGGGAAGAAAGAAACTGTACATTGGCTGCAGAGAGCAAAAGCTGTAACCTAAGGTGGCTGCTTTAATCACTTTCCGTTTGGCAGGAATACATAAGGTCTTTAATTTCTCAGAGGTTTTTTTCACATTGAAAACATACTTCTGGGAAAGTAGTCTAAGCTGCAGGAAAGCTCTTTGGCCTGATAAAGACTTAATGACTCCAAATTTCTTAATCTTTAACACGTTCCTCTTCCTTCTGGTTTTCTTCCTCCCCTTTTTAAGGCTAACCATGTTACAGTGTTATATCTGCACTGTTTAACATGGTTAGCTTTAACTAGAACATGCAGTGCGCTTACCGTACTTCAAATTCTGTTTTGAAACTAACCATGGTTAGCGCTGACACTGGCGAAGATGCAACACTGCACCATGGTTAGGTCTGAAAAGGTTAGGGGGGAAAAGGGACTGCATGAGCCCAAGTTTATTAACCACGGAATGACACATTTGCACTGCACATAACGACACTGGAAATCTTCTCTCAACACCTGTTTAAGCCAAGGCATAGTACTTGGATTTTTTAGCCATTGCAACCCTAAGTCAAAGACACACATTTATTTTTAAACATTTAAAAAACTATATTTGATGTGCATTTCCCCCTGATCTTAAAGCTTCCTTGCTCTCTCTGTAACCGAGCAGCATTATCACTTTTTGGACAGGAAGCCCAAATTTAGATCTCTGTAAAAGGTTTATTAGGTTCTTGCCAGTGTTTTTATTCAACATGAAATTTAAGTGAAGACGCCGTACAGAGTAAACAAGCAGAAATGTAAGTGAAGACGTCTTGGCAAAGATCCACTGGTACTTCAGATGGCTTTTGGATAAAGTAATGTTTTAATGCTCCCCACCCCAACTCATCATTCCTTTCTTGAAGTGCTGCAATCTTCATAATTCTTCCTTGGGGACCAGTGAACTGCTTATTCCCCACCCCCACCCCAGTTGAAAAGTAGCTCAGTTTTGAACTAGAGGGCTGTTGTCCTCACTATAAGCCAGAAGTCATGTGTGGCCTTCCATTTCATTGTGTCTGGAGGGGAATGCAGCCCTTAATTATCAAATTAGATGCACATTCTGGTTTCTCTGGCATGCCTTCCTGGCTGGCCATCTGTTAGGCTGGATGTGGGCCCACCAAGAAAGTAGCCTTCTGGTTTCCAACAGTGCCCAGGCTCCAACCAACGGTAGGTTAAGAGGGGCAGACTGCTGAACAGTTTATATTGTGCTCCCCTGCCAGGAGCTCTTCCTGCGATCAAACCAATGCCAGCCTAAGCCCATATGTCTCATTTGCATGGGTTCACATCTGTGGAGGCAGATGTTGCCATTGCTATACAGAGAGTAAATGATAAGGAATGGGGACGGTGGCCACAGTTTATAAATCAAGAGGCTCTTTGCAAATAAGTTAATAATGGCACCACTTCATCATCGCAAGCGACTTAAGAAAAAGCCCTACCAAGGTCAGTCCCATCAGCTTTCTTTCCCAGTTCTAATACCCAGAAGCAGATGGTCTAACACAAGAAAAGCATGTAATAGCAGGTCTGAATATTAAGGGCTTTCTTTGGTTCAACTCAGTTATAGCAGTGGTTTTCAACCAGTGTGCCATGGCACCCTGGGGGGCCTTGAATGATGGCCAGGGGTGCCAACTGCAACACCAACACCGACCTCTGCCCCTCTTTCCTTCACTCTCTCCTTTGATGTCCTCTAGTGTCTCTGCCTCCCAGTGACTTGCACACAGCGGCGGAGCTTCATGCTCCGCCACCGGGGTGGAGAGCAGGCGCGCTGCCCCCAGTGACATGGCACACATTCTGGGGGCGGGGCGCGCCGCGTTTTGGGGGCGGGGCGGGCAGCGGCGATGGCACCTCTGGGATCGTGTCGCTCGGGGCGATCCGCCCCACCCCCACCCCTATCTTCCTATGCCCCTGTTTGCACAGCTGTTTGTTGCAGCAGCCCTGGCTACAAGCTCCCCAGGAGAATGGTAACTCAGGGACTGGTCAGGGGATACTGGTTGCCAGGTGCAGAGGCGGCCTCAGAATAAACAAGCAGGCAAGAAGGCCAGGGAGTCTAGCCAGCCGGTCCACCAGCCCTTGATGTTGGGAATGGAGAGACAAGTCATGGGCCCCTGTGGGGCAGTGTGAGGAGGCAGTGTGAGGGGTGGGGGTGGGGGCAGCTCAGAGACCAGGGGCAGCAGCAGCAGCTACCCAGAGGACTCCCAAGGCGAGGGTAGAGGAGGGGAGGCTGAGGGAACACTCCACAAGGGAGGGTGTTCGAAAAAGGGTGAGAGGCTACCAGTTCTGCAAGCAAGGAGTGATATAACTGGGCTCCTGAGCCCCACAGGGGTGCCACAGAAAGAACACCGTGGACTCAAAAAGGTTGAAAATCTCTGAGTTATAGGAATAGTTCACTTTCCTAGAAGTGGTTTGAAACATTGTTAGAGAAGCCCTCGTTGCACTTTGGATGTGTGTGAGAATTGACTTGCAAGCATATTTGCTTCAGACTGAAAAAGCCGCAGACCTGCCTTTTGTTGGAAAAACTCGTCCAAATTTCTGTAACATTCCCGTTTCATCTTAAGCTGAGTAGCAAAAAGAATCCCACTGAGACACACTGTTAAGTGGGAAAGGGATAGTATATGGGGCTGAGAAAGTGGCTTACTTAAGACCACCAAGTTGGTTAATGGCTGAGGAAGATGGAAAGCTTTGGGGCTTTTTAGTTTAGAGAAAATGTGTACAGGTTTTCCTCCCTCTCAGTACTAAAACATGGGGCCATCCAATGAAGCTGAACGTTGGAGATTCAGGAGAGCGCATAGTTAAACTATGGCATTCTCTCCCACAAGACATATTGATGACCACCACCTTGAATGGCTTTAAGAGAGGGTTAGACAAATCCAGTGTGCTTTTTTCTTTAAAAAAAAATTGTTTAGGGGTACTCTCACTTTCCTACTCATATTGAAATACTGCCAAACTTAGATTCACAAAATGTTTAGGGGTATGCATCCCCCGAGAAAAAAAGCACAAGACAAATTCATGGAAGGTGAAATTATTGCCAGGATGCCCTTGGATTCTATTTGCTGGGAATCACAAGTGGGAAGAGTACTGTTGCGTTCAGGTCCTTTTAGGGGGCTTCCCAAAGGTTGGCCTCTGACAACAGGATGCTGGACTCACTAGAACTTTCCTCTTCTGTTCTTAATCACTTAGTCATTATTTTAGACTAACTCTGCCTTTCCCAACCTGGAGCCCTCCAGATGTTTCAGACTACCAAATCCCATCAGTCCCAGACAGCCACCACTGATCCATATATACACACTGGCCCTTCCTTAAATGCTACATACAGGTAATAAATAAATGTTGACAGAAAAGTTTCCAACTGCCCAGTTTAGCACTGACCAGTCTCCCTTGCCTCTTTCGCTCTTAGCTCAGTCCTAGAGGGTACCGGTAGCTGCAAATCTTCACACACTTCAGAGAATTATTGCATATAGATTAGCAGTGTGTGTTGTGGGTTTTTTTAAAAGTGGTGAACTGTAACATTCCTCCCAAAGGCAAAGTGAAAAGATTTATCCAACTGTAGGAAAAGAATCCATCTCCCTCTGCTCTTGATTGCTAATTAGCCTCTTATCTAATCTGAGAGATTGTTAATGACCAAGTTAATTGTAAAAGAGATAAATCAATCCATCCCCTGAAAGAGCTTCAATCCCCAGATGAAAGTCTGTTAACTAGCTTTATTTCAGCTATATACTGTTGTAGATGACTTAATTTTTTCAGGGTGAATCTGGCTAGAAAATTAAGGAAAGTGTTAGCAGCCATGCAGAAACTCTGTTTTGTTCCAGTAATGCGGAGTTGCTGTTTTGGTTACCAGTTACTGCATTTTAGAATAACAAAAGTATTTCTTCCTACAAAATATTTACTTTCATATATTTACTGTTCCCATGTAGAAAGATTCCCATGGGAAATTCCTATTGGTCAAGCTGCTCAGTGTAATCCCCCACCCCTTATAAGGTAACAGGTTTAGGTAGATAAAGGGAATCAAGTTGCGATATAGATATCAGCAAAAAGAACCGAAAAGGTTTCAGGTTTTAAGAAAGCACAAGAAATGTGGAGTGTGAGATGGGATTGCAGTGCTTGAAAAACTGATCCCCAATGTGTGTTTAGTGTTCCCTTCCAGTATCTACCTATACAATTGACTTGTGAGAAATTGATTGTTTAGTGTGGTGGAACATATTCTCTGCTACTCTTTGCCTATAATATTAGGCAGGTGCTTTTTTGTACTGTTTTGGACAGCTGATAAAATATCTTGTTTAGAAAACCATACCCAGACTTGTTATATACATACAGTGGTGCCTCGCTTAACGAATGCGTTTTACGAAAAATTCGTCTAGCGAATCGCGGTTTCCCATAGGAATGCATTGAAATTCAATTAATGCGTTCCTATGGGCAAAAAAAGTAGGAAAAATTCAGTGCATTCCTATGGGATTCGCTAGACAAATTTTTCGCTATAAGAAAAGACCCGTGGAACGAATTAATTTCGTCTAGCAAAGCACCACTGTGTGTGTGTGTGTGTGTGTGTGTGTGTATGTATATTTGATTTTAAAACTATTGTTTTTATCTATATATTTTGTGATGTCTACTGTTTTTATTGCTATTTATAATGACAATTTTATACTATTATGCATTTATTTATTCAATTTATACTCTGTCCTTTATACTTTTTATTTTATGTGGTGGTGTGTATGTCTTGCTAAATAATAAAATAAGTGGGAGCTGCAGTGAGAAGTGCTTCTGTTCAGGATTCTGCTGAATGTGGAAGGGTTGGGTGAGGAGGAATGGAGAAGGGGCAGGGCTGGGTGTGCATAGCCCCACGCCTCCAATGCGATTACAGTTTTTGAATCCCTGAAGAGGGACCAAGAAACAGAATTGATTATAGGAATCTTGTCGCGTTCTGGATGGGTGTCCAGGCTTACAGAGAAGACCTCGAATCAGGTCAGGTGTTGCAGGACCATGGATAGTTCCGAGTGAGCCGCTTAACTCCAACAGAGGTTGAGAGCAGATTCAGGCCTTCTAAAGCCTCTGCCTCTTCTAGGCTCCAACCCATCGTGGAGAACTTCCAGAACCTTAGGTGGCCAGCCCTTTGGCCTGTTACGGAAGGTTCTTCTGGGGATCTTATCCGACAGCCTCAGGCACAGTGGCCCCCTGATTTCCGGCAGTGAGCTCAGAGCCCTGCACCAGTTCTAGCGCCTTAGCTAGCTCTTCTGCAGCCGTTGACCCTGTACCTAGATTGCTCCTGGATTCAGGGGTCATAACAAGTACACAGATAGGAGTTGATTCTTAATGACCGTGCAGCCCTTTTCTCTCTGTGACAGAAGTGGATGGCTCCCATTTGTTCCAATGTATAGCTGTGCAGTTTGGAACAAAATGCTTGCCTTGCATGTGCAGATGGACACACAGAGAGAGAGGCCTGTGCAAAACAGCTCCCATCTTTTTGTTTACTTCTCAGTAGGGTGTATCACCAGTGATAGAGAGGGCATGTAGTCCTCATTTAATGGCACTTCTCTCATATTGAATGCCAGGGAGGAAAACATATAGAAATGAATTCTTGTAGCTAATAAAAGTCACATGTGGTTTAGATATAACTTTTTCTAAAGAGTTACTGGATGGTCTACGTGTTTCGGTTTCGTTTACTAGCTAGCCATAATTGGTGGTTATGTTCTCCTCTCAAATCCTCTGCCCATGCCTGAGAATTCCGGGGAGGGAGGGCCTTTCATGTTATTCTGGGATTAGGCAGAAGCAGCACGAACCTCTCCAAAATTCAGCTTCACGTGAGAAAACCCCCCTCCTTGCTCCAGAACTGGGTGGAAGCGAGGTCTCTTGTATTGCCCTTGGTTCTCCCTATTTCAGAGCTCAGTCAGTACAAGGAAAGACCTCACTTTGTCTCTCCAGAGTTGGAGTAAACAGAAGAAGGAAGAAATTTAACTTAGGAGGCCCTGCCTCATCTTTCCAGAATTGGGGAAGGCAGGGGATAGAGTTTGAATTACAATGGTAAAGTAGGTGGTCTCTCAGTGAAATGCACAATTAACTCCCCATCTCTTGATTTGCTCCAGTTTTAGACAAATTATACCTCATTCCTCTGACTCACGTGCAATTTGAGCACTGGTGGGGTGGGGTGGGGGGCAGGCTTCATAGGTAACTTTGAACATGGCCCTCATCAGAGAATGATGAACTGTTGCCCCTGACAATCTGGCGAGGGGAATTGTGGAGACCTGTGAATTCAGACAGCACTGCCCGCTCCTTGCTTTTCAAATCCACTGAGAAAGAGAACCACGCCTGCAGAAGAATGAGCTGCTTGACCTATAATCTCTTAAGTGTAGGAATGCTCAGTTTTAGGTATAATAGTATCAAAACTGTGGTGGGCTATGTTTTCCAAAGTGCTTTTTTCTCCTTGACAAAACTGCAAGGAGAAACAGACATAGCCCCATGGAAGGCGACCTCCGTGCTGAGGCCCTTGTCAAAGATCTTTTTTGTGACTGGGAGAGTTCTCGGTGGTGGCGGTGCTCCAGTTATGGAATTTTGTCCACAGAGAGGCATGCCTGACACAATACCGTTGATACTTTTGGTTCCAGAAAGTAACCTTTTCATTCTTCCCAAGCCTATTAAAACTGCTGCTACTTACTCCTCCCCAACCATTGTTACGTGGCAATGTGTCATTTATTGTTTTTATCTCGACTGGAAGCCCTCCTGAGAGTTCTGGCTGAATTCTAGGAGTCTACTACAAGATTCCCAAAATAAGGCACAACTGAGCATGTCTTTTAGTGGTTGCCACAAAATTCCTATTGCTTTTACTGAAAGGCTTTATGTTGGATTGTATTAGGATAGCCAGGCAAAAAAGAGGGCAAGAGTAGTTGAACAGGAGCACAACTATTAAAGCCACACAGGCCTTGCCCTCTTGGCCAAACGAAGTTCAGCAGGTATTAACAGGTAGGTAGCCGTGTTGGTCTGGGTCGAAGTAAAATAAAAAAATTCCTTCAGTAGCACCTTAAAGACCAACTAAGTCTTTATTTTGGTATGAGCTTTCGTGTGCATGCACACTTCTTCAGGTATTAACAGTTGTTGTAGAAGACAGGATTTCAGCAAGTGTCGCTTGTCATGCAACCAACATGTGTTGGCGTTATAAAAATTGCAGGCATCCTGTCATCTTGTTCTGACCACCTACATCTGAAACCTCTGATAAGTTGTTGGTGCACGGAAGGTTCATTATTCTACGGCGGAGTTTCCCTGCTGTAAATAGCTTCTTGCATCTCCTCATGACTCCCGTGAACAAACTCAAGTCAAATGCAAAAATATATGCATATTTGCACAAGTGGCTGTCATACGAGATTATTAATTAATTAATTTTTTTAAAGCCCCAAACCCTAAAACAGATAAAAGTTAAAAATTTTAAAATAGCAGAGTGAAAGCTATAGGCCACTCCTCATGTCATCATCTTGGATCTGCCCCCCCCCCTAACTTAAACTATGCCCTCAATGTTCAGAGTGCTTTACAGAGATCTGTTTTTTAAAAAAAGGAAGAAAGAAAGAAAAAGATGGGTTTTGCTCTCAAGGAACTTAGAATCCATATGTTGACAGTGGGGAAGGGAGGGAGGGGAGACAAGGGTGGCAAAAGATGAATGTGAGGACTTGTGGTTAGGGATGAGGATTGAGGAGTAAACCAAGAGTGCCATGTAAAAAGTGAAAATTGATGAGGGATTTGAAGGAACGAGAGGAGCAGCTGCAGGCATAACGGATACTAAGGAAGAAGAAGCATAATTTAAGGTTGCAGAAATTTGCTTTCTCTCAGAATTTGGATTGCTTTGAGGCAAGTAAACAGATAGATGATAGATAGATAGATAGATAGATAGATAGATAGATAGATAGATAGATGATAGATAGATAGAGTTTTTTTCCCAATAAACCAAACCTATATATGCCTTACCGAGTTTTCAGGTTAATAGCTAAGAGTTAGAAATGAGATCAGAGGATGAAGAGATCTCTTGCATGAGTGAAGATGTTGCATGAAAAGAATACTTGTACCTTTTATGCAGTATGAAGCAATATATCTGATTGGGTTCTCTGGGATTTGTCAACTATTGTGGCTTTTTCAGCGACCCCCCCCTTTCTTTTTCTTTTGCTTGCCTGAGGCAAAAATAAGTCATCAAAACAGAACTCTACAGTGATAGGAGGGGGAATGAATTACAGTCTCAAGCCTCTGAACAGAATGCCTGACAGTCTGCGTGTGTCTGTGATTTTAATTTTATTGATATTCAGGTAAATACAGGACATATTGACATAGCAAGCAACAGAAACAAATTTAAACTAAAGAGCATTTACAGATACAAGATGAAGTTGTTTTCCAAAATAAATTTCCAGCTAGGGATTTTAAGTTGTTTTAAAATGTTTTAAATATTGTGTTTTAATATTAATGTTGTGTTTTCATTGTTGCAACCCGCCCTTGGACCTTAGGATGAAGGGCAGGTAATTAATAATAGTAATAACAATGTATTGATTTATAGATCAGTACCTTGGAGAAAAACATGAGGTATAAATGCAATAAATAAAGTATCTTTCCAAAAGTAAGAATGACATAGCGGTGAGCAGGACTCGGATAACCCCATATTCTTGAGCACAAGTTCTGAACTGAGCAACCATCCGAGGTTTTCTGGCATGGGCACAGACCCCAGCCAAATGGAAAGCTTAACTTCAGTCATTTGTTTTGCATGTGAAGACCCCCGAGACCTCCCAAAGAAAGACACAGTTGACACCAATATTAGTTTAAGGTTTTTTGGCTTAATTTTGGCCACAACGTTATTGATTACAGAATGTGAGTGGTTTGCTTAGGCATTGGTTCCAAGTCCCGCACTGCAGAATCCGGGACCGGCAGCTGTGTGACACCGGAAGTTGCGTCGACGTAACTTCCGGTGTCGCTTTGCCCTTCTATGGGCACCAAAAAATGGCCACTGCCGGCTTCAAAAGTAGCTTCTACGCATGACCGGAAGTGCGTCGACGCAACTTCCAGTGTCGGCCCGCCCATCTATGGGCACCAAAATGGCCGCCGCTGACACCGGAAGTTGCATCTACGCACTTCCGGTCATGCATAAATGTGTCTTTTGAAGCTGGCGGCAGCCATTTTTTGTGCCCATGGAAGGGCAAATCAGAAAGAAATAAAAATGGCCGCCGGCAGGAGAAAATAACGGAGAAAAACGGGAGACGAAGTGATACGGGGGACCACCGGGAAAAGGTAAATAAAAACAGGGGTTTCCCGGGGAAAACGGGAGACTTGGCAGCTATGGCACCTACACCTCAGGCAGGACAGCACTGACAACTGGACACTGGCAAAAGTCAGTAAGGGTAAACATACTGGGGCAGCATTGGTCCTACCACAGATGCAACCTCACCCCAACATGCTCCCAGGTGCCCTGGCATGGCCCTAACCCCTGGATGGGGATCGGACAAAAGCATGGCGAGCAGCTGGAGTCCTTTAACAGAATACCCTATCACACATTGGGAGGGGCAGGTGTGACAACCTCCCCTCCACCACACCTTGAACCAATGCCTAACCGCCAAACCTTACAGAGGTTTGCTACGCGGCAGGCGAAACCCAAGTGGCACCAGCCAATCAGCCAAATGGGAAAATTCCGACTGGGCCCCTGCCCCAAAAGCAGATGACACACGACGGCATAGCAAGGTCAAAGCAAAACCCTAAATATAGGGAGGGTGGGCGGGTGATCCTATGCCCGAGGCCCTAAGAGGAAGCTCGATGCAACGTGCAGCGGTATAAATAGGTCCCCCGGCTGCCAATTCTCTCAGCCCCATTGGCCAGAATGACCCCAGCAACCGTGGGACCCAATCAGGTAGTTGTGGCTATCCAAACGCTCCCAGCCTCCCACCCACAAATGGTGATCTCACTGCAACACATGCCCTCCGTGAAGAGGACACAATTTTTCAACATAGAAAGAATAAAGGTGGAGGGGTGTTGCAGCTTGGAAGAGTTGGGGGCATGAAAGCAACCAACTTCTCTCATGGTTTCATGGCATGTGCAAAGTGAGAAGCTAATAAGCCATCCCGCTGTGCATTCTGGATTCAGATTAATCCCGAAGTGAGGAGTTTTTTGGAGGGATTTTTTTTGGGGGGGGGGGCTGTCAGGATCAAAACAGGTTCACTGCAGGATGGCATGGAACTGGGAACCCTGAAGCACTTAATGCTGCCTTGGTACTCTAGACATTTTTTAAAATCCTGCTGAAGACAAAAAATAATGTCTCTAAGCTTACCATAATGCCATGGTGGGGTGATGGAGGAAGGGAGAGCCAACATCAGAATGGGGAGAGGGCATGGAAGAAGAGCTCTGTTGCGACTGACAGGTTAAACTTGTAATTAGAGGGAATTATTTTACCTGGGAAGTAATTTGAAAGGTATTCAAATCTTTGGTATGCAACACAATGCCTGTTTGGTGTAACCAGCCCACCACATCTTTCCCCTGTGTAGGTCCTTGGCTTCCAGGGGGTAGTTCTGGTATACAGTGGTACCTTGGTTTATGAACACTATTGGTTCCGGAAGTCTGTTCATAAACTGAAGCGTTCATAAACTGAAGCGAACTTTCCCATTGAAAGTAATGGAAAGTGGATTAATCCGTTCCAGATGGGTCCGCGGAGTACTCAACCTGAAGCGTACTTAACCCGGAGTATGGGTGTAATTGGTTCTGGAAGTCTGTTCATAAACTGAAGCGTTCATAAACTGAAGCGAACTTTCCCATTGAAAGTAATGGAAAGTGGATTAATCTGTTCCAGACGGTCCGCGGAGTACTTAAACTGAAGCGTTCATAAACTGAAGCGAACTTTCCCATTGAAAGTAATGGAAAGTGAATTACAGTAATCCGTTCCAGATGGTTCCGCGGCGTTCGTAAACCGAAAATTCATAAACCGAGGTGTTCATAAACCGAGGTTCCACTGTACTAACTGGCTTCTACTTTTAGTGGTGTACAGTAGATACTGTTTCTGGGCCTTACACCACCTAACCCTGGTTAAAAATGAGTAGTCAAAAGTTTGGGTTCACTTGAGCATTCCAATCTGAGTTAAGGGAATGCAAACTCTGTATAGAGGGATTGTTCACATCACAGACTTTTCTTCTCGTATGCAGAGGGTGGAGGTTCCATAGTGTTGCCATGAACTGGTAGGATTGTACCAGATTCATTTCTGAGATCCAAGACAAATAAGTGGTTTGCTAATTTGAAAATTTTCATGTCAAACTGTATGGTCTCATACATTTGTGGGTCTGTAATTATCTTCACTCCAGAGAGAATAATTTGATCTTAGTTTTGGAGGATCACCACATAATAGGGTTTTCTGAGGTCAAATCATGATCATATGTTGCTAACCATTTTGGCAAATTCATACATTTTTATGGGAGTTCTTTCTGTGTGTCTGTCTGTGTGTTAGCCCTGAGAAAAGTGAAGGATGAAGATGGGATAATGGGTGTAAAAGAAGGGAGCTAAAAAGAGAGCTAAATAATTTTTGAAAAACTAGCATTCTGTGCTAATATGCCACACTTAGGGGGGAAAAAGGTGACTTGCAGTTATACTTAATACCTGACTGAAATTCTAATGGTGGTGATTGGGTTGTAACCAATGGTAGGAAGTAGGAATCATAAGGAAAGGATAGCAAGATGATGGAAGATGGCTTTTCCTGTGACCACCAAAGCCAGTCCTCATAAAATAAACGCACGCAACACAAGATTGTTATTAAAGTCTAAAATGAGGCTGTCCAACATCTCTTCCTCAAAATGGGTGACATACAGTATAGCACAGAAGAGTTTAAGCTAGCTCAGCACTAGTTAGAAAGTTTTTAAAAAATGTTGCACTTGTATTCCAGACACCCTGGTTATCTAAAAGGGGTACATTTTTTATACCCAACAGCTGAAACTCAGGTTGTGAAGTTCACACCATAAAATAAGCCTGAGTTCTAGAACAGGAACCTTAATTGCAAATGGGACACTGCAATAGCCTTGTGTGTGTGTGTGTGTTACCTCTGAGTATTATATCCGACAACTCTTGTGCAGTTTTGACTTGCCATGCTTTGTAAAAAGAAAAGTGTTCATACTACGGTCATTTATCCCTGTGTACCGTGTTTCTCCTAAAATAAGACGGTCCTCAAAAATAAGCCATGTCAGGCTTTTCGTTAGTAGAATAAATATAAGACATCCCCCGAAAATAAGCCGGGGGTGGGAGCCGCTTGGCTGCAGGTGAAGCCCGGGATCTGCGTGGGCGACTGGGGGTGAACACCCTGAGCACTGCGGCGGTAGCGAAGAGGTGCCCGATCAGCTGAGATGCGGGCTGATCGGGCGCCTCTTCGCTACCGCCGCAGCGTTCAGGGCGTTCGCCCCCAGTCGCCCACGCAGATCCCGGGCTTCACCTGCAGCCGCAGCTGCCTCTCACCAGGCTCTTCGGGCTGCGCTGTGCTCCCCGAAGCGGCTCCCGTGCAGCCGCCTCTTGCCACGGGGACCGTGCAGCCGCTTGGACTTGGATCGGATTTCACAGCGTGAGTAGGCACCGGGTGGGGCGTGAGTGTAGCTTTTGCGCATTTTCCAGCCCAAGTGCCGGCGGAGAACATTAGCTGCGAATGGACAATCGCTGCCTGCCTCCTGGCGCCCTATCAGTCAGCCCCGTGTGCTGCGCGCGAGAGCTGAGGGCTGTTGCCTGCCGGCGGCGCGAGACCTTAGGGGAAAAGAACAGACAGCTCGGCTCGCTGTGCACAAAGCGAGGGCGGCGGGTGGGAAGGGGAGAGATGTGTGGGGAGAACCCTTTCGCTGTTTGGAGCAAGAGGGGATGTATGGAGGTGTACTGCGGAAGAGGCAGCTGCTGTCGCCGCCTTTCCATACTCCTTTCTGTGCAAAGGGAGAGCGGGTTTCTTACAGCCGCCGCGTTTCTTTGGGCATTGCTTATGAGCGCCGAGAAAGAGCCCTGTGTCATCCTCAGCAGAGCAGAACAGACAGTGCTGGCTAAGAGAAAAATGACTCGCGGTGCCCTTGTTGCGCCCAAAGTTATTGCTCTTGTGAGTCTCTCCCCCCTCTGCAAAGACAACAACAACAAAAATAAGACATCCCCTGAAAATAAGCCGTGCTGTGTTTTTTGGGAGGAAAAATAAATATAAGACGTGTCTTATTTTAGGAGAAACACGGTAAATGATGTGTAAGCTAGGTGCTCTCGATCTCATTGCTGAGCCTTTCAATGAGAATCTGTGGGTTTTGTTCTCCATCATTTCCATAGGGTTTAACCAGTACTTACCTTGAAAAGATCCCAAACCTCAACCGGGCTCTCAGATGTTGGAGCTGGAGTGTTTGGCACCAGGGAGGGTGGATACATGTTGAGAAAACCCCAAGTATGGAGTCCTCCCTTAAATAGTGTAGCTTTTCAGAAAACATGAGGCCAGGAAGATGCAAATCTCTTTTGAGAATATTTCCTCCCTATATTGATTTGATGCCATAGCATGTACTGTTTTGTTCTTCTGTAAATCAAGAGCACAGACTGACTTCCTGTAATGAAATGCACTTTTGTTTTCCATATCAGTTTGAGCTGCCAAGCTTAAACAGAGAAAAATATTGTATGTATCCATGGATATCTAAATTTAGAAAGGCAAACAATTCTCCCTCCTGTTGCAGATTTAGAGAGAGAAAGCGATGGTAAGAAACAACCGCTTGTGGGATATTTCTGTGTAGGTGGAGAAGATGAGGGGTTTTTTTTGTTTTTGTTTTTTAAGAAAGGATAAATTGTAGGCAAATATGCAGCACTGTAGTAATAAACTACCATTTATTTTTATTTTAAAAATGCCACTTGTGTTGGATGGCTAAAATAAGGTATCATAGGTCAGCAAGCTGGCAGCAACCGCAAAGTGGAAGTAGTGTATGTACAGTATAATGAACTGGGACAACATTATTTAAATATCTGGAGGAGAAAGAGTATGTTTAGATGTGGGCACCACCTTCCTTGGAAAGTTATCAAGGAGGTTTGTTGACAGACTGCAAATTATTACACCAAAATGAAAATAATTTGAGTGAGTTGGCTGTTTGTAAATATGGGGAGGGCAATGAAACAGTTTTTGAATTTAAAACATCTTTAACCCTGCCATTTGGCCCAAACAAAGGAGCATGCTACATGTACGTCTCATTTGAACGTAAAGCTAAATTACGATTTAGCATTATGTGAATCAGCTTTGGTAAGTCTTGGGCTCCTACTTCCCCCCCCCCTTCTCTTTCCCCTTCCACTTAATGTTATGTCGGAATGCAACACAACTGTGGTTACCAAAAGAAACCCATCAGTGGAATTGCTTGTGGTAATTTGATATTCTTCCAGTTATGTTTCTTGAACGCTGTCCTATTACACTTGAGTAGTTCCCACTGCCAATAAACTGTCAAGCGAATTAAAATAAAACATTTGTATGGGAAGCTCTGTTTCATTGTGTCAAATGGCTAACCTAGCGCAAGTTAAGAGACAAGCGATAATTTAATTGGTTTAGTGCTATGTGATCAATCCTCATAGATCCTTAGAGTTTATAACTTCAGGTCTTTTATCACTCCATTGGCCAGGGAAAGAGACAGCCCATTGCATTGCAGCTGTCCCTCTTGTCAGGATATGAATCTGCAGCACAGAGGACAATTACTTTTCCTAGTGCCACACAAACTGCTCTTCTTATTTATTTTTACAGTATAATACTTTACATCCATTGGCCGCAACCAAGGGACAGTGTTGTGCAGTGTTACAGGAGCCTTTCCCAGCCTGGTGCTATCTAGACCTTTTGGGTTACAATTCCCTTCATCCCTGACCACTGGACATGCTGGCTGGAGGGCACCATGCTGGGGAAGTATGTTTTAAGGTGTCAGATGCTACGACCAGGGGGATCCAGGTTCAAATTCTCACTCAGCCATGAAGCTCACTGAGTGATCCCGAGCCAGTCACCGTCTCTCAGGCTAACCTACCTCACAAGAGTGTCAGGAGGACAGAATTGGAGGGGACCGTGCTACATTGAGTTCTTTGAGGGATATAGGTAAATAAATCTGGACTAACGATCAATTACATTTGGCCCACATAAGCGCCTGAAAGGAGCTTTTAAATTTCAGCCACTTCTTCGGAATTCGCAAAGAGAGTGCCAAAAATGCAGACACTGTGCTCTTGTAAGCACTTGGCAGATTTAATTTGCTGTTTGATGAAAGGGTTCCTGAACCAAGAGAACTATTCCTCCTCCTCCTCCTCCTCCTCCTCCTCCTCCTCCTCCTCCTCCTCCTCCTCCTCCTCCTCCTTGGGCAGCTGTGCCAAGTGTGTGGGCCAGTTTCTGAAGCTGGGGTTTCCCCTTCACCCCACTTGCCTCATGCCTCCCAATACATATGTGTGGGATGCTGTTTCCATGCAGTTTTCCGTTGCCTCATCGAGTCGCTTGTGTCCACTGAATAGCACTGCTTTCCCTGGAAGCTTTTACAGCACTGAGACTTACAACCATAGACTTGCCCCCTCCCAAAGCCTGTTATTTCAGCCATTCATATAAATTGTGACCATCTCCCTGAAAGAACCCTTGCTGTTCTTTTTCATAGTTTTCTGCCCTCTTCATAAGCGGTTGTTGATTTCTATTTTTATAGCTGGTGTATTCATAAATTCCCATCTCGTTGTTTTCAAAGATGATTATTACGGCATCCAAATGCAGTGCGGTGTAGTGGTTAGAGCAGGGTGGTCCAACTTCTCACACCAAGTGGGCTGCAAGAGTACTGCGTCATGGAAACGGTGGGTCGTGCACTGCTTTGTCATGCAGAGGGAGGGAGCAAGGCTAAAATTTGATGTGCACCCCCCTCCTGTCCAGTCCTCATGCTACCTACCTAAGTGAGGCACTGGGCTTTGGGAAGGACATGCAAGGCTCTGGCAGGGTCCTAGAGCCCTCCTCACTCCTTCCCAAAGCTGGGAAAGGCCTAACTAGGCTTTGGGATTCACTTAGCCAGTTTTAGGAAGGCAGTGTGAGGAATGCAGCGAGGTGTGTGCGTCAAATGTAGCCAAGGGCCACCAAAAATGGCATTGAGGACCGCATGTGACTGCATGGACTACCCTGGGTTACAGTGTCAGACTGGCACATAGGAGACCTGGGTTCAAATCCCCACTCAGCCATGCAGCTCAGTGGGTGACTTTGGCCAGTCGCAGCCTCTCAGCCTAACCTTACCTCACAGGGTAGTTGTGGTAAATGAAGGGAGGGGGAAGCTATGTACCCCACCTTGAGCTCCTCAGAGAAAAAGCATGGATAGAAATGCAACAAATTGGGGTGAAGTGTTAACACTAAGGGGTCCTTTTCCAAAACATTCCAGTTCACTGGCAGCAGGCAGTAATTTCAAGTAAGGATTGCCCCCTGCCCTTCTTATTTCAGCAATAAATCTTCATTGTAAGTATACTAGTTGTATCAGGCTAGTTAAGCCCACACATTATGCATTGGGGGGGGGAGGAATGCTATAATACTTTGGGGGGGGGATGAGGCAGGGAGAGAAGGCCATTAGCTCACTTCTGAACTGTTGCTTTTGCTTTTCAAAAGAGGTGGCAGTGTGGTTTGCCTTTGAAACAAGCACACTTATTCATAAGCATAGCTGCCAAGTTATCCCTTTTTTAAAGGGATTTTCCCTTATGCTGAATAGGCTTCCTCGCGAGAAAAGGGAAAACTTGGCAGCTATGTTCATAAGCTGTTAGCTCTGTGTGATTTATATCAAGGCTTACTGTGAATTAATGCTAAGAATGCCATTCTATGCAGGCATGCAAGCGAAGTTATTTGGAAAAGGTTTTAGTGATTGCTTTCTATGAGATTTAGACTGGTCAGGATTTAATTACAAACTGGGGGAGCAGAGGAGAGAGGCATGGGAGAAAGGGAATGGAACTTCTGCCCTTCACAGAGACAGAGAAGCAAGCAGAAATGCAGCTTCTCCTGTCCCAGCTTTTGAAGCAATTAAAGCAATTAAAACAAACCAATTCTCTACTCAGTGTTGCCCATATTCAGTGCTCTGAAAAGGGCAGAAGCTACCAAGTTACATAGCAGCTCTGCGGCCTGAAACCAGCTAGGCCTCAGTGTATAGGCTGGGGAATATTCTAGAAATCAGGGGGTGGCTGCGCTACGGCCCTGCATATGTTGCTGGACTCGCAACTCCTATCAGCCCCAGCCAGCATGGGATGATAGGAGTTGTAGTCCCAAGTGTATCTGGAGGGCCAAAGGTTCGCCACCCTGTACTGTGTCATTACTTCACTCACACTGTAATTTTAACCGGCGATAATATGCTTCCAACTTTCTTGGCAAAGAAAGAATTAAAGTGTTCCTCTCCTGTTGATGAGCCTGCAACCCTACACTGTACGTACATTTAGCTGGCTGTAAGTCCTATTGGAGTCAATTGGGCTTCCTTCTGAGTAGCCAAGGATTGCACTGTGCATATATCAGATGCACTGGGAAGTTATCCCACAAAGATGTCTAAGGCTTGGTTCACAACAGAGTTGCTTACCGTAGTCAAAATGATGAGTTTTAAATTGATGTTTGATCTTTAGGACTGATAAGGTATAAGGTGCACTTATCCAGTGGATCTTTTTCAGACCCAGGACTTAACCTTTAATTCCAATTTGCAAGAGGAGACCAACCTTTAATTTCTGTACTGTATATCTTTTCTCTTTCTCTTTCCGTACACCCCTCTACTTCCTTCTCTAGTTTTCAACTTCTCTCTTTGACCTACTTTTATTTCTGTTTTCTCCCCCCCCCCCTCTCTTTCTGGGAGGAAAAAGCAGCAAGGAAAATATTGGTGGTGCCACCAAGGATAACAGCTATATACTTCTACCTAATAACCCTGGGAATTGTTTGGTGAAGGAATACGAATTCTCCGTTAGAAATCCTTTGCAAAATGATAGTTCCTTACGGTGCGGGAATTCCTTGTAAACTAGGTTTAAGTTTCTGCTAAAAATATGCCCTGAGACATGACCTTGTTATGCATCCCTGCAGACTAGTTGAAGTAGAAAGTTTAATCTACTTGAATTGCTCTCTTGGTAGTTCCACCACCCTCAGAAGTGTGGGGATGGGAGTGGGTTTTGTCTGCGTCAGCCCCTAAATTATGAAACTCAAAAGAACATAAGAGTCTGTTGGATGAAGCCAGTGTCCCATCTATTCCAGCATCCTGTTATCACAGTGCCTAATCAGATACCTGTGGGAAAGCCGCACGCTCAAGAGCACTCTTCTCTCCTGTGGTTATAGAGACTGGTATTAAGAAGCATTATCGCCCTCAACCGTGTAGAGGCAGAGCAGAGCCATTGTGGGTAGTAGCCATTGATAGTGTTATTCTCCACAAACTTGTATGCAAGTCGGTTTGCCATCACTTCCCCCTGTTGGAGTGAGTTCCATAGTTTAACAATGTGCTCAGTGACTAAGAACGTTCTTCTATCTGTCCTTAATCTTCCAACATTTAGCTTCATTGGACATCCATGAGATCTAGTGTGTTGACAAGGGGAGAAAAAGCTTTTCTTTATCCACTTGCTCCATGCCTTGCATAATTGCACGAACTTCTATCATGTTACCTCTTAGGTCTCCTTTCCCCTAAATTATAAAGTCCCAAATACTGCAGTCTTTCCTCAGCCAGATGGGCGGGGTATAAATAATAATATATTATTATTATTATTATTATTATTATTATTATTATTATTATTCCCCTTGATCATTTTGGTTGTACTTTTCTGAACTGTTTCCAACTCTACAATATCCTTTTTTGAGGGGAGTCTATCAAAACTGTACACAGTATTCCAAATGAAATTGTGCCACAAAATTCTAGAACGGCATTATGATATCGGTAGCTTTATTTTCAGTTCGTTTCCTAATGACCCCTTGCATAAAACCAGCCTTTTTCACAGCGGATGTGCAGACAGGCTCAACATCTTCATTGAGCTGTCTACCACCTACCCCCAAGTGTCAGTCACTGCCAGTTCAGACCCCATGAGTGTAAATGTGAAGTTAAGATTTTTTGACCTGACGAGCATCATTTTTACATTTGTTTGTATTTAATTGCATATGCTGTTTCACAACATAGTCACTCAGTTTGGGGATGTCCGTTTGGAGCTCTCCACAATCCCTTTGTGTTTCAGTGACCCTGGACAATTTAGTCTTGTCAGGAAATTTGGCCACCTAACTGCTCACCTCTGACTCCTGGGTCCAGTGCCGAGGGCCTTCTGGCGGTTCCCTCGTTGCGAGAAGCCAAGTTACAGGGAACCAGGCAGAGGGCCTTCTCAGTGGTGGCGCCCACCCTGTAGAATGCCCTCCCACCAGATGTCAAAGAGAAAAACAGCTACCAGATTTTTAGAAGACATCTGAAGGCAGCCCTGTTTAGGGAGGCTTTTAATGTTTAATGGATTGTTTTATTTTATTTTTCTGTTGGAAGCTGCCCAGAGTGTCTGGGGAAACCAGACATTATTATTATTATTATTATTATTATTATTATTATTATTCTTTCTGAACAAGTTAAAAAGCGCAGGTCCAAGTACTGATCCTTGGTGGAACGTTGTTTTCTACATCTCTCCATTTGAAATGGTTTTACTTGTTTTTAACAGCTGCGTATAAACTCCTTTGCTGTGTCAATTCTTTTAAATTGCATGAGTATACTGCTGTAACCTGACCTGGGACCTTATGGTGAAGGGTGGGTATCAAGAAATCTTATAAACAAACAAAGAAACAGAGACTGTTTCATTGCAAAACAGCTCCAGCCCACATTTTATGTGGCTGTTGTGACAGGTAGTATCTTTCATCCCTGTGTGCTCTTACCGTGAAGATTTCTCTTTTTGATTAGGGCAGCTAGATGAATGGATGTTTAACGGCACACATCCCTTTCCATGCCCTTTATCTTTGCCAAAGGAAACAGGTGTGTCGTCAACTGTGTTCCCACTGCAAACCCGAATGCTGAATAAACCGTGAAGCGGCCCTCAGACAAGGAGGTTTCCTTCACTTTTGCTGGGCAGCCCATGTAGCCCAGGGTGCTGACTTAATGGTTAACTGTGCAGTACTGATTAAGAGTGCCATAATCTCTGTCTCCCCACAGCCCTGGGGGTGGAACCACGAGGAACAAAGCATTCCTGAAATGAATGAATATACTAGGGATATTTCCAAGAGGGAAGCCTTTTTGTTTGCTGCTGCTGCTGCTGCTGGCGAGAAGTGCCAGAAAAAACAACAACATTAAAAAGGAATGTCACAGCTAGCTGTGGCAACTTGAGAGCATCTTTCGTGCTTTCCACTAGAAAGAAAGGCTTAGGTAGGACCATAGTATGTGCAACTTAACAAGATCTGAGTTTGAAGCTCCTAACATTTCCCCCGCCAAACTGTGGTAAGTCCTGATTTGAATTGGGATAGTGGTTTCCAGCAACTGGGATTCAGAAAAGCATTACTGCTTCTAGCCGTGGAGGCAAAGCATGGCCATTATGGCTAGTAGCCAGGGATCCTGTTGTCTGGCTGGTCCCTTCCCCAGCTGTGGGCTTATCTGGTGGCGGCAGCAGGATCAGGGAAGCTACCTGCCATTATAATTTCCCCACAATGGACCCTGCTGGAGCACTTGAGACCGGACAGCTTCCCAAAGACAGTGAACAAAGCCTTGCATATGTGGTAAAAAAAATATTGGCTAAATCAATCTTAACTTGAAACGGGAAGCTCTAGAAGCTGCTAGTTAGCTGAAAAACTGTTCCTTCTAAAAACCTGCTTTTATTCTTGGAGCTACATATTCCAACAGCAGGTAAGTAAGCAAATCTTTCCAGATGAGACCTGTCTCTGGAATTTGGCACTTCTTTAATGCCCTCTCTTAAAAGTGCAGGCTTGCACCTCATCAAGCAAGTTGTGCTAATTATCCCCTTATCCATGCCATGCCCAGAACTGCATAGTTCAGATAGGTGTGCTGTAGTTCTGTAATATACGGAATGCTGGAAGAATTCCAGAGGCTGTTAGTAATATTACTGTATGTTTTTAAAAAGGGAAAGAGTATATATTAACATGTATGCATGTACTGTATATATCTAAGATGAACTTGCTTGTGCGTTTCACAGCATGGCACACTATGCTACCATAAGCCTATGACATAAAGGAGGTTGTTGGGAATGGTCATAGGCTATTCCTGCATTTAACATGTTGACCTGAATGACAGAAAATTAGTCACCCAAAGCCCTGCTGGAAACAATGGAAGGCATTACCAAAGCTGCACTCCTAGTGCAGATTTATAGGGAAATACACCTTGCTGAGTTTAACTTTAGTGAGACTTGTTTGCTGTTATTCTGTGCTTATGCAAAAGAGTTGCTGCGGCACATCAAGGAATTCATAAGCCAACCTTCTCCAAGATTGGCATGCCAGCTAAGTTATGATACAATTGCAAGATAACATTGCAACGTGGTGTGGTTGACTGTTCTAGTCAGTCAGCCTTACGTTAACGTTTCCTTCAGATAGTGCAAGATAACATCAAACAAAAATTATGCAGGCAGAGCATGCCAAGGAATAACCTGGAGAATCAATAGAGGCAAACTACCTGGTGCATGTTAGCTACTTTAAGTTTATTCGCAGAAGCTTCCAAATCCTGGCTGTCCCTTAGCAGCTGCTACATCCAGAATGTGGGTCTGAGATAGCAGCAAGACAGACACCATGGGAACCGTCTGGTAATGAAACTTTAACAGATGCCACCATGTACCAAGGAGTTCGTACGCCTTTCAAATTTAAAGCAAGGAAAGTTTTCAGCTTTGCATGCTTTGTGGTTCTGGCTTGCCTTTCAGGAACTGTTCCCTGAAAGTTTTTTTTTTTTTTAATTCTCCTAAGAAGACTTTCCTCTGCTCTCAAGTCTTTAGGCCTGTAAGATCTACTTTGCTCTTTCAGTACAGGAGTTGGAAACCTTTTGCCCTCCAGAAAGTTTTGGACTCCCAACTCCTATCAGCCCCAGCCAGGAATGATGGGAGGTTTGTAGTATAGTCGTACCTTGGTTGTCGAACGGAATACATTCCGGAAGTCCATTTGACTTCCGAAAACATTCAACCAAGGTGTGGCTTCCAATTGGCTGCAGGAGATTCCAGCACGCAATTGGAAGCCGCGTTGGCACACAGGATATTTGGGACCAAGGGTGGTTTTGCTTAGCTGGCCAAAAGGGGAGATTTTTTTGGGTTCTGCTTGCCGATGCTATATCACATGCCTAGTAGGGAAATGGGGAAAAGGTCGCCAAGCCATTACAAAAGGGGAGGGATGATGCACCCTACCTGAAGGAAACATATATAATCCTACTTTTACCTATTATCTTTATGCTTTTCTATCATAATATGCTCATAAATTTGTATTCTGTGTAATCATCATCAATAATAATAATAATTATTATTATTTATTTATACCCCGCCCATCTGGCCGGGTTCCCCCAGCCACTCTGGGCGGCTTCCAACAAAACATTAAAATACAGAAATCCATCAAACATTAAAAGCTTCCCTAAACAGGGCTGCCTTAAGATGCCTTCTATAGGTCTGGTAATTGTTGTTCTCTTTGACCTCTGGTGGGAGGGCATTCCACAGGGTGGGTGCCACTACCGAGAAGGCCCTATGTATTTAAGATTGTGCCTTGTAAGAAATCATATTACAATGTGCTCTTGCGATTTACAGCTGAATTAGCAGAACAACACATTTAGCTAAACAGATGGCCCAAGGAGGAGGTCAACTACTATATGTTATATAGTCCCATGTCCCCAGAGGTTCAGCTGGAACAGGATGTTGGGTGACACATTGAGACTGGGTGCCTGGAATATATCTGGCACAAAGGTACCCTGACATCAGGAGATTTATTCACTTGCTAAGCTAAATCAAAGGCCTAACAGGGTAACTTGGGGAAAGCGTAAGAATGCCCCAAAGGTCAGTACAAGAAAGCAGAAGTGAATCCCCTCATGAGGCCACAGATACAAGGAGGGATTCTGAGGTGCTGTCCGAAGCTCATTGGCTTGATGCTTAATGCAATATATGAATATGTAATATCTGATGAACCCCTGGACAACCATTGATCGGGGTCCAGAACCTTGGGGTTCTGGGCCTATTGCTGTCAGCAATAAACTTACTTCCTATTTCTTCACAACCTCTTCTGTGATCCTTGAGAAGCCACTGAAGTAAGGTTCCACGCTACAGTACGACTGTATAGCAACATTGGAGGACCACATGTTCCCCAGCCCTGTTTTAGTAGAACCTCAGGGTCCACCAGTCAAAGTCAGCTGCAAGATAGTGGCTGAAGAGAGCAGGCATCCACATACGGTAGATGGGCATAGGCTTAGGGCGTGTATGAGCACACATTCAGCTCAGGGATTTCTCTATCCTCAACAGAACTGAGCTTGCAGTCCTTTCACACGAAAAGATCATTCCAGGTTTCCTGCTAAGCTTTATTTCTTTCCATCAGCTTTGTTTGCGGAGGAATTGCGAGTCAGAGACTTACTCTCCCGACCACTGCAAAGCACCCACAGATCTACCTGCTTTCCTACCTCCTGTGGATCTTGATCAATCTTCCCACCCCTGATCTAGGAGTGGGAAAGTAACTGAGTCAAGGCATGTCTAAAATGCTTCCAACACTTTCCCTGTAAATCCCACCCCCCCTTGCGGGATCTAAAGGTACAGATTGGCACCATCTGAAGGGTGTTTTATTCGATGGAGGTGACCAAAATCAGTATTACATTCCATCCTGTACAAGCACAGCTTGTTTCACGGGAATGTTTCTCACGGCATTTTTAAAATAGCATCTTGTGCCTTCACTGTGAACAGATGCACAGAGCATTTGGGCAGGCCTGTTTAAGATAAATTTATGTACTTAGTTTTTCATTTTTTGAAAAGAAACCTTTATATCGAATTGTACTTGCTTTGTGTTACAAGTTGTAAAGCACATTCCATGGCAAGAAATCAAACAAGTTCTTGGAATACTAGTTTACTATGTCTCATGGTTTCTCTGATGAATAAGCTTCATGAGTTTAATTCCATAAGAGAACAAAGGAGAAAAATGCGCTGTTCTTTATTTTTAAGAATTCGTAGTTTCTAATAGGAGCAAAATGATGACATCTTGACTCCTCCTTGCTTGGTGTTGGCCATGCAATTTTATACATGTCTACTTGAAGGTAAGCCCCATTGAGTTCAATGAGTCTTACTCCCAGGTATATGGATATATAGGGTTGCAGCCTCCATCTATCCATTTTCTTTCTACATTTTGTATAGAGTGTTTGCAGTTTGCGTTTTCCTTCTTTCTCTTCCTGCCAAGTTCTGAATGCCAAAAAGAATGGAAGTTATATTTATTTATCTTAACAGAGAACTATCAAATAGTTAATTTAGTCTAAGGGTGTGACTTATCTAGTTAATGGAAATGTATTTTAATTAAACAATAAGTTTAGATAAAGTCCACTGGCAAAACTGCAGTTTACAAAAGCAGAGCTCAGGCACTACGTAGCCCTATCCTCTGTGACCTTTGTTGAGTTTCCTTTCATTCTTCCCACTACTTCATATCAAGCTATTTATTGTCTTGGGCATATTGCAGAATGTTCGTTAGCTATAGGCATATATTAGAACTTGAGGTTTTTTTCCTCCAAGAAACTTAATTCTTATTTAGTGCTCGGAATGCCTTTTAATCCAACACAACCTCTTCTTGGCTTTTCATAAGCCATGGTTGCAAATTACGAGTTGTCCTTGGGAACAAATACAGCGGTACCTCTGGTTAAGAACTTACGGTAATTCGTTCCGGAGGTCCGTTCTTAACGGACCTGAAACTGTTCTTAACCTGAAGCACCACTTTAGCTAATGGGGCCTCCTGCTGCCGCCGTGCCACCGGAGCACAATTTCTAATTCTCATCCTGAAGCAAAGTTCTTAACCTGAGGTACTATTTCTGGGTTAGAGGAGTTTGTAACCTGAAGCGTTTGTTACCCGAAGCGTTTGTAACCCGAGGTACCACTGTACAATTTTTGCTCTCTCCTTCAGAGTGAATTCCTTTCGTGTCAGAGTTAATCATGGTTTAGAGTTAGATGCAAACCATGACTGCTGCTAGTCTTAGAGCCATGTTTTCCACTTCAGGTTTACGAGGGAACAGGGTTAGCATTTGCTGTACATGTAGCTCTAAACCATGGTTTGCACTAGGGATGGGGAACCTGTGGCCTTTCAGGTGTTGTTAGACTCCAGCTCCCATCATTCTTAGGGACCTTGGGATGAAGGGCAGGGAATAAATAAATAACCCCCAACCAATGGGACTGATGGGAGTTGGAATTCAACCAGAGCCAGAGAGCCACAGGTTCCTCACCCCTGGTTTACAGTCATGGGGGAAAGAAGGAGAGAATTATTATTACAGTATAACCATTAGGAGTCACCCACAAGTTGCCTATGGTTCGAATAATGTCCATGAGGTCTTCCTCTGGCATCCATGAGGGCTCTGAATGCCCCTGCCCCCATTGCCCCCTTAATCATGAGGTGGTGAGGATGGTGACAATTTTATTCATAGAACAAACAGAAGAAGAAAAAGTGTGATGCTCTTTTGCGTTTCCTCCTTCAGCTCTCTGCCTGCTTTCCAAGGCTCATATTAAGTCTACTGGATCCGACATTGAACCGCATTGCTTGGCAAAGCAAAGTGTGTGTGTGTGTGTGTGTGTGTGTGTGTGTGTGTGTATACACTTTCTGTTGGGGATGGAGGTTAATTTGGAGAAGTGGGATAAAAACAACAGTGTGATACCCATGGTACTTGTTCCAAAATCCCCAAGTGCCCATGAGCCTAAGAAGTTTGGTGACTCCTGGTTTGCGGCTTAACATGACATGTGGGCGCGGTCAGAGAGTTAAAACAGGACAGTGTACCTTTGCAATGCCATCACTGCGGAGAATGTTGTGTTTGCACATGTGGGGCAGAGCATGCATTCAGTGCTCCTTCAAAGCTAGTCGTCACTTCTGGCTTGTGTCAAGGTAATTGTTCTTAATTATATGTAAATTGCCTTGAGATGGTGGCTTGGAAGGTGATTAATAAATTGGCGATGGCGATGAAGATAATTCTGTCTGGGTGGAAGGAAGCTGGTTTTAACTGTGCTTGCAAGGCAATGACCATTACATAAAGGCAAAAATACTGCTCCGCTTAACCCAAAGCAAATAAACCTCATTTTTCCATTTGTGTGTGTGTGTTTTTCCCCCAGCAGGGATCTGCCTTTGGCATGGGCAACCTTTCCCAAACCTGGAGGAGAAGAGCAGCCACCGGAGGAGCATCATTCAAGTCTCTCTTGCTAAGAAGATCTAAAGCGTGAGAAGGCGAAGCAGCAGGGACGCTTTCCCTTTGCCCCAGCAGCCATGCCGTTTGGGTTGAAATTGCGAAGGACCAGGCGCTACAATGTCCGGAGCAAGAACTGCTTTATGACTCGGATCCGCTTGTTGGACAACAACGTGATTGAGTGCACGCTCTCTGTGGAGAGCACTGGGCAGGAATGTCTGGAGGCCGTGGCTCAGAGGCTGGAATTGCGAGAGGTGAGGGTAACCCAGGGAAAGACCATCTGCCACCTGCAATTTGGCATATTTTTAGTTCAAGCTGTTTGTCATTTGGAATCTGTTTATTAGAGTCATGTTATTCTTGGAACTGGCCCGATCTTATCACTGAGTGGAACTTTGGCAAACGTACTCTGCTTACATAAAAGTCCATTACCTACGGTTTGGATGGTGATTCAGTGATATTTCCTGTCAGGTCCTAACTCTCTTAAGTGGTCTGAAAGAGAACTTCATTCTCTTTCTCCCTAAGCGAAAAGGCTCCTTTTCGTGTTAATGTTTCCTCTTGAGGCAGGGCATCAAACAATCAAACATGTTCAGAGTTCCACTCCTGCGGATATTTCTGTACAGTGGTACCTTTGTTCTCGGACGGCTTAATTGGCTCCCGAATGCCGCAAACCTGGAAGTATGTGTTCTGGTTTGCTAATGTTTTTCAGAAACCGAACCTCCGATGCGGCTTCCACTTGACTGCAGGAAGCTCCTGCAGCCAATCAGAAGCCGCGCCTCGGTTTTCAAAAGATTTCAGGACGTTGAACGGACTTCTGGAACGGATTAAGTTTGAGAACCGAAGGTACCACTGTATTTCACTGGAAAATAGTTACAAGGCACCCTCCCCATCCCCATTTTTTACTGACAAAATTCACAACTCGCGAATGCAACTTGATTGTTGAGCTAGTGAAGCACTGTGCTTTCAATGCAGGATAAGTTATCCCTGCTCGTGCTGCATTCCATCGAGGCCAGTTCCTCCCCCACTCCCTCCAGTCCAGTCATCACATAAATGTCTTGAGCTGTACGCAGTGGGCAGCTTTCTGTGCAAACCAGCACTTGCTTGCCAGGCATCGAGGAGAGAAATTTGTGCTCGCTCATTTTTTTGCTTGGAATGTTGGACGAGCCTCAGATAATCCTTTTTAAATAAATAAATAAGTACAGTAAGTAACATTGTTTCTGGAATCTCTTCTGAAGAATTATGCCTCTTTCCCTGTCTGTAGCACATCTATTTATTTATTTTTAAATCCCACTGGAAGCTGCTTCTGTTAGAAGCTGCTTTTAATTACTGTACTGTTCTACTGTAAAGCCTCGAAATGATGTAAGTTTAAACCACACCCATGGCTTGGGCTCACGGGACACTCATTTTAACACAACCAGCACTGGAAACCCGAATTCACCCTGATGCATGAAATAATGGTAATCGCTCTGATTCCATTGTTGTCTTTTCTTGCTTTGCGTTCAGTGTCATATTTTCACTGAGATCTCTGGTGTTTGGCTTTGAGAATGAAGCATGCCTTTGGTTGATTTCAAAGGTCGTGAAAGGATATTTAAAGCAACCGGGATTTCACAGATGGTAACATTGATACCTCTGCTCCACAGACCCTTTGCTTTATTTTCTGTATGTCTGTAGTGGAGTTACAAGACTGCAAAATGTCCTGCCCATAATGGAAAAAGAGGCAGTGAAAGAGGATGACCCACTTGCTCAGACAGTGCAGTGAATCCACCTTTGGCCTCTACCTGTAGTTGGAGCATCCTCTGTTGCTGCCTTGCAGCCAGGGCCGGCTCTAGGGGTAGGCTGGGTGGCGCGGGGCTGGCAGGGGGGGGGCGCCGTGCGGCAAAGCCGTGCAGCGCGCTGCGCCCGCCCACTAGGGCTAGGGCGCCGGAGCGATCTCCGCACCACGGTGCCAGGGCGACCGACATGCTTGAGACGGCCCTGCTTGCAGCTTCCAAAGCTCATGGCAGGATCAGCAAACAGCAGGGCTGGCCCAAATATTAGGCCTCAGGCAGCAGGTGTTGCTGGGCGGGGCAGCGATCACAACCCCTACATCCCTTCCTCCTGAGCTTCCACACCATTGCTTGTCCACTAAAGAGCAAGTCTGTGTGTATCACAGTCTGGTCGAATAGCCTGCTGCCATCAAGTATATACTGGTGGATGCTATCCTGTTCCACGGCCAGTGTTGAAGTAAGAGCAATCGGCCAGGCCAGGTCAACTTCTGCATGTAGAGCCCATAAGATGTCTTGGCAGTCTGCAAGTCACTTGAACTAGCCTGCACTTTAATCCACACTGAAATCTGACAAATGGGATGCTTGCTCTGACAACACAGAGGAACGAAACAAGCCAAGTGGTTATTTTGTTCCTAACCTAGGATCTGAAATTGGCTTCAAACCTTGGTTCATGAGCTCACTCTTAGAGCTAACCATGGTTGATGTCCGTGGTGATACAGGGAGCTGTCTTTACATGAAGTCAGACTATTTGTTCATCTATCCCTACAAGGTCTCCAGTAGAGTCCCCAACTCCACCCCAATCTGGGACCTTCTGCGTGGAAAGCATTTTCTCAACTTCTGAGTTCTAGTTCTTCCTTTAACCAATTATAACATCAAGCCATTTGGGAGGGTGCGCGGAGTGAGGAAACTTGCGTTTGAGAGAGGTGCGATCTCTTAGGCCTAATCAAAGGATGGGGAAGTGTTACATTTATTCTGATCTCAGGACTGACAAAAATTCAGTTGTTTCCTAATCTTTGATCATAAATTCTAAGTGCAAGGTGTATGTTGGTGCCAGAATCCCAGAATGTCTTGAACCCATTCACAAGCCCAGATGCCGTGTGAAATTCAACCACTAAGCTACTGTGAAAAGTCATATGAATTATTCCCCAAACTTGGATGGCCAGAGTTGGAGATCTAACTAGTTTGCCATTTAGTATAGGATGGAAGAGTGAAGCAGTAGCTTAGCAGTAGAGCATTTACCGTACCTTGCATGTGGAAGGCCTCTGGTTCAATCCCTGGCATCTTAAGGTAGGGCTGAGAATTGTCCTCTGTTTGAAACCCTGGGGTATCAATGCCAAACATTGTGCCAGCGGCTCTGGATAGTTCTGCAGCTCTGACTTGGTCTGAGGCAAATTCTTAGGTTCCTAAAAATGAAACCTATTATTATTTGGTAACTGTTAATACACATAGATGGGAGGGAGGAAACGGGAGAGGGGTTTTGCTCTTTGTAAACTTTGCCCAGCGAATAAACCTGCTTTTAAACTCTCCCTCCCCTTCTCCAGACACACTATTTTGGCCTTTGGTTTCACAGCAAGAGCCAGCAAGTGCGATGGGTGGAATTGGAGAAACCGCTGAAAAAGCAGCTGGACAAGTTTGCCAGCGAGCCTTTGCTGTTCTTTGGGGTCATGTTCTACGTGCCCAGCGTTGCCAGACTACAACAAGAAGTCACAAGGTACCCGAAGCTCTGTTTCATTCTACTCTTCATAGTTAAGACCGCTGCCTTGCTGCAGGTGTCACCAATAGCAGACGGCTCAGTGGGGTGGAGGGGCTTACCTGACCTCCTGGCAGGTGAGTCGCTGCTGCTTACCAGGTGCGGTGAGGTGCCAAACGGGGTGATGCCAGATTGACTGCGCTGATCCAATGGTTCTATGCTGACTTGGCTGCCGCCTGACTCACCCAGCAGCAATGGCTCACGTACCACAAGGTGACGTAAGCACTGTTGACCACTACGGAATGTAACATTTGCTCCCGATTTTGAGACCATGGTTTGCAGGGAGAGTATCTCAGGAAGAGTTGCTAGGTACTGAAAAAACTCTGGGGACCTGTCCGTGGCATAAATCTGCATAAGATTTACATATGGAGGCAGTTTTTGGCTGACTGTCAGAGGGGAAGGGGGTAAGCAAAAACAGAACTCCACAGTGCCACCTGGTGCCACAGCGTTAGAATGCATAAACAACACACATAAGGCTCGTTTTCTTTGCCCAATGTTGCTGAGTCCTGTGTCTGCATTGGATTCAAAATTGTTTTGACTGTTTTTATGCATGCAGTTGTTTTATATGTGGTTTTATTGTATTGTAAGATTGCTTCAAAGTGCTTCATAAGTGGCGATTCACAAATGAAATTAAATAAATAAATGTGCCAGGAGGAGACTTCGGCAACATCAGGCAGGAATGTGAGCAATTCCTCCCCACCCCACCAAAAAAAGTCGGTACTTTAATTACAGACCCGTTAAACAGCAAATTTGTGGCCATCCAGCTGTTCTCTGTATTGCCAGCCTTCTGCAGGTGGAAGTACAGTACTTGTCTGGTATAGCTGAAGCACCTGCGATTTGAATAGTTACCTGTTATAAAACAGTCTTTATGGCCCTCTGAAGGACAGATATTTGCATGGATTGCTAATTTAAGTCGGCTCTTCAAGTGCAATGCATCCCTTGATGCTGATATAGATCCCTGTTTATAATACTTGCAGATCAAACGGCCATGTTTACACGGCTCTCTAGTTGCATAGACAAAATCCACCATATGGCCGTGTTACCTGACTTACGCTGCAATCCTGTTCATTCTCCTCAGAAACAAGCCTCGTTGAATTCAGCAGTGGCTCTAGATTTTTCTCCAGTCTAGGTCACTGTGGACGATTCCAGCAGAAATCCCAAGCTGCCATTTTAGTGTTTCTAGATAGACATAGGCTTAGTACTTCTTCCTGAAAGGACGTGAGTGGCATTTGAATCTCCTCAGGATCATTGAACTGTAACGTGCCAAGCCCTATTCACACATGCATGGAAATTAGTGTAAATATGAAAGCAGGCTATAAAGCTCAACAAGTATGGTATTGTGTTTGTTTGTTTTTTACATTTTCAGTAAATTCTAAGGCTTGGTGCAGACCTTCAATGTGTTTCCCTGTGCGAATTACCCCACCCCCACCCCCCACCCCATTTGCGGGTTGCTTTAACTTTGGAGTAGTGTTGCATCTGCACAGAAACAAATCAGGAGTAATATTAAAACAGGTGGTGTGGCTGTAGCATGGCTGAGCCCCCTCACGTATCCTTTCTCACACGGGTTGGTTATGTGAATCATCCTTAAGCCTGCTGTGGGCCTTTAAGATGTCCAATGCCACAGGAACTCAGCTCCTTATACCAGGCCCATTCCCTATCCAGTGTGACATTTCCCAGGGCCTGAGAGCAAGGAAAAACACCATAAATAATGAGCTGTATGAAATATTGAAGGTCACATTTACAAAAGGACCCCACATCAAAAACACAGTGGCAACGAGATGTTTATGCAGGGGACAGCAAGTTGGCTTATCATGCGGTATTTTGAAGTCCAACTGAGTTGCACTGATTTCACTCATCCGTCTTTGTGGATTCCATTTTGTCTGCCTTTTCCATGCCAGGCTCATAGTTCATGATTCTAACCAGGATCAATTTCCCCAGATACATCTTTTTTTTTCTTCCTGACTCGGCATCCAAAGCAAAGTAAGATAAAGTGAGGAACTCGTAACGTGAGCAGTTTTCTGTCATTGTTTATCTATCAGCCTGTTCTTCTCATCCTGTGATTCTAACTTTCCTGGAAAATGATGCAGGATGAAAATCTGTTTTGTGATGGCAAGGGGAATTATAAATCAAGAAGGAAAAAAAACCCAGTTGTGCCTCCATCTCTTCCTCCCTTCGCCCATTGTTTTCCAGCAAGGAAAAAGGCACTCATAGTTTCCTCAAGCATTTCAGTCTGTCTTTGCAATATACTCTTTTTGCATGTTTAAAACTGTTGCAGTGTGAGAACATTGTTTTTAAGTGCCTTCCCTCTATTTTGCATTTTTTAGTGCAAATATTAATCCTTTGGTCAGGTAACTATTGTTTCTAAACAGTACACTTTTCATTACCTTGATAAGTTTGGGTATCCTACTGTACCAGTCTACCTTTGAACTGGGGGCTGCTGATCAGATTATTTTGCTCCAGGATGTGGATTCCCCCCCCCCATTTTTTCCACCCCAAGTACCCACACTGGTCTCATGCACATGGCTGCAGAATTCATGCTCAGAGGGCACACCATAGGAAAATAGGTCCTGCATGGCTGCGGGTATCTTGCTAAGGGGGCCAGATTTTGGCACACTTTTAATAGCCGTGCTTTCCTTCAATATTATCAGTAAAATGTTGCAGACCTGTTGTGAAACCTGGAACAGAATAGACTAGGCCAGGCACCTTTTGAAAGTTATGTGACTTTTTCAAAGTGGGTGTTTTTGTATGGTCATGTGTTGGATTTCATGTTCTTGGATTCTTTGTTTTCATTCCATGGGATTCTTCTAGAGGGGTCAGAACTTTCTCCTGTGGGCTTTGGAATGAGAGCGCCTTCATGGTTTTAATTCGCTGTTTATAAAAATAATTTGCTGAGGATGGCAAACCCTTCTCCCCGCTGACTCCCACCAGTGAATGGAGAGCTTGTTCCCATTGTGTTGAGTACTGAAGCCTAAACTCTTTCTGGGAAATATCTTAAGACCATATTGAGGCTTTGCTAGGCTCTCAGCCTTGAAAAATGGGGGGGGGGAGGAACTGTGTAGGTCAGGGAGGTGAAGGCAGAATAGTCATACATTATTTGAAAACATCTGAAATGTGTATTGCCTAACTTGGAAAAGTCAGACGTATCTTGCAGCGGCAACTTACTGTCTGTAGATATTAGAGCAATTTCATGTTGGTAATTAGTATTTATTTCTTTATTTTACTCGAGTCATGTCCTGCTCTTTAACAGGGCTTCCAGTGGCTACCCATTCAAAGGGCTGGATGGTCTACACCAGTTCCACCCACAACAAGGGTACTGTTGGGGGGAGACTGTTGGTGGGAACAAACTGTGGTTAAGCTTAAGATGAAGGGACCCCTGACCATTAGGTCCAGTCGTGACCGACTCTGGGGTTGCGGCGCTCATCTCGCGCTATTGGCCGAGGGAGCCGGCGTACAGCTTCCAGGTCATGTGGCCTGCATGACTAAGCCGCTTCTGGCGAACCAGAGCAGCACACGGAAACACCGTTTTCCTTCCCGCTGGAGCGGTACCTATTTATCTACTTGCACTTTGATGTGCTTTTGAACTGCTAGGTTGGCAGGAGCTGGGACCGAGCAACGGTAGCTCACCCCGTCGCGGGGATTCGAACTGCCGACCTTCTGATCGGCAAGCCCTAGGCTCTGTGGTTTAACCCACAGAGCCACCCCCGTCCTGTGGTTAAGCTTAGCTACAGTTAATTTGAAACAAAGGGCTGGGCAGGTGGATTCTCCTGGTGCAAGGTTAGGAGAATTTGGAATTTGGTTCCTTTGTCCAGGTCCCAGCTGAACATAATACATGATGCTGCAAGCGAGTCATTTTCAATCACCCATCTCCCCAATCTACATTTCCCTAATTGGCTAATGTCAGAATGAGGATTATGGATTGGGTAGATTCAGGTTAGCTCATAAGTGTGGTTTAATTGGGCCTATCCCCCACTCCTCCTAGATTTTGGTTTAAATCAATGCAGTTTCTTCACCGCTTATGTTGACAGTTTTTTGTTAATGCCATTTATGTCAGAAACCTTCCAAATCAAGTCTGTATGTATGACCTGAATGAGCGGCTTGCTTTGTGTGATTGCTTTACATTTGATTGAGATTGGGCTGCTCGGGGAAAAAACAACTTTAAAAATAATATACACATCTTGGCGCTTTCCGATATTCTCTGTTATGCTTTGCCTGACTAAACGTTAACTGTTAAAAACATGTCTAAAGAAGAAAATATTTAAAAATTAATTTTTAGAAAAGTTGAGGATTCCTTCCCCCAACAAACACACTTGGAACGACATGGGAAACAGCAGTACTTTAGTACTGTACTTCAAACGTCTTGAGAAGAAAGTGGACTCGTAAATGAATGAACTTTGAAAAGTGTAGCCAAGGGGTGTGTAAAACGCTCGTGGCTTCTATTGGCACGTGGAACAAGTGATACGGCATGGCTCTGCCAAAGGAAACTAAAACCTTAGAGGCAAACAAAACATTTTGTGGTAAGATCAAAACGCTTGAAGCGAGATGGTTTGCTTAGAACTTCCTTCTTAAAGACCACAATTCTAAACAGTTTTACAGCTAGGGATTAAGCCCCATTGGACGCAACAAACCTTCTAAATCGACGTGCATAGGATTGTACAATGTGCTTTTCTGCTGTAGAGTAATGCATTTCTCCTGGGTGGGATGGGGGAGGGGAGTGTTCAGATTATTCTGATGGCAGCTTTATATCATTGAGGCAGCAGGTGCATATGTAATATACATTGACATATGTCTCAGTGACTCGTGGTTGTCATACATAGGTTCGTTGAAAGTTTTTTGTATGAAACAATTGCCCGTTTCACCTACGCAATGGCGTTGCAAAGTCAGAGGGGCATGAATATACATGAATATAGATTCGTGAACTCGTCCTTTGGAGTGGGCAATCTGAGAACCTTTGATCAATTTCTACATTGATGCAGCCTGAACCCATAGGCAAAACTGACATTATTTAATGCTAGATTCAGATAGGTAGTCATGTTGGTCTGACGCAGTCGAAATAAAAAAATTAAAAAATAGTCCAGTAGCACATTAGAGACCAACTAAGTTTGTTCTTCCATTCTGAAGGAAATCAGCCCTGAGTGCTCACTGGAAGGACAGATCATGAAGCTGAGGCTCCAATACTTTGGCCACCTCATGAGAAGAGAAGACTCCCTGGAAAAGACCCTGATGTTGGGAAAGATTGAGGGCACTAGGAGAAGGGGATGACAGAGGATGAGATGGTTGGACAGTGTTCTCGAAGCTACGAACATGAGTTTGACCAAACTGCGGGAGGCAGTGCAAGACAGGAGTGCCTGGCGTGCTATGGTCCATGGGGTCACAAAGAGTCAGACACGACTAAACGACTAAACAACAACAAAAGTTTGTTCTGGGTATAAACTTTCGTGTGCATGCACACTTCTTCATGAAAGCTTAGTTGGTCTCTAATGTGCTACTGGACTACATTTTAATTATTTAATGGTGTGGAGGCTGATTCAGTTCTCTAGCATAGGCTTCAAATATCTGAAAGACCATCTCCTTCCCTACAGTCCCTCTCGGGTGTTAAGATGGGCACCCAGCACCCTCAAAACTTAACGGTTAATTTCATACTGCAGGCGCCTTTTACTGTATTGAAAGCCCCAGTTCGCTGTAATCAAACTTGCTGACATCTGTTCATTCTCATTGCCACTGGGGGATGTGAGCCATACCCAATGTGGCTAGTTAGTTGGTTGGTTGAACAAGAGTAGAAAAAAAATAGAAGCTTCCTGAATTCATGGCATTCTGGTTTCCTTCCTCTGCACTTCATGGGAACGCAACTGAGTCAGTGATCAGAGCAAACCTCGTTGGAGGATGCAAGGAAGACCGGAAAGCTGCTTATCATTTGGGCCCTTTCAGCGATGTGCTGTATTTATATTGGAAATGGCAGGGCTGTTTTTCCTTTGGCTCTCAGCTACAGAAATGCTGCTGCTTTCCAGGTCCCTTAAAAAAAAAAAAGTATTACAATATGATCTGGAAACATTACGGTGCTTTGGCATGATCTGAAATTAGGCGTGGTAGTATCAAGAAGAAGCTCAGATTTAGGTATATTTTTTTCTTGCTTTAAAAAATGTATTTCTATTTGTACATTTTACGGGAGGAGAGGGTTAGGAGTGCCCAGAAATAGGAGCAAAAGAGTTTGATACCTGATTACCAAGTTTCCAACTGAGTTGGAAAAGCACACTTTTCTATAAGATGGTTGTGCGTTTCCAATTAAAATGCATATTGTAACTTTAAACATGGTTTTAGTAAAGTTGGCAGCCCTATTAAGTAGAAGCACAGGGGCCAACTTGTACATTTGGCAGCTCAAATGAATGAGCCTGCTTGTGTCTTAAGAGCAAGCACTTTACCTGTCTCTTCTTTAGGTGCTCACTATAAGAAGAAATTGGAAATACCCACTATTGGGTTTAAAGCACTAAGGTTTGTTATTATATCCAAACCAGGAACAGTAATTGCTTTAACCTTTGGTTTATTGGGAAAATCCAGCATCAGATACTATAGTTTGATTCAGTACAACATGGTTTAAATGAGCCACAACTTGCACTTGAAGCAGATTTTCCCCATCTCCTCTTGCATGCACGGAAAAAGGAAAGGGGAATACTTGAGCCCACAGTGTAAGCAGGGTCACTCATGTAGCACCAAGCTCCATTTTAGCTTTGCATCTGAATCAGACCATGGAAATATGGGGAAGTTTCTGAAATTTGCCTGCAAGAACAAAGATCCTGAATTCACACCACAAATTGATCATTCACAGTCCATGTGAATGGCTAGTTGGAAGTCAGTCTAAACCACAGTGCCTAGGGCTTGCCGATCGGAAGGTCGGCGGTTCAAATCTCCGCAACAAGATGAGCTCCCGTTGTTTGGTCCCAGCTTCTGCCAACCTAGCAGTTCAAAAGCACATCAAAGTGCAAGCAGATAAATAGGTACAGCTCCGCGGGAAGGTAAATTGCGTTTCCGTGTGCTGCTCTGGTTCACCAGAAGCGGCTTTGTCATGCTGGCCACATGACCCGAAAGCTGTCTGTGGATAAATGCCAGCTCCCTCGGCCTATAGAGCGAGATGAGCGCTGCAACCCTAGAGTCGTCTGCGACTGGACCTAACGGTCAGGGGTCCCTTTACCTGTTGAATTGGTTGGGACTTACTCCTAGGTAAGTAAGCCTTGGGCATCTTCCCAAATCAACCACCACATTTTGTGTTCACATAAACTCTCAGCAGCAGTCTTGGAGACCTTAGTACAGCCTAGTAGTTTATTACTGCTAGTAGTAGTTTATCACTTAGTAGCAGATAGGTCATCCCTCTTTCTCCCTGGTGGCAGGAACCACCAGGAACCACCAACAAGGAGGAGGAGAAATCTGCTAATCTACTGGGAAGGGTTTGGTCCTGGGCATGTTGAGACCACGATGTGCTGAAGAGTGTTGGCAGTGCAGAAGGAGGGTGCCCCTTTGCATCTTTTTATAAATATAGCAACAAAGATGATTCATAGTGTTCCTGCCCAAGCAATGACATCACCTAAGCATCTCATGCTGCTGGTGGGGTGGGACTGCTTAAATCAATTTCCTTGCTACCCACTTGCAATCTCAGCACAAGCAATTCTTTGCCCTTGCTCATTGTCCTGGTTCCTGCTGGGGAAGGTTTCTGCTTGCAAATGTTCTAAAACACCTTGCTGCTCACGAGAAGCAAGCAGGCTTTTTGACCTTTTTATGTGCCAGATTATGGGTTGAATTATGGCTCTATCATGTGGCCCTGCCAAAATGCAACCAGACTAGGTGTTAGTTAATCTATATATAAAAAAATGTAGGCATTGCGCGCACAGAGGTCACAGCCTTTCTCCGTAACTGCTGAACCGTAATGTAACAAATTTGGCCACAACGTTCCATGCCCATCAGGGAGGGATCTGGCATTAAATTTTTTCCCAAAAAACCACACCTTTCACACCTAAAATAATGATTAAACACAAAAAGTGGCGCCCAAATTAGACGTCACCACCAGAAGCTCTGAAAACTCCAGCAGCATCCAATAGAAAGGCAGATCACACCCTGCCGCCTCCAAAGCTGCGCCGCCAGATGGCATCAGAAAATTCCACAGCAACGAACTGAAAACAGTCCTTTTGCAGCAACAAGACCCAGCTTTTTCAATAGGCCGCAGCATTGCCAAGCAGGGAAAACTGAGTAGGCCTCACCATTGCCCAGTAGGCCACAGGCAAAAACAAACAGAATATGGGGCTTTCACAACTGGGGGGGGGGGTCACAGGGATGAGGCACAACAAAGGGAGGGGGGAACACATAGCCATGGGGGGGGGAGGTAGGACCCTGAGTCAGCCAAAGCAGTGGGCCGTGGGGACATTTTCAGGAACACGCGTGGGTGGGGTAGTCTTATTTTTTAAACTTACAGTAGGGGAGTCAGGGTTGGGACAGGGCAGGTGAGGGGACTCTGAAGGGAGACTCTGAAGGTCAATTGAACAGGAAAAGGTCCATTTAACACAAAAACCCACAGCAATGCGTGGCCGGGCCAGCTAGTGCAGCATAAAAATGTGATATTGCAGCCCACTTCTGTTCAGTTCAGCCCATCCTTAGGGAGAAAATGGTGGGGGCTACTCTCTGGAGTCTGCATCCACCCGGCTTGATTCAGAGCAGGCCTCTTTCACCGCACAGCAGCCTTCAACCGTCATGTAAGGTTGATTTGATTTCTCCTCACCCCTTGTTCCTGGTGTACATATTTCATTTGCCTTTTCTTTCCTGATGGGGTGGGGACGCCATTTTGCAGTTCGCCACAGATGCCCAGATGTCTTGGGTCGGCCCTGTGAAGGAACCAGACAGAGGGCCTTCTCGGTAGTGGCACCCGCCCTGTGGAACGCCCTCCCAGCAGATGTCAAGGCAATAAGCAACTATTTTACTTTTAGAAGACAACTGAAGGCGGCCCTGTTTAGGGAAGTTTTTAATGTTTGATGCTGTACTGTTTTTAATATTCGGTTGGAAGCCGCCCAGAGTGGCTGGGGAAACCCAGTCAGATGGGCGGGGTATAAATAAATTATTATTATTATTATTATTATTATTATTATTATTATTATTATTAGCAGGTGTTCCACCACTGAGCTACAGCCCTTCCCTGTGTCAGGTGGCAGCGGTATGTAAAGATAGGGTAATACTTATTTCTATGTTTTATTAATTTTATTTAATAATTTATAGGCCACTTAACCCTTCCCCTGCTGAAGAAAAATATTCATGCTTGCTTTATTCGGTCAGGCTGTTTGGGTTATTGGTTGGCCACTGTGAGAACAGGATGCTGGCCTAGATGGCCTGATCCAGCAGCCTTTTCATATGTTCTTAACTAAGTTGTGTGCGTGAACGAGGTCCGCTTGTGCAATCGGACTACCTCCCCCTCTTCTCTGCCTATATGCCCCTGAAATTGCCCCTGGAGGGTTGGGGAGAAATCCCAGAACAGGTTTAGGGGGCACACAGGGCTGGGATGGGGTGGGGAGTCCCACTACATGTGGGGACCTTATTCTTCGCATTCATACCCCGCTTAGCACCCTTTGCATCTTGAAGTTCACTCTTGTATCTGAAAACTACCCCCTCTTGGCTGCTTTATATTTAAATTGGAACCACGTATTGCATTCCTCGGCCACCATTCCATCCCATTGATGACTCTTATGCTGCCTAAGCCCCAGAATTGTGAATCCATTACTGTTTAGACAGCATCAGTTTGAATTTAGAGGTTGATGATCCATTAGAGCAGGGGTGTCAAACTCAAATTCATCGGGGGCCGCATCAGCAGTTTGGTCACCCTCAAAGGGCCGGTTGTATCTGTAGGACTATGTGTCCACTCTTTATTATCATAAATTATTGTCACGGCATTCAATTATTACTGTTTTTTTGTAATGATGTATGTAATAACTAGCTCTGAAAGCAGAAACATAGTCAGAATAATGGCAAGTAGATATTCAAATGTACAATTATTGTACAATTTATTGAAAAATGATTTTTGGTAACTGCACTGGGTGGTGGAGGCTCGCTAGGGTTTCATGCAGGACCTTTGCAGAGCTACTAGTACCTGGAGATGCTGGGGTCCTTCTGCATGCAGGACAGATGTTCTGCCAGTGAGCCACCACCCTTCACCAAAGGGACTGGCTGAGGTTGACTCAGTGGAGCTGCTCACCTGGTTCCAGGGTTTAAGGGCCAGAAGTATAAAGCAGCATCCTATGTTTCTGAGGAGAGGGAGAGGGAGGGGAGGGGAGGGGAGGGAGGAAGGAAGGAAGGAAGGAAGGAAGAAAGAAAGAAAAGAGGGAGTGGGAGGGTGAGAGGAAGGAAGGAAAGAGGGGAGAGAAAGAAGAGTAGGAAATAAGGAAGGAAAGAAAAAGAAAGAGGGAGAGAAGACGGAAAGGGAGAAAGAAGGAAGGAAGTAGAGGGAAAGAAAGAATAAGAATGAGGGAGAGGAAGAATGATGGGAAGGACAGAAGGAAGGATGGAAAGAGGGAGCAGGAGGGAGAGAGGAAGGAAAGAGGTGAGAGAAAGAAGAGTAGGAAAGAAGGAATAAAGAAGGAAAGAAAAAGAAAGAGGGAGAGAAGACAGAGATAAAGAAGGAAGGAAGGAGAGGGAAAGAAAGAATAAGAACGAGAGAGAGGAAGAAAGAAAGGGAAGGGGGGGGGTCGCCGCCTTGATTCAGCGCCAGAAAAGAGCGCGAAGGGATCCAGGGGCAAAAAGCATTTCCCGTGCAGCATGAGGCAGCGGGTGTCCGTTTTAGGAGAAGTGTGTAAAGCCTCAGAGTTGCATGTTTGTGAGGCTGAGTCGCTGCTGAGCTCACGTTCATGAGGCTGAGCTGCAGCAGGAGGAGGAGGAGGTGAGGCAAGAGGAGGAGAAGGCGGCGGTGGCTTGCCGGGTCGGTGCCCGGCAGCGCTGTGCGGAGAGTCCCAAGCCTCTGGGACGCAGCAGTGCTCTGTAGCACTTTGAATCCTCCTCCTCCACGCGGCGCTGCTGGGTGCTTTGTCTGTGCTTCAGCAGCAGCAGCAGCAGCAGCAGCCGTTTCCAGGCGCCGAGCCGTGGCAGGAGGAGGAGGATTCAAAGTGCTACAGAGCACTGCTGCGTCGCAGAGGCTCGGGACTCTCCGTGCGGCGCTGCTCCGGCCGCCTTTCTACCGCCCCCGGCGCCAGCTGTTCGTCGGCGCTTTGCCGGCGCGGCGCTTCAGCAGCAAGGTCCCGCTGGTGGGTCCCACTGGCTGGGGCGCTCGGCGGGCCACATGACGAGGTCTGGCGGGCCGGATTTGGCCCCCGGGCCTTGTGTTTGACACCCGTGCATTAGAGAATTGCGTTCTGCAACAAAGTATGGACCCCGGGTTTCTGCCAGGGCTGCAGATCCTTCCCATGAACTCAAGAACTGGCCATCCCTTGTATAAACTGTTGAGGGAGAGCTTAATGTAATTAGCTGCATTTGCATAACCATTGTAATATGCAAACGAGCCTGAAAGAAGATGGGAGTTCAAAAGTGTGACACAATTTCCTTTGCGCCTTTCTTGCATCTTAGTGCTTGCGGAGTTCAATTAACCCTCTTTGTTACGAAAAAAAATGAAAGCAATAATTAAAACGAGACAACTTACTGACTAATTGTACGAGGCATTTTCAGCATGACTTGTTTGAAATAACTGAAGTGGCCCCGACCTTTTGGGTTTTACAATCTGTAGATTTCTCTGTAATGGGGATGTAATTTTTCTCAGATGAAAATAGGAAAAGCATCTCTGCAGATGCTTCTACACAGAAAAATAAATGGTAGTTCCCACTTGTGCAAGGAGGGGAAAGATAATTATCCGAATATGATTAACTTTCCCCCCTCTTTCTCCCACCCCCCATGTAGTTAACAGTGAGGAATTTATGTACTGTGAGAGGTCAGTGAATGGGTAACTAACGTAAATGAATGCAGCTTTGTTCTTTTTGCTAGGGCATTCAAATAATTCACTGGAGAGTGGCTGATGAATAATTTGAGGGGAAATATAAATATATCCTCAAAATTTCATGAGATGTGTTCAATCTCTCCACAGTCTCTATTGGCACAGCAGCATTCCAGTGTGACCATCAAGCTACACCCGTGAGCAGACCCAATTTGCCTCTGACAGTAAAAGGACTTGCTCAGTGCCCTATCTTTGCCCAGGTCAGATAACAATGTCACTGGTTTGCACAGAACCTTAAGCAATAGGTGCTACATGCACACCCAGGCAAAGCATTGCATTCACATGCTCTCCCTGCCTGCCCCGTTGCAGGAGAAAGGAAGGAAGGAGAATTTCTGCCAAGCTTACTTTAAAGCGATGTCCGTACTGTACCTTGAAAGCACTGTGACATCACTTTGAACAATCACGTCTTCCCGAATGAAACCTGGGAACTGTAGTTTGTTAAGGGCATCGAGAATTCTTAGGAGGCTCCGGTTCCCCTCCCAGAACTACAGTTCCCACAGTGGTTTGCCACTGAATCCCTCTTCCCAGGGATTTGTAAGGGAATCGTACCAGATTCTTCCCTGATGAGGACTCCTCTAGCGGGGTCATGGCACACCACACCCCAGTGCCTGCAGACTCCATTATCAGCGCACCCACCCCTGAAGGTAATCGGGTCGTCGGAGGGTAACCGAATGTATAATTTGAAAACAATCCTGTTGCACAGGTGATTCTGAAGTTGGGATTTAGTTAACAACACCGTTGAGCCTACAAGTCACAAAAGAATTCCATTCGCTTGCCCAGACCTGTGGCGGTTCTGCAGAGCTTAGCGCTGTAGTGAGCTGTAAACACATACCTGGGCGCGAGCTGCTGGGTACAAGGATGCCACTTTTACATAACCCCTCTTGAGAGGTGACCCACATTGGCTCGGGATTGCAAAGGGCATCTCTCCATAAATACAGCTGAAGCCCATGCAGGTACTTACTTAGGAGTAAGTCATGTTCAGTACAGTGGGACTTGCCTCCAAGTAAGAGTGACTGTAAAAGAGGCTTATCATGGCAGTTTCTATACAAACTGCTTACAGCCTGGAAGATAATGTGTCGCTTCACTGTGAGAATCCAAAACTTTTCAATTCAAGTTCCCCATATAAAGCATTGCAGTGCAGTGCTAATTTGAGATTTCTTTCTTAAATAATTCTTGTGCCCCCTTTAGCTGCTGTGTATGAATGATAAAGCTATCAATGGCAACTAGTTGTGCGAGCGATATAATTATGTCCACTACACAGCTATGCCTGTTTATACCAGTTGCTGCTGGGGAGCTGAGTGGGGAGGGTGCTGTGCTTGGCTTTCTGTAGGCACCTGCTTGGCCACCATGAGAACAGCATGCTGGATCCAGCAGGACTCTTCCTGTATTAAAAATAACACAAATAAAAGATCAAGACCAGGGCTCAGCAACCTTTTTCAGCCGTGGGCTGTCCCTCAGACCTTGTGGGGGAACCGGACTATAATATTTTTTTGGGGGGGGGGGGAGGAAATGAACGAATTCCTATGCCCCACAAATAACCCAGAGATGCATTTTCAATAAAAGGACACACTCTACTCATGTAAAAACAAACTGATTCCCGGACCGTCTGCGGGCCGGATTGAGAAGGCGATTGGGTTGGCCCCGGCCCTTAGTTTGCCTACCCATGACCAAGACCCTGGGAAGAGAGTGGTCATAGCAGGGGAAAGCAGGGTGCTGAGAATTCCAACCCATTATTTCGAGTGGCAAGCACTGACGTAGCCAATGCCCAGTGCAAACTGTTCAGCACTCTAGTTATAAGAAGCACATGGTGTTCAGCTGGGACTTTTAAAAAGGGAGGGGGGAGGAAATCATGCTCTTTCTCCCACCCTCTTGCTTTCTTCCCCGCTCATTTCAACTGCCTTTTCTCTTTTTAAATTGTCTTTTCCTTATTCCTTTCCAAGCTTGACAAATTGGGTTAATCCTATTGGGCTTCTGTGCTTTTTTGCTTCTTCTTCTTCTTTTTTAATTGCTGTCACCTTGTTTCGGATTTGCTATAATTTATGGTCCTAGTTCAGCTGAGGTATGCTCAAGAATGTCTTTGAAAGAATTGGAGGCTATTCCAGAAATGTGTGTGTGATGTTTGAAAAAAACAAAACAAAACCCCAAACCTGCATGTTTCTGGTGCTGTCCTGAATCTCCTGGTATTTTGGATTAACCCTGATTAATAGGTGGTTGTGAAGGGAGTTTGGTGTACTTTGTCTCCCTATAATTTGCTTTAATTAATTCAAGAGTTCAAGGGCAAGCACTAAGGATTGGGTTGAGACATGCCTTCCATTTTGTTGCAAAAGCACATGCTATATTACTGCCCCCCTTTTTTTAAAAAAACCCCAAAGATTTAGTCTTAATACATTTATTTTAAGTGTCTCTTTTGCCTTGGTTTTAATGTATTTATATGGGAGCTTTCTTGCCTTCCTCTTTGTTTGTTTGCAAGGCACTTCAGGTTACCCCGGGCCAAATAAAGCAGCTAACCAATTCAATAAAAAATAATAAAGCTGATTATTTCAGTACATCCAAAACCTTAGGACAAAAGATTGAGGACAAAAGATTTGTGGGAGAACATTTCTTCCCAGTTGGTGATGGCAGCTCCCCAACCCTTACCCTGCGCTCTCCCCCTCAACGTAGGAAAGGAGAGAACGGCGCCTGGAATCAAAGAATAGAGGAGATCTCGAAAGTATGGTGAGAAAAAAAATATTGCCCCAACCATTTCACGCCATAAGATGCATGGTGAGAAAAACATATCGCCCCAACCATTTCACGCCATAAGATGCGTAGTGGATGATCCCTGTCTGGGACCCTGCTGCCAGTTGGCAGACACAGGATTACTATCTTGGTGAGCAATAGGCCAAACAGGTAGAAGCGAGAGCACATCCATCAGTTTCACTTTCCAAGGCTGGCATTCCTGCCCCCATGGCACTGCCTTAAACCTGATCCATTCATCAATTATTGTTTTTATCCTGCCTTTCTCTTAACAGCTTCAGGGCAGCATATATGCTTCTCCACCCAGAAGGCAAGTGAGCGACCCAAGATTAGCCAGTAGGCTTTGTGGCTTCCTGGAGATTTGAACCTGGGTCTTTCTGGACTGGTATTAGCCCATCACTCTCACTGCTGCACCACGCTGCCTCTCTTATAAACACACATCTCAGCCTACTCCAGTTCCTGTTTCGCAGTTCACTGCTATCTTTAAGCTGCTAGGGACTGGGGTGCCTGTCATCCCAAACTTGCGACATTTTAAGAAAACGTTCATCAGTTCTACGGTTCACTGAATCAATATTTCTTCTGCACCGTTTTCATTTTTTTAATAAAATAAAATTAAATAAAAACCATTCATATCACTGAGAAATTACCAGGAAGATGGGAACAGGTCTAGGCTGTTTAATTAACCAGTCCATCCAGTAATTACGTAATGGAGAGGAATTTATGGTAAAAGGAGTTGTACCTTGCTGGCAACCAAGATGCGTGTTTTATATCATAAGCTGCTATTGAGCACGTTCCTTTAATTTTTTTTTTTTCAAATTCATCCAATTGAAAGTATAGCTTGGAGACATCTAGACAGTGGGTTGTATCCAGTAACAAGCTCCATCAGTGCAAGGATTCACACGGGTGCAACAGAACTCCAGCCCTCTTCCTCCCACCCTAAACCCTACGTATTTTCTGGGGTTTTCCCCAACCTTCCGGAGCAGATTTGGGGGAGGCAGGGGGTGCACACAGAGAGAGGGGAGGAAAGGTCCATTTTGCAAGTGGAATTGATTGCACTAATGAAACACCCTGCAGTCACAGTAAGGCTGCAAGGTTTAGACCAGGGGTCAGCAACCTTTTTCAGCCGTGGGCCGGTCCACCATCCCTCAGACCATGTTTGATTCATGGTCTGTGGACTATATTTTGGGCCGGACTATATTTTGAAGAAGAAAAAGAACGAATTCCTATGCCCCACAAATAACCCAGAGGTGCATTTTAAATAAAAGGACACATTCTACTCATGTAAAAACACTCTGATTCCCGGACCGTCCGCGGGCTGGATTGAGAAGGCGATTGGGACACATCTGGCCCACGGGCCTTAGGTTGCCTACCCCTGGTTTAGACAGTTGGAATGGTTGTTTGATCGACAAAAGCTTCCATTGATTATCCAGCAGAGGCTAATTTTAATGGATTCAGCTGAAAGTTAAAAGCATACAGGTGTTTTTATTTTTAAGTTGTTTTTTTGGGGGGGGAGAGAACTGTTTCCTTCCTTGAGTATTGCTTTCTTTACTCCACACACTTCCTTTGGTATCTTAAATATGCATGTATTTAAAATACGTTTGCTCAGAAATGATCAAGAAGTGGAAACTAACCTTACCACTGCTGCAAACGTAGTGATTGGAAAGAACTGGAATAAGAACATACCTGCTACAGAGTTTGAATGTATCAAACAGATCTGGGCCATAGTGATGACGATCAGTTTAACCTACTATAACAGAATATGTGTAAATCAACCCAATAAATTTATAGAGCAATTGTGGGCTGTTGTTTTTTTTAGATGTTCTGGAATAACAAGTTCAGCAGTGTAAACCCTATGCTATTTTTAGTTTATTGTAATGTTATTAATTCAAAGCTATTGTAATTATTTTTGGTATATCAATGATCCAAATAAAATATACTTAATAAAAGTATATTTTATTCAGATCATTGATATATCAACAATATATTTGATGTTATGCAGATGTCGCTAAACTTAATCAGTTTAAACACTCAAAACGTCTTACTTATGAATCACTTCCCATGAGACATCCTGAAGCAGTTTACAATATAAGAGCTTATACAGTGGCACCTCGACTTACGGACGACTCGACAACTGAATTTTTCGTCTTACGAATGGGGGTAATGGCCGCACACTTACAAATGTCTCGACGTACGGGGGAAAAACGCGGCGGTTTTAGATAGGGATTTTTCGACTTACAAATTTTTAGATAGGGTTGCTTTGACTTACGAATTTTTCCGTTTTCAATGCATTCCTATGGGAAATCGCGTTTCCAATGGCGTTTTTCGACTTACGAAGGTGCCTTCGGAACAGATTAAATTTGTAAGTCGAGGCACCGCTTTATATATAATATAAAACAGTTGCAAACAGTTAAAAATTGCACATATAAAAACAGTTATAAACCATTATGAAAAAGAAGTTTGCAACAGCAACAGCACATAGATAAAGATTTTTTTAGAAGACCTTTTGAAAGAGGAACATCTTCAGCAAGCACTGAAAAGACCATAGAGAAGGCGTCTGCCTGATATACAACAGAAGGTACCATCACACTAAAGGCCTGATTTTACCACATTTTGTGGTACACGCCTCCTGATAGAATGGTGTGAGCTTGACCCAATTTGTACTTGCTCAATCGATCAGTTGGAAGTTATAGTTCTTACAGGTGAAAAAACATCATGCAGACCATGGTATGAAACAGAAATTAGTGCAGGCCATTTTGTTTCTCCCATCTTACGTCAACAAACCAAGATCTTCCACTGAGTGTTTCCGTATGGTGTTTGTTTCTGCAGATGCTTTCAGCTTTTTTACTTTATACTTTCTTGAGAACAGCTAAAAAGTGGAGTTGAAGAGACCCAGCAAGGTCCATCTCTGGTGCCTGAGCTTCTTTTTTTAAAAAAAACAACAACAATCCCACAATCATGGCTTTCTAGAGCAGCCTTTCTCAACCTTGGGTCCCCAGATGGTGTTGGACTACAACTCCCATCATCCCTGACCACTGGTCCTGCTAGCTAGTTATGATGGGAGTTGTAGTCCAACTTCCAGGGGTGAGAAAGGCAGTTCTAGAATGACTCTAACCCAGGCTTCCTCAACCTCGGCCCTCCAGGTGTTTTCAGACTACAATTCCCATCATCCCTGACCACTGGTCCTTCTAGCTAGGGACCATGGGAGTTGTAGGCCAAAAACATCCGGAAGGCCAAGGTTGAGGAAGCCTGCTCTAACCCCTTTCATGTATTGTATCAGTCACATGGACATGGTCTATGAACAGAACAGGGCAACAGAGTTACGCTGGTCGGCTTGCTTAAAAATAACTGAACAACATTTTCAAGCATCCCTGCTTAATGGATGCTGCTGCGGTTTAAATATGTGTTCCATGGTACAGTAATGAGGATAAAGAATGTGACAGGGCTTCAGACAGAAAGAGATGGTTCCGCCTTGCTGCTCTCACCTGGATGGGCTAAAACATTTGCCCTGTTCTACTCCCTAAGTGCAACTCTAGTCTGTTATTGTAAATGCCACGATATGCATCTGATGGTGCGTAAGGTTACAACTCACGTTTTCTGCTGAAGGGAAACAACCATCTTGTAATTCCATCTTTGCCTGGACTTGTTTTCCACTCCCATGCATACCCGTTGAAATGAGGTTGGCAACCTTGCAGCAATTTTACGTACAGTCAAAACAGGGAAAACTCTGCTAGACCATCATTGCTAACGGAAGGTCTTCTGTTCACATACTCCAGGCTTATTTTTCTTTCCAGGCAACCTAATTTAGACAAGCCCCAAAGGCCTTCAGAAATTTAGCATCTAGCAAAACTCCCCAGCCTTTTCCAGTGCTCAGCAAGGCTCTGAAGTGCATTCTTAATTATAATGTCACAACTGTGCAACAAGCTGGAGAATTCAGGCTTGGTCGGAACTTTGGTGCTGTCTAGCGGCCAGCTCCTGCATCTCTATCTTTTAGTGGCCCTGGAGAAGGAGAAGAACAGCTTTGCCTTTCAATGAACAAATGTTTTTCAGCAGGCATTTTTTCAGATGCTCCACACTCATAGCTAACATCTTGCAAAAACACTATAGGAACTATTTCAAAAACGTATTAGAGAGTTCCATTGATTTCTTACAACACATCTTTATAGATTATTATTAGCAGCTTCCAGACTGTCAGTATTTTCAGGGACGGATTCAAGCACATACTGGAAATTTTAGATTTGCATCATTAAAGTGGATTAAAGTCCTCTGTTGCCCTGGCACAACACATCCAGTTATATAATAATAATTAAAGCATCCGTTAAGGGGGGAAAATAGAGTTTTTGCGATTAGGAAAGTAACAGGAAAATGCAGAGAGTGTGTGTGGTAAGATTTATACAGTGGTTCCTTGGTTCTCAAACGCTTTGGTACTCAAACAACTTGGAACCCAAACACTGCAAACCCGGAAGTAAGTGTTCCAGTTTGTGAACTATTTTCGGAAGCCGAATGTGTTCCCTTTTGAGTGTTACGCTTCTGATTTGAGTGCCACACTTCCATTTTGACTGTTACGCTGAGGTCTGTCTGTTTTTGCTATTTATTTTGCATTTTTGTTTTTGCGGCTCTTTTTTTGTTTTGTTTTTGTGACTGTGTAGAACCCAGTTCAGCTACTGAAGGATTGAATAATTTGGGACTACAGTACATTGTTTATTGCTTTCATTTTATGGATCAATGTTCTCGTTAGATAGTAAAATTCATGTTAAATTGCTGCTTTAGGGTTTGTCTTTAAAAGTCTGGAACAGATTAATCCATTTTTGCATTCCTTTCTATGGGAAAGCACGCCTTGGTTTTGGAACGCTTTGGTTTTGGAATGGATTTCCGGAACGTATTAAGTTTGAGAACCAAGGTACCACTGTAAACACAGAGCAGGGAGGAGAACGATGAATGCTCGTTGTTCCATGCAAATGTATTAGAATGAATGCTCAGTGAACAGTGGGCACAACCTCCACACAAGTCTTTGTGAAAGCAAATCAGGATGAATGCTTATTAAGCAGACTATCTGGAGGAGCACTGTGTTGGTTGGATTTTGATATATCACAGCAGGAAAAGACAAGAGTAAGTCCTGTTGACCACATGGGAGCCTGAGTAAACATGCATAGGAGTCTGCTATGTAGGCTTTGCATGCAGTTGAGAATCCTGGAATTTAGAACAGGCATTTCTCTTCCATGGCCCTCTGGTTCACATGCACAACAAACCATATAGAATGCTTGGGTATGAACGTAATTGTCCAGAAATCTCTTTGTTCTTTCGGGGTGGGGAAGGGTGGGGGGAATCCCAAATGTAGGTACTGTTGGTTTCATTTTGCTATATCTCTTGTTTACAGGTATCAGTATTACCTACAGGTAAAAAAAGATGTTCTTGATGGACGATTGCGATCTTCACGGGAACATGGGATAAAGTTAGCTGCCTTGGCGGTTCAAGGTACAGCAAACTCACCTGCTCTCTCTTTCTCATATCATCTGCTTATTTGACCGCAACAGGAATACGTTCCAGTTAGACTCGATATGGCAAGCTGCTCAACATGGTAGCTGGCTTGATTCAAAAGTATTTCAGATGACAGCCACTGACTGACATTTTCAAAAGTGCCACTTAATAATTTGGAAATAGTATACGTATGGAATTCAGCCCCCAAGAAATAATTCCTGACATAACTGTGTTAGAAAATTATTTCGCTACATTTCCTAAGGTGGAGATTCTCAGGACTATTGCATGAGATTGAAACATGTAATTTAAATTTGGAAGTGCACATTCTAGCCACGTATTTCTCTCTCTCTCTCTCTCTCTCTCTCTCTCTCTCTCTCTCTCCCCCTCCCTCTTTCTCTTTCTCTTTCTCTTTCTCTTTCTCTTTCTTTGTCTCTCTCTCTGCAATGCGCTTTACGTGGGGCTACCTTTGAAGGTGACCCGGAAACTGCAATTAATCCAGAATGTGGCGGCTAGACTGGTGACTGGGAGCGGCCACCGAGACCATGTAACACCGGTCTTGAAAGACCTACATTGGCTCCCAGTACATTTCCAATCACAATTCAAAGTGTTGGTGCTGACCTTTAAAGCCCTAAACGGCCTCGGTCCAGTATACCTGAAGGAGCGTCTCCACCCCCATCGTTCTGCCCGGACACTGAGTTCTAGCGCCGAGGGCCTTCTGGCGGTTCCCTTGCTGCGAGAAGCCAAGTTACAGGGAACCAGGCAGAGGGCCTTCTCGGTAGTGGCACCCGCCTTGTGGAAAACCCTCCCACTAGATGTCAAAGAATACAACAACTGCCAGACTTTTAGAAGACATCTGAAGGCAGCCCTGTTTAGGGAAGCTTTTAATGTTTAATAGATTATTGTATTTTAATGTCTGTTGGAAGCCGCCCAGAGTGGCTGGGGAAACCCAGCCAGATGGGCGGGGTAATAATAATAATAATAATAATAATAATAATAATAATAATAATATGTTGTTGTTGTTGTTGTTGTTGTTGTTGTTGTTATCTCTGTCTCTCTCTCTCTCTTTCTCATTATGTGGCTGCCCATCCCAGTTAGCTGGAAGTTACACTGGAAATATTGAGAGTGAACAAATGTTGAAACAGAGGGGGAAATAATTTTAGGAACAGGTCTTGAACCCATAACTCATGCTTCCTTATCTGATGCTCTTAGGCACTGGTCTACAGCATCAGATGGTAGGGTAGAAAGATCAGAGTCCGCTTGCACCACTCTTGAAACAGAGACCTACCCTGCAGTTACTGTTATAGATTGTGACTAGCTAAACAGTAGTCTAGTTCTTTTAGTGGGTAAACCATGGTTTCCCACTAAATGAATGAGTGTACTTCTGCTTCCTCTTTCCCCTTTTCTGTTCCATAACCCAGGGATGGAGAGTAGTAGTTTTACATCGTGATTGGCTAAGTTGTGGCCCTCCAGATGTTATCAGATTACAAGCCCCATCATTCCTGGCTATTGGTCCTGTTGGCCGAGGCTGATGGGTTTTAGAGTCCAGCAACATTTGGAGAACCACAGGTTAGGCATCCCTGTTTTAAACTAACCAGAGTTCCCCAACATGTCTGACTGGGGAAACTGGTTTGTTTAATCTGTGATTTTAATGATAGCCAACCAGGATCAAAGTGGTTCCAGATTCTGATTTGATCTCATTAATCATTGTCTGAACAAGTCACAGTTAGGACATAATAGGAAACTGTGGTTAGTTTAAAAATCAGAAGTGGAAGGAAGGAGAAGCGAGGATGGCTGCATGAGACCAAGGTTCACCACAGCTCATTCTCATAATAGAAAATCATTGTTTCTCATTACAGCCAAACTAAGCCAGTGTTTTCTCAGGGCATAGCTCCAAAAGCTTGACTGTGGACTGAGATAGAATGTGTTTTATTGTTCCAGTGTTGTAGGCATTCAGAAAGCCTTATGTGCCCACATTGTTAATTTTCTGCATAACCTATTGGCCTTATTTTTTAAAAAAATAATAATAAATTTGAATATAGGAACAAACATACAATCAGTTACAGTTCCTGCCTGTCCCCCCATTGTCCTTGATTGAAAAGTGACATAGGGAATTCCAAAAGTTTCCCCCCTGCTTCCTTTAGATGTGTGTGTGTTTTAAAAAGTTGGTGTGCAGATTTTTTTAAAAAATGAAAAGAATTACACGCACAGTTTCTTATCTGCTTGTGTTCTCTAGTTTAGAGGTAAACACACATTTCTAATGCGAAATGAAATGAAACAGCATTTTTGGCACCCAGTAATCATGTGAAATTGTCTTGAAGGCTTTGCAAGAATATTTGACTAGTGTAATTTACGAGGGGAATTTCCAGCATCTTGAGAACCTTTTCAGCAGTGTTTGATCTGGTTCAAATAAAAGAAAGCAAGAGCTCTTGGGCAATATTTCTCTCTGTTAAAATGAAGCAGCGTAGGGGGGGGGAGAGTCTTTTACAGACAGTATTATAGCCTTCAGGAAATACTTCTACCCTCATTCTCCCAATTCCAAAACATCTGAAAAATGAATACAATTATTTGCATGGCGTTATGTGCGGAATACAAGTGATACATAAAAGTCCTATTCAGTCACTCCCATCCCTAACAGAGTAAGCACATATTGAAGAGCAACCCACAAGCAGAATTTAAAATCCATTGCCCTACAGTGCCTCATGACTGGAAGAAAAGTTTATGCACAAGTTCCTACAAAGATATGGAAATAATGAGAAAAAGAATTCTGCAACCTTCAAGATGTTACAGAAAGAACATTTCTGCTAGACTTCACCTTGCAACTTTGACTTACGGGCAGGATTTTCATCATCTCGCCTAGGAGGGCTGGAGACTTCAAAAAAAGGAAGAAATCTAAAAATGCAAGTTCTCTTTTCCATGGCCGCTTGAATTGCCTGTCCCCATTTTGCGAAGAAACTTATTAAGACCAACAACTGATTATCTCCTCCTCAGAAAAGGATAGGCATTGAATCTTCCACTGCCAGCTTCTCAACAGAAATGCTCAGAAAACTTAATTGTTTTTCAGAGTAGGTTAAAGGTAAAGGACCCCTGGATGGTTAAATCCAGTCAAAGGCAACTATGGGGTTGCGGTGCTCATCTCACTTTCAGACCGAGGGATCCGGTGTTTGTCCACAGACAGCTTTCCGGGTCATGTGCCCAGCATGGCTAAACTGCTTCTGGTGCAACGGAACACCGTGATGGAAACCAGAGTGCACGGAAACGTCATTTACCTTCCCGCCTCAGCAGTACCTATTTATCTACTTGCACTGTTACGCTTTCAGACTGCTAGGTTGGCAGAAGCTGGGACAGAGCAATGGGAGCTCATCTCATTGCATGGATTTGAACCACTGACCTTCCGATCAGCAAGCCCAAGAGACTCGGTGATTTAGACCACAGCGCCACCCTTGTCCCATTTTTCAGAGTAGGACAAGAGAAGGCTTGCATACTATCATATTGACCTGGAGAGATTTGCGATAAGCTGAGCACAAACCATCGCCTTTGTCTTACCAACCTGCAAGGGGTTTAGCAAGCCCCCTTATAGTATGTGTTCCAAGACATAATGATCTGGAAGATTATCAAGCTCCTGGTTAACTGTGTTTGGCTTGGTGGGTCACAAATATGGGGGTGTTTCTCTCTGTGTATGTGTGACTGTAAGAGAAAGAGAGGTGAGGGAGGGACACTCCTGAAAATGGAAGCCAGGTTATAAAGAATCCACACACCCTACCTCAAATCTGTGATCTGTGATCAAGAGGATGACATCATCCTAATTGGGAAACAACCCAAAGCGGTTCCTTTTTGCAACAATTTAGAAAAATAAGTGATGAAATCATAACATTTGTGGTCCTGTGGGCATGTATGCATGTTTTGTCTTAGTTTGTTTAAAATAGTTTTAAACTGTTCTTCATCCAAATGGATTCTATGGCAGTGTTTAATTGGGAGGAATCAAGCAATCCATGTTTAAGTTAAATAAGGGTTGTTGTTGTTTTTACTAAAAAAATAAAATATCCTTTGGTGAGAAAAGGTCTTTCCTTTGGTAGGGCATATTGGGTTTTTCCTTCTAAGTCACAGATTTGACACCATGCTCTCATATTTGCATTGGACATCTCAGTTCGCTGCATGTTAAACATTTTTGTATCTGTTCAAGATTGAGAGTTTTATGTGCAGGGAGCGCTGAGCTAATGTGTTTTGTGGGTTAATTTTCTCTCCCTCTTTCCTCTCCAGCTGATTTTGGAGACTTCCATCAATTTGAATCTCATGATTTTCTCCGGGAATATGTATTATTTCCTATGGTGAGTTCATACACCTTGATCTTTCATTTCACCTTTTGCATGTAGACTTTTCCTGCTTCATAGAATAATAGAATTGTAAAGTTGGGAGGGAACCTGACGGTTATCTAATGCAACCACCAGCAATGCAGGAATCTCAACTAAAGCAGACATGACAAATGGCCGCCCAAGCTCTGCTCATTAAGTGATCCGCCTTGACCTTCAGCAAACTTCAAGAAGTCAGTGGAGAAAAGTGATTGTCTCTTCCCACCTTGGAATATAGTAAGCTTGCAATTGACGCACATTTAATTTGCGCACATTCAACTTTACACGCTTGGCAAATTAAATAAAAATGGAAATGGGGCTGGCGTATGGGGGAAAAGGCTTTGGCAATCCCACCCCCTGTTGCACCCGTTTTGTTTTGACTATACACAATTTTGTCTTTAGGTGCGATCCCTGGAATGTAACCTCCATCTAAGTTGAGGGCTTACTGTATATTGATCGCCACTTCCCACAAAAGCCTAAAAGCCCCACCCCTTCCAGAAACCCTGCCTCCCAAGCCCTCCCCGTGCACGTACATCAATCCCTGCCTCCTCCCTGGTCAAGTGGGCCTTCCCGGGACACAACTGAGGAGGAGCAAAAAGTGACCTTTCACTTCATATACTGGAGCGACAACAAAGGATTTAGGAATACCCCCAAGCTACGAACCTGCTCCTTCAGAGGAAGTGTAACCCTATCAAGAGCAGGCAATCTCCCACCTATCTGGTCTAGGAAACCACCCACTAACAGTGCTTCAATCTTATCTGGATTGAGTTTCAGTTTGTTGGCTCTCATCCAGTCCATTACCGAGGCAAGACACTGGTCCAGCACTTCCATTGCCTCACCTGCAGATTTAAAGTAGAAATAGAGCTGAGTGTCATCAGCATACTGCTGACAATGTACCCCGAACTTCCGAATAACCCCACCCAGCAGTTTCATGTGGATGTTAAACAACATGGGGGATAGGATTGATTCCTGCGGAACCCCAAATTGATGGTTCCATGGGGTTGAAAAGCATTCCCCAAGCAAAACCCTCTGGGAACAACTGTGCAAGTAGGACTGGAACCACCGCAAAGCGGTGCCACCCACCCCTAGTTTGGACAGTCGCTCCAGAAGGATACCATGGTTGATGGTATTGAAAGCCGCCGAGGGGCCGAGAAGAATTAACAGGGACATGTTCCCCTTGTCTCTCGCTCGACTCGCTCCTATAGGACAACCAAAGCAGTTTCTGTGCCAAAACGGGGCCTAAACCCCAATTGAAATGGATCCAGAAAATCAGTTTCTTCCCAAAGCGCCTGGATCTGGTCTGCGACCATTCGCTCCAGAACCTTGTTCAGGTGTTAGATTCAGGACAGACAAAAAATGGTACTTCTTCACCCAGTGCATAGTTAGACTGTGGAATCTGCTTCCCCGGGACCAATGTACCAATGGCCAACTTTAAAGGGGGATTAGACAAATTCATGAAGGATAAGGCTGTCAATAGCTGCTAGTGGTTCTATTACCTCCAATATCAGAAGCAGTATGCCTCATAGGTCTCTTCTTCTTTGGCGATCTGTGGAGGCCAATTCTGGATCCACACATCCTTCCACAGTGGGGACATTGGTTTCCAGGCGGGAGTTGATCACGGTGTGGATTTGCCAAGCGTGCCTTCCTCTTAGCACGTTTCTCCCTTGCGTCCTGAGATCGATGTTGTGCTTATGTCCTGCTTGTCAGCCTCCCATATGCACCTGACTGACCACTGCGGAAACAGCATTTCGGACTAGATGGGCCTTTGGCCTGATCCTGCAGGGCCCTTCTTTTGTTCGCACACTTGGCAGGGAGTTTCATCTCATTACTCTGAGTTATGCATACTTAACTTTACTTTGTGGGAGTACTGGGAAGCTAAAATAGTGCTATGAGCACGTGTAATCTGTTGTTCAATGTAATAGCTAACTGGATATTTGAAGGAAGGTTTCCCACATCCAAACTCGACGCTGTAATTGGCACCTTCATCCTGCCTGGCTTTTTAACGGTGTCCACCCACTGGAAAGAGTCAGATGTCCGCATGGGATAGTTTACTTAATTGGCCCTTATTAACTGCACAGTCAATGGACCAAAGACTTTGCTGGCGGGTGAGGTGTTTCTTGCAAGGGGGAGCGGGAGGGGGAATAGCAAACTTGAGAACCGGTGAAAGGTTGCTGCCTTCGGACTGTGTTTGATCTTGTGCAGCTACAATATGTGTCAAATGGCGTTTCTTCAGCAGTGAAAAGAACAAAGTTATGTACACAGAACGCCTTGCAGGTGTGCAGCTGTGTACAGGCACGTAGCATGCCATTTTTCATTAGCACGCTACTGCTTTCACATTTTTCAGTGTCAGGAACAAATATTACGGGGAGGCCCCCAGTGAGCAAGAACTAAGGCAGTTTGGTTAAGTATACATACACACACAGCCTTGAGGCATTCCAAAATAATCACTCAGAGTTTGATGGCTTTTTTTCTTTTCAACTTTGAAATTATGAGCAGATTCCATTTTGTACTATTGCACCGGATGGTTTTAAAAGATAACCTGTGCCACACGCAAACCGTGTTTACAATGTAGACATCTTTCTCCCCCTAACTGTTGAGATCACAAATGTATTGGATTGCATATTTTTTTAAAAAACAGAACTGGCAGCAAAGCTTTTGATCTCAAAACCCTAAGTACGTAGCAGAAATAAACTTAGTTCTGGAGCTAATAAGCTGTTTTTTCTCAATATTATTTTATGTTTTTCTACGCAAAAGGGTATCTTTCATTTGAAAGGGAGATCATGTCTATATTGGAGAGGAATTTCCCCTCTCTGATGAAGATCTGAGGCTCAGTGGTAAAGATAGGTTTGCATGCAAAAGAAGGATATGCCTGCCATTGGCTACTAGCCACAATGGTTGTGTTCTCCCTCCTCTGTCAGAGGCAGTATGTTGGAAATCCCAAGTGGAGATATTCCTGCTGTGCTCAGGTCTTGAGCTTGGGCTTCCCATAGCTTCCTGGTTGGCTACTGTGAGAACAGGACGTTAGATTAGATGGGTCTTTGGCCTGATCCAGCAGGGCTCTTGTTATGCTCTTAAGTCCCAGGTTCCATTTCCAGTGTTCCCAAATAGAACTAGGAAAGAGTCCTATCTGAAACCTGGGAGAGCATGGAATTGTGTGCCTTGCTATAAGGCAGCTTCCTGTGTTCTTAATGGGTCAGTTTAATTACCTGTACCCTTTGCTTGGATGGATTCTATGAAAGTGCTTGCTTTGTAAGCACTTTTTCTTTCTTCCTTTTGCTCAGTAGTCTCTGTTATACCAGATGGTTTGTAGGCTTCATGCTGTGCAGCTTCCAAGTTGAGCTTTCATCCACAAGAGAATGATGTTGTAGTCCTGGAAGGACTCTACCACCTCAGATTGCAGGGTTCGTGGTTGTGGTTGGGGTGGTCCACCCAAATCTATAACATTATATTGCTATACGAGAGGGAGGACAATGTCTTTGCCCACTTTTCTTTACACAATGCATAACTGTACACACCTACCGTATGTCATGTCCCCACTTACTCACCATTTTTCTAAATGAATAAAGCACCGATTATGGCAATCTTTGCCTCTAGGAAAGTTGCTCCAACTCCTTGATCATTGTTTTATTTCCATCTCTCTAGGACTGGATCCAAGACGAAGCAGCCCTGAAGGAGCTGACTGACAAAGTAGCCAAGGTGCACACAAAACACAGGTGAGACCCAAAAATGTCAGTGTGTTGCTCAGATAAGGCAGCTTACATTCCTTCGTTATCAACTGTTTCTGGAGTAGGTTTAGCCTGCGATGCTATTTCCTGCAACCTGTGTTTCTGCTTTGGCCAATGGCTTTGATACGGTCTGGGATGTCATCTCTTGGGGAAAAGGTGGCTTCCTTGCCTATTAGCCATTGTAACAAAATGGACCCGGCAAGTTCAAAGGCAGTGGGCTTCTGACGAGGAGATGCTGGGGATAATCAACAGAGGAAACACCGTTGCTTTCAAGCCAGCCTTGAAGCATTTGGGTGGGCACTCTCAGGTGGGTGGGGAAGCATGATTTGACTATTACATACAGGAAATCGTGCCTGCTAATTATTTCACTGTGATGTTACACGTGCATCAGAATGCGCTTGTGCCTGTAGTGAAGGCTGGGGCTGTTATCTATTGCTGACAGCGGGTGCTGAGGTTGAGAGAGAATAGCTTAATTCCAGTAGGAAGCCAATACTAGCAACAGATAGTGACTGGGTGGTACCATTTTTGCATGACTATAACATTTCCTTTGGCTTTGCTCATTTTCAGCTTTGGACTGTTTTTGATGAGATCTGGATAGTCTAGGTTTAAGTTTGGGGGACAGGAGGGTTGCCCAATCTATTTTGGCCTTTGAATGTTATCATTATCAAGGGCACCTGAAATATATTCGGAGTCGAGAGTGAATTTCATGCTCTTTATTCAGCTCATAGTCATCAAGGAGGAGAAGAGAAGACGAATGGCTCTTTTCCCAAAACCATCTGCTTATATACATTATTTACACAATGGGCCTTGCGTGATTGGCTACTTCAGGGCTACACCTGTGGGCCAATTATATTGTGGATTGACTTCTGCCTGCAGCCTGATTGGCTGCTCCTACAGGCCAATCAGGTAGCAGATTCACTTCTGCCAGCCGCCTGATTGGCTGCTCCAGCAGGCCAATCAGGTTGCGGATTCACTTCCACCTGGAGTTGGATTGGGTAGCTCCCGCTGATTCTGAATCCTATTGTTCTAGGATTCAGCTCAGTACATAACACCCCTCCCCTCTAAGTTCCAGTCCTGCCCGGGAAGTTGCATTCGTAGTCCCCAAGGTCTGCTGGCCGCCTCCGTGTGCGTTGTGGCCTGGGGTGTTCCTTGGTCAGGGGTTCTGGTTCTGGCTCGTGTTCTGAGGCTGCTGGCTGTGCCGGGGCTGTCTGGTCTGGCGCCACTGAACCACTAGGTTGTAGCTCTGGTTCCGGTGTCCTCCCAGCCTCGGGGCGCCCCTCTGTGCCTACTGCTTCTGCTTCCCCTGCCCACCCCTCTCGCTCTACAGGCCTCACTGCCCTGCTGTCCCCTTGGGACCCCTCTGTCCCGCTCTCCTCCCGGGTTCCTCCTGGGAATCGTCGCCGTAGCTGGTCGCAGTGGCGGCGCCAACATTGTCCCCCTTCCGTTAGTACCTCGTACGACACGGGACCGGTCACCTTGGTGACTGTGGCAGGTACCCATGCTGGGCCTGCCCCAAAATTCTTTGCATACACTGGGTCCTGGGCCACAAATGTCCGGGGGTTCCTGCCTTTCCCCACCACTACCTCATCCTGAGCTCTGTCGGGGTGAAGTCGGTCCAGTCTAGTTGCAAGGCGCCGGCCCATTAGTAATTCAGCTGGGCTCCGGCCCGTCATTGTGCTTGGGGTGCTGTGCTGTGCTAGAAGAAATGCGGTAAGGCGGTATTCCCAGTCCCCTTGTGTCATGCGGCGGAGGCTGTCCTTGGTGGTCCGCACCATGCGCTCCGCTTGGCCATTGGTGGCAGGGTGGAATGGTGCTGAGCGGATGTGGCGGATGGCGTTCTGCGCTGTGAAGGTCTGGAACTCCTCTGACGTGAATGCGGTTCCATTGTCCGAGACGAGGGTGTCAGGGAGCCCGTGGGTCGCAAACAGCTTACGTAGTACCCGGATGGCTGCCGCCGTAGAAGTGGATGGTACCAGTGCGACCTCCAGCCATTTGGTGTAGGAATCCACCACTATGAAGAATGTTTTTCCCTGGAAGGGGCCAGCGAAGTCCACGTGCAAGCGTGACCATGGATGTCGGGCGGACTCCCAGGGCTGGACTGGGGCCCTTGGGGGATCCGGGCGGGATTCTTGGCAGGTCTGGCAGTGTTGGACCCAGGCCTCTATCTCTCTGTCAATCCCCGGCCACCACACATAACTCCTGGCAAGGGCCTTCATCCTCACTACCCCTGGGTGTGTCTCGTGTAGGGCTGTGAGGACCCTTTTGCGGAGGGGCTGGGGAACAACAACCCTGCTTCCCCATAACAGGCACCCCTTGTGGGCCGACAGTTCATGTTTGCGGTTTGTGTAGCCAGCGAATTCTGGCCCGGGGCTGCTGCTGGGCCATCCTCGCCACACCCAGTCCAGGACCCGGGAGATGACCCTATCTTTTGTGGAATGGTGCGCGACTTCTTGTGCCTGAATGGGTCGGTCGGGAAGCAGCTCCAGGGTCATAACCTCTTGTGCAGGCGCTGGGTCGGGACCTGTTTCTGGTAGTGGTAGCCTGCTGAGGGCGTCTGCGTGGCCCATCGCCTTCCCAGGGCGGTGGATTAGTGCATACTGGTAGCCGGCAAGGAAAATTGACCACCGGAGGACACGTGGAGACAACACTTGGGGGGTCTGCTTCTCAGGGGCAAACAGGCCAAGCAACGGCTTGTGGTCAGTCACTATGGTAAAGGGCCGCCCGTACAAGAAATCATGGAATTTTTTTACGCCCTTCACGATTGCCAGACCCTCCTTGTCAATCTGTGAGTAGTTTCGTTCGGCTGCAGCAAGCGTCTGGGAGAAGTATGCCACCGGCACCTCTCTTCCATCCGGGAGTTGGTGTCCCAGGACAGCGCCGATGCCATAGGGAGAGGCGTCGCATGCCAGCACCACTGGCAGCCTCTCGTCGAAGTGTGCTAAGACCGAGTTCGAGACGAGCAAGTCCTTGACTGCCTGGAATGCGGCCCTTTGTCGCTGGCCCCACACCCAAGGGGCCCTTTTATCTAGGAGTCTGTGTAGGGGCTCCGCTACCGCTGCCTTATGGGGAAGGAAGGCATGGTAAAAGTTCAATAGTCCCAAGAATGACTGAAGTTCGGGCTTGCTCTTGGGCGCTGGGGCCTCACAAATGGCCCGTACCTTGTCACCAGTTGGATGGACCCCTTCTGCGTCCACCTTAAATCCCAGAAAGTCCACCTGCGGCACTCCCAGTAAACACTTTTCCCGCTTCACCTTGAGGCCCGCCGTCTGGAAACGGTGCAGGACGGAGCGGAGGCGGTCCTCAAATTCCTCTGGTGTGGGCCCGGCGATCAGTACATCATCGAAGAAGGGGGTGACGCCAGGAATCCCTTTAAGGAGAGAGTCCATTAGATTCTGGAATATGCCTGGTGCCACGCTAACGCCAAATTGCAGCCGCTTTACTCTGAATGCCCCTCTGTGCGTCACAATCGTCTGAGCCTCTGCTGTGGCTTCGTCCACAGGCAACTGTTGATACGCTTGGGCCAAGTCCAGTTTGCCAAAGATTTTTGACCCAGCCAGGGTGGCGAGGACATGGCTGACCACTGGCACTGGGTATGCATGGGCCGTGAGAGCCTTGTTTATGGTGCATTTGTAGTCTGCACAGATGCGGACCGAACCGTTAGGCTTGACGGGTGTGACAATTGGAGTTTCCCAGGGGGCGTTGGGCACCGGCTCCAGCACTCCTTGCTCCACGAGCCGGTCCAATTCCTCGTCTATGCGGGGTTTCAGGGCGAACGGGACCCGGCGGGCCTTGTGTCTGATGGGTCGTACAGCGGGGTCTAGCTGTAGGGCAATGGGGGGTCCTGTATATCGTCCCAATGCCCCATCGAAAACCCCTGGAAACTCTTTGCATATGGCGTCCACGTCCACTTGTAAGCTAGTGCGGTTCACCCCGGTAACGGCTAGCCCCAGAGGTCCAAACCATGCCAGTCCCAGTAAGCTAACGTAGGGGCCCTTAACTACCAGCAAGTCCAATTGTTGCTTTCACCCTCGATATTGCACCCTGAAGGTCCCCACCCCCATAGTAGGGACCTTACGTTTCTGGAAGTCCCGGAGGGTGAATGGGGCCGGCCTTAGTTTGGGACCCCCATTAGGGCACAGTTCCCTTAATGTTCGGGCCGAGATTATGGATAGAGTTGAACCCGTGTCCAGCTCCATGCGGCATGGGGCTCCCTCTATCTGTACCTCTATATAAATTTTCTCTGTGCTGGGATGGGGCAACTGGAATACCTGGTAGTCCGTGATCTCCGTTGAGTTGCCTTGGTGCATGGTGCCGTGTGACCTGGGGCTCCTGGGTCGGTCATCTGATGCTTGTCGACGGGTGAGTCGAGCCCGACACACCCGGGCGATGTGTCCCAATTTTCTGCACTGCCTGCACTCTGCGTTGCGGAAACGACAGGTCCTCCTCTCGTGGTTCTCCCCGCAGCTTGCACAGTTCCCTCCTTCTCGTCGAGGCTGCTGTGGTGTGTGTGCTGCTTGAGTGCGCCGCTGTACTCGGTGTACTTCCTCCCTGTCAGATTCGGATTCGTCGGTGAGGTCTTCGTGGTAGACCCTCGGTTGGGATGGCGGGGCCGGTCGTGCCTCTTGCGTTGACCTCTCGGCGGCTTCGGTTGCCAGGGCTTCCTCCAGAGCAATCTGGAACGTGAGGTCTTTTTTGGCGTAGAGGCGTCGTTGCAACATCTCGTCCCTCAGGCCACCGACGGGGCGGTCACGAAGCATGTTCTCCAATTCTGAGAAGTTGCATAACCGGGCGGCTTGGCGGAGGGAGGTCACAAACCCAGTTATGGTTTCCCCCGGGGCTTGCCGCTTTGCGTAGAAGGCATTTCGGCAAGCTACCACCGAGGGCTGTGGTGAGAAGTGCTCCTTCAGCCGTTCCATTATTGTTTTGTAAGAGACGGTAGCGACATCTCTAGGTGCAAGGAGAGCCCGGGCGATTTCAAACGTCTCCTCTCCACAGACGCTGAAGAATGTCGCCCTCTTCATGGCATCGTTGGTGACTTCTTTCGCTTGCAGGAGGAAGTTGAAACGGGCGGCGTACCCTTCCCAGTCTCCTGATGCTGGTTTGAATGGCGAGAAGCTGCTGTCGGTTGCCATTCTGGGTTCCTTGGGTCCTGGAGCTGAAGCCTGGATGCACGGTGCGATGCAGCGGTGCAGCAGGTGGCGGTGCTGCGGTGCAGTGCGTGGTGGCGGTCAGCTCAGCAGGATCCCATCCTCGTCGCCAGTGAAATATATTCGGAGTCGAGAGTGAATTTCATGCTCTTTATTCAGCTCATAGTCATCAAGGAGGAGGAGAGAAGACGAATGGCTCTTTTCCCAAAACCATCTGCTTATATACATTATTTACACAATGGGCCTTGCGTGATTGGCTACTTCAGGGCTACACCTGTGGGCCAATTATATTGTGGATTGACTTCTGCCTGCAGCCTGATTGGCTGCTCCTACAGGCCAATCAGGTAGCAGATTCACTTCTGCCAGCCGCCTGATTGGCTGCTCCAGCAGGCCAATCAGGTTGCGGATTCACTTCCACCTGGAGTTGGATTGGGTAGCTCCCGCTGATTCTGAATCCTATTGTTCTAGGATTCAGCTCAGTACATAACAGCACCCAATGTACCATTCTCCTGATGTCACTGGACTCCAACTCTCATCGGATCCGGCCCCGCCCAGCATGGCAAATAGTCAAGGATGATAGGCAATGTAGTTCAAGAACATATGGAGGACACAACACTTGCCTTCTACATGTTGGATGCCCCTATATAATTCTGGCGTGCTATGGTCCATGGGGTCACGAAGAGTCGGACACGACTAAACAACAACAAATATAATTCTAAGTTAGCAAATTCCAAGGGTTCAACCTAGAATCTTTGGTCCTCTGGGCAATCCTGAGCCATCTTTCTTTTAACTCGATTTGCAGTGGCATCTCTCCAGCGGATGCGGAATTCCTGTACATCAGTGAAGTAGAACGACTAGATGGGTTTGGGCAGGAAAGCTTCCCCGTGAAGGTAAGGAACTACAACTTGATTTCCAACTGAGGCCTTTTATTGTATTAGGAAAATATGAGACGTCCTGAACAGCTTGCAATCAGCTTGCAGAATAAGTCAAAACGTTGCAGCTTTTAGCTTTCAAAGTCAGCCTCCACCCCCACCCCCATTCATTGTTTGTGGAGGTATTCTGTAGCTTTATCTGCCAGGGGCAATCTGATTTCTACCCTAAGGCACATCTCAGCTGAAGATCTGCCCTTGTCTCAGCTTCAGCTGATTTGAAGAATCCGGACAACTGTCTGTTTCGCCCGAAGGGACAGAAGGAAATAAACAATTTGGCTCCTCCCGATGTGTTCTGAATCTTATGACAGCCTGCATCAAAGTTAATGATTTTTGCACCGGAAACCAGAAATTGATGCAGTATTCCATGTCGAACCTTTGGGACAACTGACAGAAATAAAAGATTTAAAGTTCTGCGCTGCGGCAAATCAATTCTCTAATCCATTCTCTTTTGTAGTGTTTGGTAAGCACCAAAGTGAGATAAACACAAATTGGATAGGGCGCAGTAAGCATTGCTGTAAGAGCTAACTCCACACTTCTCTGGTGGATCCAGAGAAAAATGCAATTAGAAGTTATTCAAATTATGCTTCGTCCTAAGCCCCAGCAAGGTCCTTGATTCTGATATTGCTCCATTGTACCTCTGATGATATTTCTTTGGAATATTTTATATGAAAGAAGCAAGCGGCCTTGTGGATTCAATCTTGATACGCGATATATGTCCGTTCCATCAGTGGTGCAGATCTTCTCATGGGAAGTTTGTTCAGCCCGAAATATCTGATGCAAAAGGCATCTAGATAAGAAATAGGATTTTGTTGTTGTTTGTTTTTGTTGTTTGTTTTGCTTTATATTGTGATCTCCGCTTCTTAAATTTTGAACATTTACATTTATTATTATTATTTTATTATTATTTACATTTACATTTTTTTATTATTTACACTTATTATTATTATTCATGTAGGACAATCAAGGAAATGACATGCACCTTGGAATCTACTGCATGGGGATTTTTGTCAAGAACAGAATGGGAAGGCCCACAGTGATCTACAGGTAAAAACAGGATCAGGAAACTTTGTAGAAATATATAAAAATAAATAAATAAAATTGTCCAGTAGCACCTTAGAGACCAACTAAGTTTGTTCTTGGTATGAGCTTTCGTTTGCATGCATGCGCACGAAAGCTCATACCAAGAACAAACTTAGTTGGTCTCTAAGGTGCTACTGGACAATTTTATTATTATTATTATATATTTCTACTGTGTCAGACCAACATGGCTACCTACCTGAATCAGGAAAATTTGTGTCTGACTGATCCAAAGCTAGCTTGATTTCGATCAACTTGGCTAGATGGGTGAAAACTGGATCCAACCCAATTATATTCAATTTCATCCAATGATGGGATCCCACTGACAAAAGAGATTCCACTGAAATGGAGAGGGAGGATTTCTTTTGCCAGTTCCTCTGCCTGGCTCCTGTTCCCAGTACTACCTCCCACACTGTTTCAGAGGCTCTCAAACCTAGTTTGAGGTTCTGTTCTGGAGCCTTCATAAACTCCGGTCCAGCATAGGGCCATTTCAGTTGTGGCACAGACATTATGGAATGCCCTCCTTTGATGACACCAACTGGCTCCTCCTATTTGTTCTTTTTTTGTTAGCTTGAAATATATATAAATATGGGGAAACCTTTGGTGATGGCTGAGAGCTGCTCATATTTCTCATTTGTTCTAAGTGGGACTAGTTCACCGCTCTAGCAGAACAGCAGGGTTGGATATAGCCCTGTTTGTATTTCATTATAGGTCATGAGTTTGCACACAAAAGGGAGATTTTTCCCCAAAGTGATAAATAAATGCAACACATCCATTTGTGTTTCAGCTGTTTCCCCTTCTAAAACAAGGTGTTTTATTTTATCGATTTATTCATGGTTACATTTATATACCAGGTTTCCTCTAAAGCAGGCACCCCCAAACTTCGGCCCTCCAGATGTTTTGGACTACAATTCCCATCTTCCCCGACCACTGGTCCTGTTAGCTAGGGATCATGGGAGTTGTAGGCCAAAACATCTGGAGGGCCGCAGTTTGGGGATGCCTGCTCTAAAGAGTTCAAAGGAGTACAGGTGATTCTCCCTCTCCTAGGAGGTTAGTCAGGCCAGGGTTACAAGGGAAGCTTTGTGGCTGATGGAGACTTGAACCCTGGTCTCCTAAGGTCCTCATCCCACACACTGGCTGCGTAGCATTCCCATCCACAGAACCATTAACATGAATTGGTTGGAGGCAAAGACGCATTTACATTTGCTGCTTAGGTGATTACTCTGTACATGCAGCCAGGTCATTGATAATAATTTTCACAAGCTAAACGCATGGAGAGGCTTGATTGGGCCAAACAGTTACTGAACATTCTCCTTGTACTGAAAGAATCATGTCAACTCTGGCTGTTTCGCAATGGCATGTCCGTTTCAGCAAACTTGCCTCTCCGCAGGTGGAATGATATCGGGAATATAACACACAACAAGTCTTCCATTGCTGTGGAACTGCTCAACAAAGAAGAAACTGTGCTCTTTCATACAGTAAGCAAAGCATTAAAAGATAAGCCTTCAGGGCTTCCCCCCCCCTTCCAACCACAGGATCTTCATTGTATACCTTTTAAGTGTGATGGATTCTTACAGACGATTTCCCAGTGTGCTAGCCTAACTTCCATGAGATCAACCCCAACTTCCATGAGATCAACCCCACCCCAGGAGCTTGGAAAGGGATTGCAGTGAATGATAACTGAGGTTGTTAGTAGGGCTGTGCACTGGATTCAGCTGAAGCCTGGCCGACACAGGGCTTGGGCAAAGTTAGGTTGAAGCAGCCTTGGATCAAGTCCGGCTGCCCAGAGTGATCCGAGGCTGTCAGGAGGGGTAGCACATCAGATGGCAAAGCTGCAGGGGTCTGCTTCACTGGTGTGTTCTCAACAGGGAACATGTCGGCAAAACAGATTGAAACCTCCGCTCACCAGCTGATGAGTGGAAGATTTGATCCTGCAGGCTGCGCTACTTTTCCAAGCCTCTTTCCCATAGGGAAGGCGATTGCAAAGAAGCACCCAGCAGCATTGAACCTTCCTGCTCTCTGTTCGGGGGGAGTCTCTGCTTCTTCCTCCGCCCCTCCTCCCAACCATAATTGAACATGAACTCCAGCCACAGATTGATTCGGGGGCAATCCAAGGTGGTTCAACTTGATCTATGGCCTTTTAAACCGGGGGGTGGGGGTGGTATTTGTTATTATGGTATGCATTTTTGTGTTTTCATATTGGAAACTGCCCTGTGATCGTCAGATGAAGGGCGGTAAACAAATTTAAATAATAATAATAATAATAATAATAATAATAATAATAATAATAATAATAATAATAATAATTCAGGATTGGGTCACGGGAGCTGTGCACAACCCTAATTGTTAGCCACCAGTATTACCCAGTTTTGTAGCAACAAAAGAACTGCCTTGCAGGCTGAGTCCAGAATCCATCTAGTCAATTTTTTAATTTTGTTTTGCCTTGGGAACCTCATAGGATGGGCTTCATTGCTGTGCCCTGATGCTTCTCTTTAACCTCCTGTAAATCAGATTTCTTTTAAAAGAAACTCCATTTGATTTCTCTGCCTTGCTGGATCGAACCGTTGGCGGCTGTAGTTCAGCCTCTTGCTTTGCACCATGTCAAGCCAGATGCTTTCAGGAAACAGGGCTTGAAGCCTTAGGTTTGACACTTGTCATTAGCACCATTTCACCATTGGACTGCTCTCCTCTGGGCACCAATGGTGTGACTAGTTTGCATTAGCATTTCTGTTGCATTAGCACCAGCATCCCTATGACATGGATGCTGGCATTTGTGCATGTGTGTTTCTGAGCAAAGCATTATTCCTACTGAACATTTTAGAGGAGCGCGTTAACCGTTACATAACCCTTTGCTATGCTAGTCACAGTGTAATTAAGTGCTTTTCCTGCATTCCCTTGTCTCCCTGCCCCCCTCCACCCTTTCAACTTTTTAAAGGACGACCTTGAAAATGCCAAGTATATTTCACGGCTGTTTGCTGCAAAGCACAAGTTTTACAAGCAAAACAACATCTGCACAGAGTGAGTACTTTCCCCTTTCCCAGTTCTGGCTTCTGCTTGTGAAATGTGAAGCGACCTCATTTCGGTTCAGGCTTTTGGAGGCCGTTTTTCTTATTTGTTCCCCACCTGCCTTCTCCCCCACCCTCACCTGCAGAAACACAGCAAAGAGAAAAATTGCTCTGGTTCAGAAATCCAAGGAAAGGCCTGCACAAATGCTTTCTCGATTGTAAACTTAGAGGCTCATTTTAGGATGAAAGGGTAGCCACAATGTGAAACACACTGGTTGCAATGGGAGAGTTAAAAAGGACCTTGGGAAACTGTGGAGACCAACCCTCTCCTAGGTGCAGGAACGTTGCGGCGGAATAGTGCCTGATGATAATTCCAGTTCATCATGGGTTAATCTATCACTCCCAGTATAGGCAGGTGTTCCTTGGGAGGCGGAGCTTGATGGCATTCTAAATGGCAGTTGGGAGTTGACAGTTGTGGGGAGTAGAGTGTTAGAGAGGGATGCAGGAGCTGTATTAACAAGTCTGTGTTATATGAAAAGAAGATGATGAACTAAGAGTTTAAACAAATGAAACCATAACGAAATATACATGTTCTCCAGTTAAAATAAAGCTTTCATCTATGTTGTGTCAAATTGGATGTTCCTCCTTATTCCAGCAACGTATCTAAACTCAAAAGGGTGGTGACTGAAGAGGGGAGATAAAAACTGAGCCTGAGGAGCAGGTGGATAGTTTGCATCTCAAAGTCACGCACAGAGGAGGCAAGTGGAGGGAAAAGAGTGCCTTGCAGAGGCTAAAGTGCTGAGGCAACAGCTGCTGAGGTGAACCTGAGTTGAGAGGGAAACCTTACTGAGGGCACAAGATTGTTCCTGAAACATTTGCCTGGAGTTTTTAAGGATACAGAGCCACGCTACTTGGAAAGCTGGAACTGTACTCTATGTACTAGCAAACCCATATAAAAACAGGGAGTTTATTTGGGAGAAAGAAGGAATAGTGGGTTGTTTGAACAATAACTGAATTCCTTCAGCACACTGTTAGTAATAGAGGAGGGAGGATCGTCACAAACGTCCGCCCAGAAGTGGGCAATAGCACAGGCAGGGCGGCTGCCAGTGGTCTAGTGGCATATTCAGAAGTGCAGGGACCCATATGTGATTGTCACAGCCACGGCCGTACTAAGATTATCCAACCTTCTAAGATTACACAATAATCTTATAATATAAGAAAGAAAATATAATTATAATCTTATAATTAGGGATGCATTGTGACAATGTGCAGATCTCCATGTGTCACCCAGGGTTGTTTATAGCCATATGATCGTACAATTAAAAGAAGGAAAAACAGTTTATAAAAACAAGCTAAGCTATTATTATTGCTATTGCTATTGTTATTATTATTTAGTTACTTTACTTATAAAAATAACTCAGAGCAGTGTGCAAACTCAGCAGAAATAGTAACACCATTTGCAAAAAAAACCGTATAAATGAAAACCTAAAAGACAGGTCTAGCAGATCATGCATCCACCAAAAGAGGACACAAATACAGTGGACCCTTGGGTCATGTTACCTTCAGGTAACGTAACTTCCGGGTTGCGAACGCGGCAAACCCAGAAGTGTATACAAGTGTGCCATGCGCGCATGTTCAGAAGCGCTCTGTGCACCTCGCACGTGCACAGAAACGGCGCCTCTTCTTACAAAATTGTCGGGGTGCGCACGGACCCCCGAAACAAATGAAATTCGTATCCGGAAGGTCCACTGTACTTTACTGTAGACTGTACAGCCAGTGTGGTGTAGTGGTTAAGAGCGGTAGACTCGTAATCTAGGGAACCGGGTTCGCGTCTCCGCTCCTCCACATGCAGCTGCTGGGTGACCTTGGGCTAGTCACACTTCTCTGAAGTCTCTCAGCCCCACTCACCTTACAGAGTGTTTGTTGTGGGGGAGGAAGGGAAAAGGAGATTGTTAGCTGCTTTGAGACTCCTTCGGGTAGTGATGAAGCAGGATATCAAATCCAAACTCTTCTTTAAAAGCCTTCATGCTAAGAACCAAAAAGCCCAAGCGAAAAGGAAAATGTTTGCCTTGTGAAAACTAGACAAAGAAGGTGCCAGGCAAGCCTCCCTGAGGAGAGCATTCCACAAGTGGGGAGCTACTAATGAAAAGCCCCATTCTTGTGTTGCTGCCCTCTGAACTTCCCTTGGAGGAAGCGCACAGAGAAGGGCCTCAGATAGCAATCACAGGGTGGGAGTCAATTCCAAGCAACAGCAGTGCATTATAGATCAAAAAATACCAAAGAGGCATGTCCCACGAAAATACCTGAACTGCCAAAGTCCAAGGCCAAAAGCTATGTCTCCAGCATTCAATGGAATCCATATAACGATGTTGCTAGATGGGCCTCTGTGAGGAGGGAGTTCCACAATTTAGGAGCTGTCACAGAGAAAATTCTCTGGGCTGCCATTCCCTGCCCCTTCTTTTGCCATTTATACATCTTCATGGTGGCTGCAAGATGGCTTTGCCCTGCTTCCACTTACTGGTTGCCAGGTCATATCATTTGGTACCTCTCATCTTCTTCCAGTTTTGTTGTGTTTTATGCTGTATTTCCATTTTGGTTGTGGTTGACTGCCTTTGCGGCCTTGCCTAAGGCATGGGCGATGCCTTCAAAAATCAATAAAATAAGACACGGGTTTAATCATTCTCTTAGAAGGGTATTCGAGGCCTGTGATTGCTAGCTGAAAACCTTTTTCCCCTCCAGTGCTTTTTTAAAAAATGGCTCTGTTGTTCGCATTTCTTCTTGTGTGTCTTATTTTCTAATTGCACATAACGTCATTCACCAGATCAGAAACTGTAAGAGGAGAAATTCCACCTTTCTTCTCTACACGTAAGCACTTTACTCCTGCTCTGTCTTGCGAGTGCTTTTCTCTTTCATTTGCTCTCTTCCTCCATTCTAGCATAATTTCTCATTAAGTTATCCTGCCATGCATCCTGCTATTCTAGCATCATGTCCAGCACTTATTTAATATTTCCTCTCTCGGCTTGTGTGTGCGCATTGCCTCTTGAGTGACTTGCTATGCTCCCAGATTCTAGTTTTCTTCCTTGCCTAAACCACGTCGAACTATCTTGTGTTCCCTGTCCTCATTTCTCAATTTGCTTTAGTTCTTTCCCTTTCACTCCTCCCCTCCTTGCGTTTTCAGGATAATTTGTTTACACGTCCTAAACTTACCCCCACTGGCTTACCCAAAGGCCTCTCATTTAAGCCTTTCGCATAGTTGGTATTTTGCCAATATCATTTATTCATAGTTCCTGTCACAGGACATATTTCTGGGGTGCCTCCTTCCAGATTCTCCCCAATACCACGCATACGAAACACCGGACGTTAACAGTATGATGTGTACATTCTTATTCAAAATGACGTTTATTTTTAAAATCCCCCTTCATTTTTTTCCTCCCACAGACAATCAAATTCTCCTCCTCCTATTAGGCGGCGGCCCACCTGGAGTCGATCATCCTTGGTAAATATCTTGGGATAAGTGACGAGCTAAACAATAAGCACCTAGGAAGGGGGGGGGAGAGAAATCTAGAGCCCTTTTTATAACCACAGAAATTTATAGTATAGTTATAGTAGAGCAGTGTTTTGTGGAAAGATTACTTGAAAAGTCAGTACAAGACTCCTTCTACCATTAAATGTTTTCTTGGGGGGGGTTGAATATTTGGGGAAGGGCCATAACTCAGTTGTTGAGCTTGCCCGAGGTATAATCAATGGCACCTCCAGCTATGGCTTGGAGAGTTTCCCTGCCTGAAACCTGGGAAGCCGCTGCCAGTCAGTGTAGACAATATTGACCTAGCTGGACCAAGGATTCTGATTCATGAGAAGACTGTTTCCTATAACTCTGTGTCAAACTGCATTTTTTTTCCTTTTTGCATTTTAGCCAAGGCAACACCCATTTATTATGCCACCTATGCATGTCCAGTGTGGAGAGCACTACACGGAAACTCACAATTCACAAGGTATTTATCACAAATATTATGACGAAAAACAACAACAGCAATAGTAAATACAGTGGTACCTTGACTTACGAAGACGATCCGTTCCGCGGCCGTCTTCGTAAGTCAAAGTCTTCGTTTGTTGAAGCACTGCTTCTGCGCATGCGCGAAGCGTCATTTTGCGTTTCTGCGCATGCGCTGACTGCGTGCGCCACTTTGCGCAGGTGTAGAACGTGTGCGCGGGGCGTGCGCGGCGAAAAGACTTCCGGGGTTGTCGACTTCGGAAGTCGAATCGTTCAGATGTCGAGCTACCACTGTAATACATTGATAGGGCTATTAAGTCGTCAAGTGCTGGTCATGCTGACAAGCTGCTGCTGGGAGTAGAGAGGAGAAGAAATGGAATGGGGAAGGGAGGGGGCAAAGAGTGTCTGGAACCTTAAACAGAAGCATTCCATGCTGCAACATTTTGTTACACATTCCACTTGTTCACGTATAGTGCGCCTAGATTTTTCAAAGCACTTCACAAACTTGATCTCACTTACCTGCGTAATAGAACTGTAGGGTAGGACAATATGGTTACACATCCGCGAGAAAGAGAAGAGGACAAGAGACAGTGCCTTGCCGTAAAGCTGGTGTGAAGAACCCTTGGCTCTCCGAATATTGCTCCAAACTACATCCCCTGTCATCGGCCATGCTGATGGGAATTGTAGTTCAGCAACATCTGGAGGGCCAAAAGTTCCCCATGCCTGCCCTAAGGCCAGCAACTTGGCTTGTGGCAGGCGTGAGATTGAAACTGGTTAGCAGTTGAATCTCTTGGCTACTGTGCCGAAACGGCCCCCTGTTTAAGCGGTATGTGCTATCCCACCAAGCTTTGGCTTAATGGTCAGGAAAAAATACCCTCCCCCCCCCGGCACTTCTCTCATTGTGTCAAAATCCAAAGCTGCAGAGAGAGAGAGAGAGAGAGAGTATATTTTTAAATGGCAGGAGTCTGGCAGGAGAAGGTGGATTAGGGGCGAGACCATCCCCGATCATTACTATTTCTGCACTGTCATTTCTGCCTGCTCTAGAGGCCGAGAGCTTCTAATTCTACCCCACTGTTCTGCTGATTTTGGAAAAGAGTGTTTGTTCTGTTTTGCATCCTCTCCCCACCAGCAAATTTCAATACACTCAAGTATTACAGTAATATGGCTGAGTGCCCCTAATCCAGCGCCATGTGTGTTAAGATGAGCAAGCAGGCTTCCTATTTACATGAACAAGGTGGTGGAGCAGGAGGTGAGACAGTTTGCTTCACACATCTGGAGAGCTGTGCCTATAGAAAGTCTCCTGTGTTGGGAGGGATGTCTCCCTGTGTTTTGCAGGGATGGGCAATCCGTGTGCACATTAGGAGTCATTTGTCTGCAAGAGTGTGCTGGCTTGCGACAACATTGGCATTTTCTTAACGGAAGAGGAAGTGATCCGTAGCTCTATCCCTGCTGGTCACATTCTTCTTCCTGACTATGGCCGGTTCCACGAGTGCCTTGGGCTCCATAGCTAGCAGTGGGGAGACCCAGCTTGTGCAGGCAGGACGGCGATGTAGTCATCAGAGTTTTGGAAGGCCCTCTCTCTTGGAAGGCCATGATGGCAATATTCTGGCTCCACTTTCAGACCCAATATGCCTCTGAATACCACTTGCTGGGAATCGCAGGTGGGCAGAGTGCCACTTTATTCCTGTTTGCAGGCTACCCACTAGCTGCCCAGTGTCAGAACAGTTTGCTAGTCCAAAAGACCCGGCTTACGTTCTCTTATCCCTTACTCCACTGTCCTTAGCCTGTTTGTTCATGATGTTTCTCCTTCGTTTCTCGCTTTCTCCTGCCCACAGACAGCATTTTTCATGGAAACGAAGATATGTTTTACTGTAGATCTCAGAGCAGCTTGGACAGGTGCGCGGTGGATTTCAGCTACTTGAACGGCAACGTTCCCAACGGCAGCGTGTGCAGCGCCCAGAGCATGAACTCTCTCAACCACTCGCAGAACTTCATCCAGGCTTCTCCGGTGTCCTCCAACCTCAGCATCCCTGGGAGCGACCTAATGAGAGCGGACTACATCCCGAGCCATAGGCACAGCGCAATCATCGTGCCTTCCTATAGGCCGACGCCAGACTACGAGACGGTCATGAGGCAGATGAAGAGGGGAGTTGTCCACCCGGACAGCCAGAGCCAGTCCTTGAGGAACCTCAACATTGGGAACACCCATGCATACAACCAACCCAAAGACCTTGTGTACAGTCAACCGGAGATCCGGGAGAGGCCTCCTTACGCCATTACGTACGGGCCTCAGGGCACTTACAAAAAGCACGCCGCGCCATCTGAGCAAGTGAACCCCATCAACGCTGCGCAGACGAAAGCAGCAGCCAGTTCCATTTCCCACACCGTTAGCACCCCGGAACTGGCCAACATGCAAGTCCCCAACAACCAGAGATGCGGCACGGCGCACATCTTAAAAAACTACCTTTTCAGGCCGCCGCCGCCATATCCGCGCCCCCGCCCAGCTACCAGCACACCCGACCTCGCGAGTCACCGCCACAAGTATGTCAGCGGTAGCAGCCCCGACCTGGTCACTCGCAAGGTGCAGCTTCTGGTAAAGACCTTCCAAGAGGACAGCTCCCCGGTGGTCCACCAGTCTCTCCAGGAAGTTAGTGAGCCCCTTATGGCAGTCAAGCACCACGCGGCCGTCAACAAGCGCCACAGCTTGGAAGTGATCAGCAACATGGTGCGTGGCATAGAGGCGATGGCTTTGAAGAGCCTCAACGCCCCCCTGCCACGCAGGAACACATTGCGCGAGCAGGTGCAACCAGAGGAAGTGGTGCCCAGGGCTCATGAGGTCCAGCAGCTCCCTCACTACCACCACAAGAAGACCTTCTCGGACGCCACAATGCTGATACACAGCAGCGAAAGCGAAGAGGACGAAGAACCTTCGGAATCGGTGCCTTCCATGGCGGCGCTCCATGAAAACGTGGAGTACAGCGCTCAGCTGCAGGCTGCCTTGGCTAGGATACCAAACAAGCCTCCCCCTGAGTATCCGGGCCCCAGGAAAAGCGTCAGCAACGGAGCCCTCCGGAATGAGCAGGCGAACGTTTTGCTGGCCGCCTCTCGAGCCAGGGCTTTCAGGCCGGGTCCTGCGAAAGCCATCAGCATATCTCGAACTGATCAGGCATCAGTCAATGGGTCCTCACTTGGCCCATCCATCTCCGAACCGGACCTCACAAGTGTAAAGGAAAGAGTCAAGAAAGAGCCAGTGAAGGAGAGGCCTGTGTCGGAAATGTTTTCGATTGAAGACAGTATCATAGAAAGAGAGATGAGGGTAAGTATATTTTCAGTTAGGACACAGATGGGGTGGAGTGGAATCTCTGAATCAAACTGCTACAATAGATTTAAAATTTAAAAAAGTTTTGCAGAGCCATTGAAAGACTAGACCAGTGTTTCCCAAACTTGGGTCTCCAGCTGTTTTTGGACTACAACTCCCATCATCCCTAGCTAGCAGGACCAGTGGTCAAGAACGATGGGAATTGTAGTCCAAAAACAGCTGGGGACCCAAGTTTGGAAACAGAGCTAGACAGTCTGAGAAGGAGAGGTAAAGTCAATGCCTTTCTTTAATCGTGTTGGCTGTCAAGAAGTCAGATCAAGAATGTAGCTGTAGTAAAAGTTGAGATTGTAATCATACTGGCTAGAAACTTAATTTGAAGAATGATGCTGAGATTCTCGAAGTGCTGTTCACAGCACTTGACTCTGTTACAGACCTTCTTCTTGTTCTGCCATGCTGGGTTCAGAGCTCCTAATCATGCCTCTAAGGTAGAAGAACTTCACATGTAATGACTCAGATTCAGGCACTGTGCCAGCCATAATTAAGCTATGCCATAGTTTGAGGTTCCAAATATACAAAAGGCAGCCATGGTTTGGAGCTGCTTGCCTGCTTTCATTTCCCACCCACTCAGAACTCAGTTTCATCCCAGCTCCATGGTGCAGAAGCCTCTTGAGATCGTAGCTGTGGTTTGTCAGTAGTCTGTGACTTCAACCACAAACCAGAATTAGCACAAATTATTTGTTTGCAAACCAGCTTCAAACTTTGGTTCTTGACCCTGGTTTGTCAGCTCCAAGCAAACCATTGTTTGTGAGCATACTTGGGTTCAGCCACTGGTCCTGTTTCAGGAGTGATGCTAAACCATAGTTCAGTATTATGTGAATGAGCAGATGTGGACCTTGGGCTTGCATGTTCCTCCTCTCCTCTCTCCTCTATACACAACTGCAAGGAGGAAATAGAAACACCTTTACAGTTTTTCACTGACCAGAACTTACCATTGTATCCAAAAAGGACAAACTGTGGTTAGTTTAAAAATGATGGTTCATTGAAAGAATAATAAAACCAGCTATTAAAGCAAACCATGGCTCAGTTTACGTCAGAACTCAGCCTCTGTCAAATACAGTTAGAGGCAGAACAAGTAATTTTGTAAGGAGGCTTTCCAAACAAAGACAGGATTGATTCAGCCATCCTGAAGGACTTTTTAACTCCCATTTGTTTCAGCCTAACACACTCCATTGTCCTGAATGAGAGGCTGGAGCAGAAGGAGGCCTGAAAGCTTTCATCAAGTACACTACAGACAAAAATACAAAATAGCTGAAGTCATCATCACCCCTCCAATCTCTCCCCCCCCCCCCATCAAAAGCTACCCACACTGAAGAACATTAATTCAAGGCTCATTTTAGGGCAAGGTTTTCTTCCACAACCCCTCCCAAGAGCATAATTCCTTAGTTTATGCAGTTTCCAGGTCAGCCAGAAGCAACTAGACAGAAATGCATTGCCTCTTACAGATCTGGAAATACCCAAGTTATACGCTACTGCCAACTACAGAGGATGATGAGGTGATAAGGTTTGGGGAGTGGCATAAGAGCAGCTTTCCTGGAAACACCTGGATTTGACTTGCAACTATTCCTTAGCCCCACTGAGCGATTGCAGAGCGCCTTCCCCGATATCAACCATCTCAGGTGCTGTGACTGGCAGAGGACATACTATGGGTGGAGCCACCGCTGGGTGCTCCCTGATTGGCAGTGCCCCTTGCCATTAAAAAGGTCACAGAAGAGTCCATTCATTCAGAGGGAAGGCAATGGAAATAACAATTTATTATTTTTATTAAGAATAACAAATTAATATGCTGCTAAATGCTGAAACCAGCTTCTAAGTGGTTTACAAGTATAAAAAGCAATTGCACAAGCGTGTTCGTTTTTTGTTTTGAAAAAAAAAACCCCATAATTAAAATATGCAGTAAAACAGTCCTGTTTAAAAAGGTAAAGGGACCCCTGACCATTAGGTCCAGTCGCGGACGACTCTGGGGTTGCGGCGCTCATCTTGCTTTATTGGCCGAGGGAGTCGGCGTATGGCCTCCAGGTCATGTGTCTATCATGACTAAGCCGCTTCTGGCAAACCAGAGCAGCACACGGAAACGCCCTTTACCTTCCCGCCAGAGTGGTTCCTATTTATCTACTTGCACTTTGACATGCTTTCAAACTGCTAGGTTGGCAGAACACAGCAATTAAAACGGGATGCAGGTCGAGAAAGTGCTTTGTTCGCCCTTAGTTTTAGGAGAATTGATGGCGCTTCTGAATGTTGAACCCACATTTGGAAGTAAATTTAGAGGCAGGGGAAAAAAACACACACAAAAGATTAATTTAACTCATTTCAGAGCTTAGAAACGTTCTCGTTTTACGTGTCACAATTTTGCCTCCTTCCACAACGCCTCTACCTGGTGGCAACAGAGCATTTCCAATTGGCCTTTTCTTGAATTGGAGGTGGGGTGGGCGTTGGATCTGCATTTATTCACTTTACGCTCAACAGAGCCCATTGTACTAATTTCAATGTAACAATGCTGTTTAAAAATCCGCCACCAGTCTGGGCTTATGTTTCATCTTTGTGGTTTGTTTGGCTTGCCTGATGCAGCTCACTCTGTGCCTAACATTTACACACACAGCACACAGCACGCAAGGGGGGCGGGAGGGGGAGAGAGAGAGAGACGCCTGTTTTTGATAGCAGGTCCCCTGTATCGTGGGACTGTTCCTTTGAAATTAAAGCTCTGCACTCATGTTGGAACAGGCCCCCCGGGGAAATAATAGGAAGTTTAGGAGACGCATTTGGATTTGCTCTGCTAATGGCCGTCATCTGCACTCCTCGGCCGGAGTTGTAGATTTTGTGGGAGATTAAAAAGGCATTCCAACATTCTGCTGGCATTATTTCTAATCACCCCGAGATGAAAGCATGCCTTTTCTTGCCAAAAGTATCTAGAGAAACAGAAGATGGCAGGCCTGGAGGCCCAGAAGAGGCCCTTGATGTTGGCAGCGCTCAACGGTCTCTCAGTCGCTCGAGTTCCAGTGCCTGAGGACAGCCAGGATGAAGCAGTCAAGGTGCCAATGGATGAGCGGGTAAGAATAGGACTAGCAAAACAAAGGGCCACCATTTTGGTTTCCGTCGGCAACGGCTTCTGAAGTATTAAAAACCAGGTGATGTATTGCAATGCCCCGGTTAACACACGGCTGCAGAAATCACAACTCTGTGCATAAGACTGCTGGTGTAACATGAGGATGCATGTAATTGGGGCCAGAGCTAGCTCATGCAAATCTTGCCTCAGCTATGAGCCCTTGTGCAAAACCTCTGCCTCACAACAGAAGAGTATTTTGCCCACAGAAGTCTCCATAAGCACCGAAGGGTATTTGAATAAACGAAATGGACACACCTGTAGACATTTGCTGTCCCATAAGCATGTTTTCATAGGATAAAAGTAAAATAAATGGAGACTGCCTTAGGCAGCTGTTATCAGCACACCCACAGTGCTTGTTAGTGGGTTAGTGGTTTTCTTTTCTCACACAGTATGGACGCACCCACACGTGCAAATGTGCACCACGGTTTCACAGACTTTCACTCAGTGCTATCATTTCCCTTGAAATTTAGACACTACTATAGGAACATCGTTGCCCCAGTGTCCAGTTCTCTTGGTTCCTGTGTTCACAACCATTTGGCTGTCACTGTTACAACTTCAATGGCCTTAAGTCTTTCACGAAGTGTTTGCACAATCAAGCACCGCCATCATTATTTAGCTGTGGTCATAACTATGGGCACAAGTAACACCCAATTTATGCAGTGGTTATGTTCCAAGGCACTGCGTGTTCAAGTGAAATTGCGTATATTTGAAACACAATCGAAAAAGCCTACAAACACCCCGCTCCGCCCTGCCTTTTTGTGACATTTTTGAGTCACTTCCGGGTGTGGCACGATGCATGTGTGTGTGATCATGCTCATATCGGATGTGCTTGAAATGTATAGTGGTGTTCATCGAGGATGTTTCCATGACCAAAGGTCCTTACATCATAAGACTGAGACTCTCTAGCCTTGGCAGGCTATTTCCATCTAAAGATCAACACAGCCAATCCGGCCCTGCTGGTCTTCCTAGACCAGGCATCTCCAAACTGCGGCCCTCCAGATGTTTTGGCGGACAACTCCCATGATCCCTAGCTAACAGGACCAGTGGTCAGGGAAGATGGGAATTGTAGTCCAAAACATCTAGAGTGCCAAAGTTTGGGAATGCCTGTCCTAGACCTTTCACCAGATTTTGATCTGGTGGACCATGCAATTTTTTTTCATCCCCTGTGAAATGAAAGGGTTTTTAAATTGTTCCACTCCCCCCCCCCCAATGTTACAGTCAGAGAAAGTAATTGGGGATGTGGTGATTATTGATTTCACCTCTTCGTTCTTTGAATGGTCCTTTGGCCTCAAGTGTCTACTTCTTCTCAACTGTCTTCTATGTGGAACAGGTGGGATACAGTGGTACCTCTACTTACAAATTTAATGCGTTCCGAACGCACATTCGTAAATCGAAACAAATTGTGAGTCGAATCCCATAGGAATGCATTGGGAGAAAAAAAATGTAAGTCGAAGCAACCCTATCTAAAAATTCGTAAGTAGAAAAAATCCTATCTAAACTGCATCCAAGATGGCGGACGGAGCTCCATTCGTATGTAGAAACATTCGTAAGTAGAGTTATTCGTAAGTAGAGGTACCACTGTAGATTATCAGGAGTTTGGGATTATGGTGTTATCTGTAAAATACCTCCCCGCCCCACCCTATAGAGAACATAGAGAGTTTAATGCAGGCAAGATGGAAGAAATAGACAACCCTTAGCATTTGGGGGGGGGCTCCTCTGATGATTTATCTCATCACTGAAAGACAAGCAACTGCAGTATTTTATATGAGTCACTTTTGATTATAATGCCCCCTTTTGTGTTTGTTTGTTTGTTTGTTTGTTTTTAATTGAAAATAGTGCAAAATCCTGAGGAGGAAGCTAGAAGAGGGGATGGTGTTCACTGAATATGAGCAGATTCCAAAGAGGAAAGCAGACGGGGTCTTTACCACAGCGACGCTTCCTGAGAACACTGAACGTAACCGTGTCCGAGAAGTTATTCCGTATGAGGAGAACCGCGTGGAGCTTGTCCCAACCAAAGAAAACAACACGGGCTACATCAACGCCTCACACATAAAGGTAAAGACTGGGGGGACGGAAAGAAACTGCCTTTGTGGGTTGAAAGGCTGGGGTTGAACTTGGGAGGCCAGAGTTCAGATGTGAACTGTGCTGGGATGTGAACTCACCCGGCTGGCCAGTCCCCAGACGCTCTGTCTCAGCATCACTTAACCTATATGCAGTCCATGCCTGTCGTCACAGGATTGTAGTAATTATAATTTGTTAAACATTTTTTTTAACATGAATAGTGCCTCTCCTGCCTTAACCTTTCTTCGTCCTCGCAATAACCTTCTTCCGTGACTCGACTTGGTCTGACACAAGGCTTTCTTTCTTTTTTCTTTCATTCTTTCTTTTATTTTTACCCTGCTCTTCAGCCACAAAAAAGCAGCTGAAAGCAATCATTAATAAGATAGTCCCTTCCCTCAGGCTTACAATGTAGAAGAAACAGCACAAAGGGAAAAGGGACTTGGGAGGGAGGAGGAGAAACTCGGGGCACCAGTTCACCAGTGTTATTTCTGGCTGGGAAGGTAGGGGGAAGCAAGCTCTGTTCTTTGGCTGATGAATGCGGCCATGCTAGTCTCCCTTTGCCACACTGTTCTTCCTGGATCCAGAATCCTTCAGCCCCATGGCTGAAGGCAGGGGCGAGAGTGTGTGCCCTTCAGCTGTGCAGTCCTGGGACAGCTGTCAGCTGAAGCCAAGTGCAGCTTCTCCCTCCGTGACCAGGGAATAGGGCCAGGTTGATCTCCAGCCTGCCTTGATGTTACTCCGAGTGGCTTGGAACAAAAGTTAAAAACAGGCTGGAAAGCTGTGCGAGTGCTGCAGGTTCTGTAAAGACTTTTGCCTTGAGCCCAGTCAGGCACCCTGGGTTCTAGCCTAGGTGCTGTCTGCAAAGGAAAATCGTGTGTCAACCTCAGTCCATGGCTGAACCTTGCTTTGAACTCTGCTGCTTCTCAGACCCTGGCCCTATGCCGTCCCTACGTTCTGTACCCTGAATTTGGAAAAGCTGGGCAATCTGTGAAAGGAAGGTAGATTTGGGTGGCATTCATGACCCTTCTCCCTTCTGTTTTATCCTAATAACCCTGCAAGGTAGGTTAAGTGGAGAGGGAGTGACTGGAACGTGTCCAGAAGAGGGCAACCAAAATGGTCAAAGGCCTGGAAACGATGCCTTATGAGGAACGGCTTAGGGAGCTGGGTATGTTTAGCCTGGAGAAGAGAAGGTTAAGGGGTGATATGATAGCCATGATCAAATATATAAAGGGATGTCATATAGAGGAGGGAGAAAGGTTGTTTTCTGCTGCTCCAGAGAAGCGGACACGGAGCACTGGATTCAAACTACAAGAAAGAAGATTTCACCTAAACATTAGGAAGAACTTCCTGACAGAGCTGTTTGGCAGTCGAATTTGCTACCAAGGAGTGTGGTGGAGTCTCCTTCTTTGGAGGTCTTTAAGCAGAGGCTTGACAGGCACCTGTCAGGAATGCTTTGATCGTGTTTCCTGCTTGGCAGGGGTTGGACTGGATGGCCCTTGTGGTCTCTTCCAACTCTATGATTCTATGGCCCAGGGTTATACACTGAACTCGATGGCTGAGTGGGGGATTTGCATCTGGCTCTCTCCTGTCCACATCCAGGACTCTTAACCACTATGGCTGTGTACACACCATCTACTTGCACTGGTATGTTTTCAGACTGCTAGGTTGGCAGAAGCTGGGACAGAGCAATTGGAGCCCACCCCATCACATGGATTCGAACCGCCAACCTTCTGATTGGCAAGCCCAAGAGACTCAGTGGTTTAGACCACAGTGCCACCCGCTACCTTTACTTTTACCGTACACACCGTACATTTAAGGCACATTTAACCTCCATCAAAGAAACCTGAGAACTATAATTGGTTAATTTGCTGTGTTGTAGCTCTGTGAGGGATAAACTCCACTTCCTAGAATTCTTAGGGGAGATGGAAATGTGCTTTAAATACGCTTTAAATGTACGGTGCATATGCGGCCTATAGGAGAGTGGCTCTGGAAGCAAACCTCCTGGCTCTTTGCATCAGGAGTGAGGAATCTGTGGCCCTGCAGATGCTGTTGGGACTCTTAACTCCCACCAGCCTCGGCCAGCAGGCCTAATGGTCAAGGGTGATTTGACAAAACTTGAACGGATCTGCTTTCATGAACAATTTCTGCGCTGGTCAAAACAGTATTAAATTATGAGCATATCTTTGCTGCAAGACATCCGTACCAAGTTCCAAGCTCGGTTTGGTCATAAATTTACAACGCTAAGCCCTTGTTGAGTCAAAACACCTCTCTAAAACCAGAACCCTGTCAGATTTCTGCCAAAAGATCTGGTGGGTAGCAGATACTGTGTGTTTTTGGCACAACCTACCTCGGCTTGGATGACTGATTGCGGAATCTGAATTCCCTCCCTCCCCCATCCAATGGGAGGGGGGGGAGGACAAATCATTTCTGAGAGCATAATTTTGCTCCATCAGGTGGCAGGGGCCCAGAAAGAATTCTCCCCAGCCAGCTTTAAGAGTTCATATTTCATCTTGTGTGTCGGCCTCGGACATACCCACATTGTTCTGTGGCGCATGTAGCAACATGTGCTGATGCTTAGTAGTATACAACCCTGTGCGCTGCCAGCACTCCCCCCCTCCAAGGGGCTGTTGCAGAAGCCAGGCAGATGTTCTCTTATTCAGAAGGTGAAATTGCATCTGCAGATTTTTACCTCCGCCACGCAGCGAGTGTTTTTCACCCAGTTATCAATTTTTAATATCCTGCAGTCGGGGCCGCAGAGTGCTGCCGCATTCCATGCTGTGCACTCCCTCTGGACTAGTATTTATGGTTTTTTTTGCCCATGCCTTGTGCCAGCAGGCTGGGCGGTTGGGCCACCGTGGAGCAGACAGAGCAAAAACTTCCGTAACGTTACGATAAGATCTTGCCCCAGACTCCTACGCTGCTAGACCCAAGCTTGCAATCTTCAACAGGGTTGTCTGCCTTTCCCTTTTTTGCTTTGATCCTGGCTGTCAAGATTAACATGCCTTCAATCTGTGCATGCTAAAAAATAATAAGAAATCTGTTTTCAGTGGGCGCACTCATATGTCCACATCAGCAAACAACTTTCTCTTCACTTTTGAGCTGCTGGGATATAGACACGCTATACTTCTGGATACCAGTTGGTGGAAATTGCAAGTGGAGAAAAGTGTCATGGAACTCAGTTCCTGCATGTGGGCTTCCCATAGGCACCTGCTTGTCCACAATGAGATCAGAGTTAGACTTGATGGGCCTTTGGCCTGATCAAGGAGGGCTCTACTTACGTCGCCATGTCCAGATTCTAAATCTCACTGAAATTGTTGGGATCATTCTTAACTAATTTTTCAACAGCCTGTGGTGTTTCTCACCTCAGATGAAATAAACATGTCTATCTCTCTCTCACACACAAACACCATATAATGATGTGCTCACCACAGGAGCATGTTTATATAGGCCTTGAATCTTGGGATGGCCCTAAATGGCTTCGGCCCTGTATACCTGAAGGAGTGTCTCTACCCCCATCATTCATCCCAGACACTAAGGTCGAGTTCCAATGTACTTCTGGCGGCTCCCTCGTTGCCCACCCTGTGGAACTCCCTCCCGTCAGATGTCAAGGAAATAAACAGCTATCTGACTTTTAGAAGACAGCCCTGTATAGGGAAGTTGTTAATGCGTGATGTTTTTACTGTGTGTAATGTTTCAATTTGTTGGAAGCCTCCCAGAGTGCCCAGAGTGTCTGGGGCAACTCAGTCAGGTGGGCGGCATATAAACTGTTGTTGTTATCATCATCCTCTTCATCATCATCATCATCATCATGTGACAGGCAGACCTGCTTCTTCTGATTCAGATTTCTCCCCTCTACCCCACCACCCTGCAAATTTGTAGAATGGGTGTTTTGTGGGTATTTCATCTGGAAAAAGGAAGGATGGAAAGGGGTTCTGAACGCTCCATTGGCTCTTTATTTTTCCTCCACATCCCTGGTCCTTTTCTGTTGCTTCCTTGTTTCCAACATTGCCCTCTGAAGCTAAGCCAACCAGGTCCTAAAGCCAAAATATAAATAGAGGGTCATGTTTTGTGCATGTAAGAAAATTGCATGCAGCAAGGATGGGTGAGTGGGTTAAGCTGGCTGATAAACATGAACCTCTATGAGCTCATGACGAAGAGCATAGGAAGGTCTCTGGTACTGAGCCAGACCATTGGTCCATTGGTATGGTTTACCAGTGTCCTGGCAGCTGTTTTCCAGAGTCTTGAACCAGCCCTACCTGAGGATGTCAGGGATTGAAAGATTGAACCTTGCACTTCATGCGTGCAAAGCAGTGAGCTAAGGTCCTTCCTTAACTATGCACAGTTGCTACAGCAGAAAGAGAGAGGTGAAGATGCTCAATTGTGGCATGGATTTTGTAGTAATCTGTTGTTCTCTCCTTCTCTCTCTCTCTTCCTCAGGTTACAGTGGGCGGAGAAGAATGGCACTACATAGCCACACAAGGACCTTTGCCACAAACATGCCATGATTTCTGGCAAATGGTGTGGGAAGAAGGGGTGAATGTGATAGCCATGGTGACAGTAGAGGAGGTATGTAATATGTGGTTGCATGCTAACAAATCACCAGAGTCCTCTTCACGGGGAACTCTGAAAATTGTACCTCTGTAAGGCGTATAGGCGCCTCCTAACAACTCTCAGCAACCTTAACAAACTTTGGGGGAAGCCATGACTGTTGCTGTCGTAGCTCTTTACATATATGGCGTGAATAATGGACAAAGGCAGATTTCTGTCTGTCCCAGCGTTATATCTTTTATAAAATGTGTCCAATCAGAAGGTGTGGTGAGGGAGGTTCACACCATTCTCCATTTTAGTCACTAGCACCTGATTCTCAGACGGAACGGCACAATTTGGTGGCCCATCTTCAGGCAGAGAAGATGGGCCAAGGTGGATTTAGGGGAGCATGACCGGTTTGGTGGCCCTGGGAGTGAAGCTTTGGGGTTGCTGCAGGGGCATCACAACTGTGATGTAGAATGGAAGGCGAGAGGCGAGCGGGGGATTTGACGTTGCACAGGCGCCACTGAAATTTGAGGCCCCAAAGTCCACCACTGAGAAGGGGGGGGGAGTTGCTCACTGCACCATCACTGCCACAAAAGGCCCGGTGTCAATGAGCTGTCCCCTCAGATCACCTCTTTGGAATGGCATTCGTCCAAGTGGGCCTGCCACCGACCTCAGGTCGACCCTCACTGCAGATATAGACAGTACATTCAAAGATGTTTTGTTTGCCTGCATTTTCTCTTCCCCACCCAGTCCTAGTTCAAACCTGAGAGCATGCATTCCTTGGGCCTCTGTGGGCTTGCTCCCTACCCTTTGATCAGCTTGTCCTGTGCTAGAGGATAAGAGCGAGAGCCACTCTTGAGACCGGACCATGTTTTATCTTGTGTACACTTAAGGGAGGTTCAAATCGTTGCATGCATGTTTTGAAGATCTAGGAAGCGCTCTCCATGACAATATGCTTCTCTTTGCCGGTCTTCTGTTTGCTGTTTTTTTCTTTCTTTCTCAAAATTCCTTTGAACCTTTGCCTGGGATGACTCAACCCTTTACAACCTTGTTTGTATCAGTCTAGCTGGCCGCACAGTATAATGATGGAAGTTTAGCTCCATTAGAAGATTGCTGCATGCCAAACAAAGCAGTGGATTCTGAGAACACAAAGCTGCCCTTATTTGAGAAGAATGATATTCTCAACCTATCCAAGGCCACCTCTGCATTACTAGCATCCTTATCAGCTGCGAATACATCAGAAGTTGTTGTTCCAGTTAAAGTATCCAGTAAAAAAGAGAGAGAAGAAGTCGCCTTTATTCCCATGCCAAGCAAAACAGTTATTTCTGTTGTAATCCCACAACTGTATGTTGTGCTATAAACCTGGCACACACAAGTAAACCAGCCCTGCATCCTGTTCAGAACTCTGCTGCCTTTACAGGCACACAGGAACAGCTGTTCTGTTTAAATAGTGCGGCCTGATTTCCCCCATTTTAAACATTTAGCACTATCAGCTGTTCAGAAGGGGGAGCAAGAGTCCATTAAATGCACAGTTACAGAGTAATCTGACCACAGAGAAAGCCTCTTTCTAAGCGGCGGCAGGCAACGGTGCTGTCTTATGACCTGAACTCTGATTATATGCATGCATTCATATCATGGCTTTTATGATGCTCGGAAACAACGAGGAATCTCCACTGTCCTGAGATGGTGGAAATTTGCAGACAGTAATTGCAGTATGAATGCACACTCTCCGTGATAAGAGGGCACTCCTGGAACCCCAGGATACACGGAGGCAAGGGAGTTAGTTGTTCATGGGGAAACAGTCAAATAATATCACAGTCTCCTGCCCGCTCCCCATTTTCCTCTGATGTCCTCACTCAGCTGTTTTCTGGGAAACTATAACATGCTGCCCTGAGGTGGTTGCTTGAACTTTGGGTTTGTTGCAGTCCCCCACAATGAAGAGCATCTGCGATATTTTCTGTGCAGTGCTGTAAACGCACACTAGAAATGCTTTGGTCTGGAGCACACAGCATCGTTTGAGGCTGCATGTTGTTGTGCGGTTATTAGTCTGAACTCACATTTTGGGACTTTGGACAATTATGGGATGTTTCGAGCCATTCTCTTAATTCCTTTACTTAATTCCTTAATTCAGATTTTGCTTGCGGCGTGTACAACCCATGCAGGGGTGCCTAAGGGTATGTAATACTGTCCTTGACTTCACTTGTTCTGTAGCCGTGAAGCCTTCACTGGTTGGTGGCGCCAGCTTTATCATGGTGCCTTGAGGGAGAAGGGGTCAGTTTGCGTAGAAGTTACACTTTGCCAGGGTTTTGCCCAGTTTCCCACACCAGCTTCTGGGGTAGGAGGAAAGCTTTTATGCTAGGGATCGGCAGCTGAGCCAAATCTTTCAAGGACACATTCCAGCCAGGGAAAAACACTTGGGGTATGAAGTGATGGGTGGGGCCTAGGGAGAGTTTTGAGGCCTGGAGGGCCACAACTGGCCTGCGTTCCTGAAGTTTTCCCACCCTTGCTTTAAACCACACAGGCACAGTACTTGATTTTTAGGCATACCCATTGTTCACTGTGGCTTGTGGCTGTAAGAACAGACCGTGCTGATTTTTTTATTTGCTTCTCCTTCCTTTTGCCATGGGACAGGAAAGAGGGAGAGCCAAGAGCCATCGCTACTGGCCGAAACTCGGCTCCAAGCACAGCTCAGCCACTTACGGGAAGTTCAAGGTGACCACCAAATTCCGCACTGATTCTGGTTGCTATGCCACTACGGGTCTCAAGGTCAAGCACCTTCTGCTAGGGCAGGAGAAAACGGTGTGGCATTTGCAGTACACTGACTGGCCGGATCACGGTTGCCCAGAAGAACAAGGCTTCCTCTGTAAGTTGTGTGTGTGTGTGTTTGAAATGTGGGTGCTTTCTTTTTGTTTTGAGTGAGGACATCAGTGAAGTTGAATTAAATGTTGGAGTGAATCCTTAGAACTATTTGCTGATACACACACACACACGTGTGTGTGTGCCAGCCATATAATGATACTGACATTTATTTCCTGAGCTTTATTTTTAGGGAATAATAATAATAATAATAATAATAATAATAACAATAATAATAATAATAAATTAATTAATTAATTATACTCCACCCACTCTGAGCGGCTCCCAACATCATCATCATCATCATCATCATCATGTGATAAAATATCAAACATTAAAAACTTCCCTAAACAGGGCTGTCTTCAGATGTCGTCTAAAAGTCATATAGTTGTTTATTTCCTCGACATCTGGTGGGAGGTCATTCCACGGGGTAGTTGCCACTACTGAGAAGGCCCTCTGCCTGATTATTATTGTGTTTGGGTGTGTGCAGGCCGGGACCAAAAGTGGAGCTGTATGTTAAAAAGAATATGTGAAAAACTATTAATAACAAAAAGGAAGGGAAATATTTTCTTGACTGTGTCAATAGCTTGGTTGTGCAATCGTGTGTAGGCCTTTTGTAAGAGTTACACTTTGCCAGGGGTTTTTCCTAGTTTCCCTTGACACTACCAGGGCAGGAGAAAAGCATGCATGCTAGGGATCAGCCGCTGGATTCAGCCGAGTCTAATCTGGGGATGCATATCCCCATATGCCAACCTAGAGGCTGTGTGAAATTCCTGGAGTTTATGGCAGCAGAAGCTGCTTGCAGATCACTCCATGGAATGGGGATTGAGATGATGGCCCATTGCCTCATGCTTAAGGTGGCCTTGCAAGTAAAGTGTTTATTGCGCAGAGGAGGATGTGCTTTGCATGCAGAAGATCCCAGACTGATTCCCTGGCATCCCCAGGATTACCAGCTAACATAGATGGGAATCATCATGCCCAAGAGCTGTTGCCCATTTTAAGAAGAAAAGAAGCTAGATTATGCCAGCACTCAGACTTTGCTTTAAAATCCCTAAAATAAAATAAATAAATAAATCCTTCCAGCAGCACCTTAGAGACCAACTAAGTTTGTCATTGGTATGAGCTTTCGTGTGCATGCACACTTCTTCAGATACCAAATTGCATGCACACAAAAACTCATACCAGTGACAAACTTAGTTGGTCTCTAAGGTGCTGCTGGAAGGATTTATTTATTTATTTTTGACTACGTCAGACCAACATGGCTACCTACCTGTAACTATAAAATTAAAAATGTGTGATAGCTCCTGAATGCTAATACCTTAGGTACCCACCTAATGTTCATTGGGAGTGCGTTCCAAGGGGCAGGTGCTGTTAGAATACTAGGCCCACAGCCCAGTATTCTTGTGCTGCGACTGCCCTCCGGTTAAAGAAGACAGCACACATTTTGTAGTTGCTAAACTACTTTATTAGAGAGAGATGCAGACACATTCTGCCATCTTCTCTCAGTCAGAAGCGAAAGTAAAGTGAGAACAATGAACATCACATGACAGGAGATCGGGTTACATCCGGGCTCCTGCGTGGGAAAGAACAGCAGTCATATATGTAAACAATCAGTCACATGCAGCAGATGTGCCATGTATAGGATTTATGCTAACAGGTGCCACCACTCTAAAGGCCCCGCTCTTAGCTGATGAACCTTGGAAGCATATGGCACACACCGCATGTCTCTTCTTATAAAGGTTGGGTTCATGTAGACCACAGAGCCTTTAGGTTTTGTTAAAGACTCCTAAATACGTCTGTGTTTAGTAAGCATGTGAGTTAGTGGTGGGATTAGTGGGGCTGAGCATGCTAGCTCTGTCTCACACACACACCCTGGTTGTCCTCCACAAATTGAAGGGAGCCTCTGCAGCGGGGAGCTGCTTGTAATGCAGATTCCATCTTCAGGCTGCCACTTGTGGAGGGTGATAATATTAGCAATGGAGCTGGTATGCTCACCACACACCCTTCCCATGTCTACTTAACTAAGGAGGGGTGTGGTTTTTTTTGGTGACTTTCAGTGACATGTAGCCCATGTTAAGACGACTGTCTGTTACCAGACAGGCAATTGCTTTCTTTCCTTCTTTGTTACCCTACACGGGGCTTTCTCTGTGTAGGAAAATTTGTGCATGAAACAGGCCAGAGAGAGAGAGAGAGAGAGCAGCAGCAGGCATGTTTGAAATTCAGAGACATTCTGCAAGGTAAGGAGAGGGCCAGATGGATGCTCCCTACCCATTAGATACTGGCTCTGACAGGCATTTGTTTCAAGGGGACCTTGCTGCTGTTCTGATCCCAGCCTGTTAATAGCAGGAATTGCTGTAAGTAATGTCTACAGTCATCTGCTTAAGGGACTTGGGGATTTGCAGAGGGGGAAAGAGTGTGTGTGTGTGTGTTTTTAAGAGCTGTTTGATTTAAAGGACCGAAGTCCCAAGTAGTAATTGACACCCTGCTGCTTCTTGCTTAACTCAGTGCTGTTTGCTGTCCAGAGGCCAAATAATTAGTGCCTTCTAAGAATGGTAAATTATCATAATTTAAAAGGAAGCTTGCTCCTCCATGCATTTCTCCTCTTTTTATGTGAGGCTGGGTAGCATTTCAGGAATGTGATTTCCGTTTTATTCCCGCCACACAGCCTATTTGGAAGAGATCCAATCTGTGCGACGCCACACCAACAGTGTCCTGGACAGCAGCAACAACTGCAACCCCCCAATTGTAGTTCACTGCAGCGCCGGCGTGGGGAGGACGGGGGTCGTCATTTTGACGGAGCTCATGATTGGCTGCTTGGAGCACAATGAGGTGAGCAAACCTGTCTTTCAGAAGGCGGGCCTCTTCTTGCTTAAATACAGGTGTGATCCTGCAAGCCCGGCTGCAAAACGTGAAAGTATGTGGGGAGGAGCTCCGCAAATTCCAGAGGGTTAACCAGGTTACGTCTGAACAAACATACAAGAGCTTGGCGGAAGCTTTCGCAAATTGCTTCAGCCGATGCCCAAAGTGGTTGTCAGGTGTCGTGAAAAAATGGAGCTGGTTGTTTGCGAAGTGCAAGAAGTAGTCTGTTGACAGGTTTTGTTTTTTTGCAAAGCTTAAGGTAAGCAAAACTTATATTCACAACACCTTTCCATACTATTATGTGATTCCCTTTATATAGGTTTTATAACCTGATCCTAAGACTAGTAAGCAAGGTTCATTACTTTCTTTCAAGTAAGAACCGCGCTCTTAGTGCTGCTTCCTCTACACACACACACACACACCCCTTTAAGGTACTTTTTTCAGGAACAAAATGGCCAACCAAGGTAATCGGAGATGGACTGGCAAAATGAAAAACACACATATTTTTTTTTGCAATACTGAGTGCAAAAAAGAAAAAGAAAAAGTTTTCATTTAGAGAGTTGCAATAAGAATGCCATGACATATAAAACATTTCTCCCAGATGGCTAAACATTAAGGAAGCTTGACTTGGAAAACAAGGATGTAGCCACTGCTTTGTTTTTGCATCAGGTAGTGGGGGGGGGGAGAGAAATATGGCAGATGCTCAGTTATTGGGCTGGGCTGTGCAAGTCCCAACTGGTCTGCATTCCCTGCCCCCATGCCTAGGCAAGGCTAAGTTCTAACTGGCTTAGCAAAGCAATTAGATCATGAGCTGTTTATCAGATTCCACACAGCAGCATTCTTTCATAAGAGTGTGCAAGTATAACAAATTTCAGAATAGAGAGCTGGCATTCTTAACCTACATCTGCTTGAACGAGGTGCCTCAAATGGTTTGCTCCATAAGGGAACCTAAGAGAGAGAGAGAGAGAGAGAGAGAGAGAGAGAGAGAGAGAGAGAGAGAGAGAGAGAGCCATGCCATGTGGCCCTATTTGGGCTTTGCATTCTGGTTGGTACTGTCTACTTGGTTCTAGACTTGGTATGTGCACCCCACTCTCATTCTCATTCTTTTCAGGGAGAAAGTAATAAATGAACCTGACTGTACTATTTTTAATAATAATAATAATAATAATAATAATAATAATAATAATAATAATATTTGCCCTCATGGGACCCAGGTGGCGCTGTGGGTTAAACCACTGAGCCTAGGGCTTGTTGATCAGAAGGTCGGTGGTTCGAATCCCTGCAACGGGGTGAGCTCCTGTTGCTCGGTCCCAGCTCCTGCCAACCTAGCAGTTCGAAAGCACGTCAAAATGCAAGTAGATAAATAGGAACCACTACAGTGGGAAGGTAAACAGTGTTTCCATGTGCTGCTCTGGTTTGCCAGAAGCGGCTTTGTCATGCTGGCCACATGACCTGGAATCTATACGCCGGCTCCCTCGGCCAATAATGCGAGATGAGCGCGCAACCCCAGAGTCGGTCACGACTGGACCTAATGGTCAGGGGTTCCTTGACCTTTACCTATTTGCCCTCATTAGTACATTAGTCCATGCTTTGCATGTAACAATATCTCAATTTTCCTTTATTTAATTTTTTATATCCCAGCCTTCTAGCCTAAAAAATACTGCTCAGGGTAGCTAACTACATGAAAAATTGCTGTTCCTGGAAACAATACTAAACCATTCCAGAGAGACCGAGAGACCAGGTGGCAGTTTAAACAAAACACCCTAAGAGCATTGTCTGCCTCTATTGTTGACCGTTGGCCATAATAAACATTGATTGATTGATTGATTGATTGAACATTGTCTGCCTCATAAAATAAAAGCCTGCTAGAATAAAAAGGCCTTCAGTTATTGACAGCTGCAAAAATAAGTATTGCAAAGAACTGGAAAAAGACTAGCACCCCAGGATCGGCAGATTAGCTTGATTAAAATACAAACCGTCGTAATAATGGCCAAACATATCACAGAAGAACCAAGTAAGTTTATAGAAAGAGGGTCTCTTGTTTGCAATGTCTTGGAAGGATAAATACCAGAACAATATTCAACTGTACAATGCTTTTGCTTTATTGTAAATATATAGCTCATGAACGATATATGAGCAGATTGCAAACTTATATAATAGCTGTACAAATCAATATTACTGGCAAAAATGAGTGAGGGAAGGAGCTAGCAACCTTCACAGCGCAAGGCGTTCCGTAATCTGGGTGCAGCTGCTAAGAATACGCTGTCTCTTGTCCCAGACTGTTGTGATTTCAATGTAACTGAAATGCCAGGCCATGGTGGCAGTGCTGGGCACGATCTCTGCCTGAGGCCTTTGAAGAGCCACAGACAGTTCTAGCCAGCTGTCTGCCTCAGTACAATGCTGGTTTCATCAGCTTCTTTGGGTAGCTGGGGAACTGCTGACCCCCCAAAAAATCTAGTACAGGCCAGATGATTAATTCATGGAAGATAAGTCTGAGTGGCTACTGGCCATGATGGCTGTGTTCCCCTTCCACTGTAGAGGCACTATGCCTCTGAATATTGGTTGCTAGGAATCACAGATGGGGAGAGTGCTGATTTCTTGATCCTACTTGCAGATTTCCATAGGCATCTGGTTGGCCGCTGCTGGTTTTGATGGGCCGTCGGCCTGATCAAGCAGGGCTCTCTGTACGGTCTTTCTCCTCGCGGTGAGGGAGAGGAATGCATGAGAAGCGGAGATTACTACCAGCTCGAGAACTTCCCAAAGTGCATCTTTTGAACAAGCCCTGTGATGCAAGAGGCAATTATTTATTTAGAGTATTTGTACCTAGCTCTTCAGCTAGAAAGGCTCCCAGAGCGGCCTACATGAAATCAAAACAAAGTCCTCTTATTTCCGTGGCAAGGGAGCTAAAGAGGTTCTTGCCACATTGGCATGGTCTGTGTCAGTCTTCCCCAACCTGGTTTCCTCCAGATGTTTTGGATCACAAACTCCAAGCTGGCTGGGGCTGATGGGAATTGGGAGTCTGCAGTCTGCAAACATCTGTAGGGAACCAGCTTGGAAAAGCCCCTTTTTGTGTGGAAAGGGAAGTTTCAGAAATGAGGTTGTCTGTACACTGGAAACGAACGTGGTTTGGTGAAGGAAACTGGTGTGAAATCCTGAGGTTAATTTAGAGGGAAAGGACAGAAGGCATTTGTTCTCGGGGTTGTCGGAACACGCCTGGGGGGCACACACAGCCCCTGGAATGAAATAGACCTCTCCGGGTGTCTTCCTTACGAAACGCAGCCCAGGATGATCACAAATCAGTCCGGGGCGCACCAGCAGCACATGTCTAAAGACATGTGCACGCTCAATCAGCGGAGCATAGCAGAAACTATCGTGGAGCATGAGTGTAGCATTCTGTGTGATTTATTAAGCAATATATACAGGACAAAGCAATCATGGCGTCCTCTCACTTCTCCAAGAGAGAGAGAGAGAAGTACAATAGTACAGTACAGCGGAAGAGAGATAAGACTGACTTCCCGTTCTCACACTTTCCAAGCCTAGAACGTAAACACTGACAATCATACATCCAGCAACAGAGGAGAGAAATGCTAACAGGGTGACTCTTCCAGTCAAAATGGTAATGGCAGAGTTGGAGAAGGCCATTGGTGAGATAAAGTGATGAGGTGAGAAGTGTACTAATTCTACAAAGGCGGGAAAAGCCTGGCTGGCGGGTTGAGAGAGTCGTCAGTCCCCTAATGACTGTAGTGACTAGGTGAGTGAGGGGAGACTGTCGAGCCATTGATGCAGAGCGAGCAATCCTCTCAGGTGAGGAGCTTGTGGCCTGGAAGAAGGAGCTGGCTATGGCTCGGTGACAGATGTCCTTTGATTTTCCAACCTCTTTTCTAGGAAATCATTGCTTTTCTCTTTTTCTCATATGAAGACGATAATAAATGCCTTTAATGGCTGCTCCATCTGCAGTTTGCTCTAAATTTGCCCTCTTATGTATCTCCACTCTGTTTTCTGCAACTTCATTCACCGCACCAGTTTTGATAGCTACTGAGTAGGGCTGGGCGATGTCTGGTTTTCAACATCGTGATCTATCACCAGCTAAAAATAGCGCTATACCGATATACCACGATGTCTGAAATAAGGATGGAACTATGTAGAGGCAAATGGGGTGATGTCCTGGCAACCTCTACTACTTTAGGGTTCTAAAACAAATACATCTTTTACTTACCTTTAACATGTTGTTAACATTTGTTATTTTAATGTACAGCGCAACAGGGGCGGAAGGAATCACGAGGGAAGCGATGGCTGGCTTCACAGTTTCTCCCACATCACAATTTTTTTTTTATGTACATATTTTTACATATTTATATTCCTTCAATTTTGCAGAGAGTGGATGTTCCAGTGATGCTGCAACACCTGAGGGAACAAAGGATGTTCATGATCCAAACCATCGCTCAGTATAAATTTGTCTATCAAGTCCTCATCCTCTTCCTGCAAAACTCTAGACTCATTTAACAGCCTCAGAAGAGACCCAGCTGCTTTCCCATACATGCAACCTTCTGGATCTGGCTGAGAATCACTCCCTCCATGTTGTTTGGAGGGGACGTGGCGTGTTCTTTTGGCAGTATTTTGTGACGAATACGCAAAACCGACAGTAGGGAGACCTTGTTCTTCCTACAAATTATTTTATATGAGATAATTTATTATTATTATTTTTCCTCGCAATGATGTGTGAATGTTCTTAATTTGTGAAACACGTTATGACTTTGGAATCATGGAAACACATTTCATATGGCTGACCTTCTTTTTACAACCTGACAGTTCCTATCTGACAGCGTTCTCTTGACTTTTGCATTTCTGTATGACCTGCTAGGCAGTGGCTGTTTTTATTCTTCAATTTGGAGGGATGCAACCTGTTTTCAGGGCATAGAAGAGGTGGCTCATATCTAAAAGCAATATCTTTTTCTATATGGGCGACTCCCAATTTACATGGGGGTTACGTTCCAACACACCACACATATAAGTGAAATCATGTATTTTGAAACACCGTTGAAAAAGCTGCAAACACCCCATTCAACCCCCACCTTGTTCTGCTCCCTTTTGTGACATTTTTGTGGTGTTTTTGAGTCACTTCTGCATTCGGTGTGATGCGTGTGTGTGCAGTCGCACACATATCAGATGCGCCTAAAACAGTTGCTGCCTGTAATATTACATTGCTCTGTGTGATACATGCAGCTTTTTACAGGGAAATAGCCTAGTTTTCCAGTTGTCTCTTAACATCCAGGTGAGCAACATTGGACAAGAATGGTGATGGTATATGTAGCCACACAAAAAAAGCTCAAATGGTTTACATAGAATCCGTCATTGGTATTATCCTCTAGCACCCCAGACCCACTTCACTTCTTTTTTCTCCCATAAATGGCATTGAATCCTGGCTCAGGAAAATGATTTCACTTGACTAAGCAAAGGATCTTGTGAGTAGAAATGGATCACCCGGTCCTGTTTCTGGTTGTGTTTCAGTTTGTCACATGTTTTGGCTATCAGTCACATTCTGCCTTGTTTTCACATTAAATCTGTTTTTTTTTAAAGAAAAGAAAAGTAAAACTCTGTATGAAAACTCGTATTTAAATCATAGCTGCCAAGTTATCCCTTTTTTTAAGGGATTTTCCCTTATGCTGAATAGGCTTCCTCACGAGAAAAGGGAAAACTTGGCAGCTATGATTTAAATACAAATCTAAATACGTATTCTAAATGTGTAATTAAAGGCATATTTTATCGCAGAAGAAATGTACGGGTTTCTAAATGTATTTTACTGCAAAATGCAGATTTTTTTTTAAACAGACACATTTTTGGTACTTTAGTGTATAGCAAAATTTGGGAAAGTGCAAAACTTGAAGAGTGGTGATTTCCCATTCCATGCCTTTGTCCAGGAAATGAGAATGGGGTTTGTAAGCTTAAAAAAAATGCAGACAGGACAAAATCCCCCACCCAGCCCTATCAGTGAGTTTATGGGGCATTTGGGAGGGAAACTAGAACCGATTTTGTGTGAAAACAATATGTGGATTTAATTCTGTTATTGATCACAAATTCCTTGGCTGAGCATATGCTCAGAGGCTCCCTTCTCTTTAATTCTTAGTCTTTGCCTGCCCACTTTTTTTCTCCCCTTGGTGGACTTCAGAATTCTAGTACAAAAGAAAGCTGGAAGCCCGCTCAGGCCTTGTACAGGGAACCAGCCACTGGGAAGTTCTTCTGTGCCGGCCCATGAGATTTCACCATCTAGGATGAATATTTATGGTACCCACGAGGTCTGTTGAAATGAGTGGGAGCTGTGCCCTCCTAGTCTAGACTGGCAGTGGCTGTCCGATGGCCATTCAACTGGGAAACCTGATGAATGGCCATGGAATCGTTTTCAGGAAGAAGGTGCATTCCGCTTCTAAGCTATGCATGGCTCCTCCTTCAACGATGCATCTATGATGTTCTGTAGCTGGTTCTTTGGCCTTCTGTTTGTTTCTTTGCATGCCGTCAATTTCAGGCAATAGTGCTTAAGCAGCTGTTGCTGAGGTTGGCAGGCAGTTGGTACCCAAGAGCAACATTGGATGTAACAAAAGAAAACGGGGACAAATCCCGGTTTTTATTCATTTAATCAATCGTATGCATTTTAATTTGTTAAGTGTGAATTTTAAAAAGTGGGTGGAACTCGATGTTGCGCTAAGGTGATAGTTCCGTCAGTTCAAACATTTCTGTATTAAATCTCCCTTCTCCTCTTCCAGCACTGTGGGTTCTTCCAAGCAGATTTGGGAAGGCATGAGGGGTGATGTGTGAGGCGGATGAAGAAGTTGGGGGGGGGAGTCCAATTGCACTGGCAGGACTCATTGTGCTGGCTTCTAGCAACTTAGCTGAACCCAGCCCTCAATTTCTGAAGCAAAAAGCATTAGAAATGAATTCCCTTTATGTTTAGGTAATGCACACAAACGTCAGAGCAGAGCTCATCTTAGAACAGGCATTTTCTTCTATGCAAGAGAAAAGGAGAAACGTCTCTTTTAAGATGGTGCTGGCTTCCTATCTGTAACCTTTTATAAGTACTGGTGCATAATCAAGCTGCACTCTTTGACTTTTAGAGCAAATCTATGGAGGGAGGTGGAGGAATACATCATGGAGGGAGTTGCATTGTTCTTCCCCACCCACTTTTTATTTACAGATAGGTAGCCGTGTTGGTCTGACGTAGTCAAAACAAAAGAAAAAAAATCCTTCCAGCAGCACCTTAGAGACCAACTAAGTTTGTCATAGGTATGAGCTTTCGTGTGCATGCACACTTCTTCAGATGCATACACACGAAAGCTCATACCAATGACAAACTTAGTTGGTCTGTAAGGTGCTGCTGGAAGGAATTTTTTTCTTTTGTTTCCACTTTTTATTTGTAAGGCTTTTCCTCTTCCATTGGAACAAATGAAAGGATTTCCCCCCCTTTCCATTGGAACAAATGAAAGGAAATAACCCCACTCGTGTAGTCTCTCTCCCTTCCCCCATCCTCCAATTCTGGGGGCCAATTTCGGCAGTGACGGGGCTTTGAGTCTACTAGATCTGGATCTGCCGCTGAGGTGACCTTCTTTTTAACCCTTTCACCCTTGGGACACCAATGACATTTCAGTGTCACCAATGACATTCATTCAGTGCTAGGAGGCCTGTAGCCACAGACTTCCATTTTACAGAGGGAGAGACACAGTTTCCAATGGGACTCCTTACTGCCCTTCTTGGGAGCTTAGGATTTCTCCCTGAAAGTGTTGCTTTTAATCTATCAATTTAATTGACGAATCAATCAGACTTTATACCTCCTAATAAAATGGCAGACCACATTGGTAAAGAAAAAGAGATACTTTCAAGTTTCCCCCAAAATGATTTAAGTGAAGAAAGCACAGGGAAAGCCTCTCGCTGATGCACCTTTAGAAATCCTGCTGCTTCCTTAGTTAACTCCAATTTTCAGTCCAGCATCTCCTTGTCGATGCCAACATATCTCTTGTTAAATTAGCTGCAACCATTTAAAGTCTTTTAGTGGCATCTGCATGATAATTGCACAGAGACACTTTGTATCTGGGAAGCCGGCCAAGGAATAAACCTTGAAGCAAAGTGTATTAAATTAGTTATCTCATTATAGCTTTTTGAATAATTTCCTAATGATGAATTAAGTTTGAACCCAGAGCTGTCAAGTCCCATTGCTCCATTTGGCCTGACAGGTAGGGAGTAAGATGGGGGAAATCAACCACTCCAAGGTCTGATTACTACGAGATCTGGGTTGGAATGGGTATATTCTTGGCTTTTCTGGAAGTGCGCAAACAAAAAAGAGCCATATTTAATAAGCAGGCATAATGGATGCTAAAAGGGAAAAGTCAATGCAAAGCCGCCAAGGCTTTTTGTCACAGTGCACACATCTTGCCCACAAAATTACAAGGGAAAGCCTCCTGCAATGAGCGAACAATGCTCACGAGCGAGCCAAATAGTTGCTAACATAATAAGCAACAATTTTCATGCTATTCCTAAAATGGCTGATGGTGTTCAAAGTGACTTTCCTTCTTTCTAAATTAAAACGCCTGTTAAATTTAGGGTGATTTTCCACATTAGGTTTGACCTTGACAACTTTCTTAACATCTTACTCAGAACAAGAGATCCTCGCGTATCTTCAGTTATTCCTCTCTGTCCTTAATTATAACACTCACCAATATATCAATACTGTGTCTCTCTCTCTCCCCCCCCCCCGGTTTTAGTAGGGTCATTTGGCAAAAGTAAAACTTAAGGTTGTGATTTCAACGAAGTACTTTCTCAAAACCCAAGTTCCTTCTCGGATGGCACCCAAGTTTGGGAATGAATTTGCCCCAGAATAAATGAGAGCAAGACTTTTAAGAGAGTTGCTTTCCGTTACTTTGCCATAGTTTTATAATGCAGCCATTTGGCTTTTCTTCTTTTACTAACACACGTCTATGCTCAGTAGTCCCTAATCCAGATAAAGTTAGTCGAAAACCACATTCCTATTCAAGAATGGGTCCTGTGAGGGCTGAAAGGAGCAGCATTGGTGGAGAAAGCTGGGTTGTGTCCCAAGCGTTCATCTAACTTGGGAGTTTAATATAAACTCTTATTAACCAGGTATCTGCATACAAAGAAGAGTGATGTTTTTAGGAACCCCATTTCTTTCTGCATAAAATTTAGGCTTTACTAAATCGCCCTGTCTGACATTTGACCTGTGCACCCAAACTCCATGACCTTTCGTTCTGACTTTGTTGGATGACCAATACTTTGTTAACTATTAGGAGAGCCTTGTTGAGCCTTGTAAGGTGGCGGCAGTAGTTTTATGCCCTTCCCTGGGCAAATCCCAACTGGCCATGATGATTCTTGCTTTAGTGATATCCAGGTCACGACTGTCACACCCATCATATTATTATTGGGGATCACATCTAGTCCAGACGTCGAGCAAAACCATAGTGAGCTTTATGATGCTGATGTTGAAACAACTATGTTGTTTTCCTGGCCCAATGCAAAGAGCCACCGATGGCCTCTTAAGCCCTAAATCAGGGGTCAGCAAACTTTTTCAGCAGGGGGCCGCTGTCCCTCAGACCTTGTGGGGTTCCGGAATAGATTTTGAAGGGGGGGGGGCGAGAACAAATTCCTATGCCCAACAAATAACTCAGAGATGCATTTTAAATAAACGCACACATTCTACTCATGTAAAAACACGCCAATTCCTGGACCGTCCGCGGGCCGGATTTAGGTGATGGGGCCGGATCCGGCCCCTCGGCCTTAGTTTGCCTACCCATGCCCTAATTGTTAAAGCATTGCTTTCTCTTATGGATCTCTCCTCCCAGTTTAAAATCTTCCTGAAATGTCCTCCTCTGGCTTCCTCCACTAGTTGTACTGTAAGGACATTCTTCTCCCATATGAACCTTCTCAGAAACGTAGATATTTGGTTCCTATTTTATGAACATTCCTGCTTTCTAATGTTGGATGGGTAGCTATCGTAGATGTGGGTCTTTTTATCTGGTTGTCCCCAGATTATGGAAGCACTGCTCAGGGACATATTCCAGGCATCATCATTGCTATCTTCCGGTACCAGGTGAAATCTCCCTTGTACATCCTAGCTTTATGTGAACTTCTGCATCGTGGAGCCTTGTGTGTCTGCAGAGACTCCCTGAGCAATTGAGAACCCTGGAAGATCACACAAGGTGCTGGGAGGTGTTTCACGGCCCCAGGAGAAGGGCTTAGGCCAAGGCCATGTCTCTGCAGCTCCTCTCTACCTGTGTTGCATCCGAGGGCAATAACACCTGAATAGGACTAATGTTAGTTGGTTGAATTTTTTTAGACTGGACATGGCTTACCTACCTGTTTTTAACTGCTTTTGTCTCCTGCCTTACAGTTGTATGCTACAGATTTTGGCAAAGTGGCTAAAATGCCATGGTATGGCACACACAAAAGATTAAAAACAACACTTTTTATGAACCCTAGTTCCATTAACAGCTTCAGAATCTAAATTCCTCCCTTCCCCCGAAACATAACGTCTGGAAATTAATTCATTGCAGCCCGTTCTTCTAAAACTCTGGTTTTTCTGCTGCTATCTGCTGCTGCCTTTGAAGGCATTAATTTTTTAAAAAATAGAAGCTGAAAGGAACTAAAATTAGCCTGTTGGGATCACCTCTGATGGGAACATTCTCTTTGTGTAAACAGGAGTATCCGTTTTACAGAACGCTTGCATGTGCATTATTTCTGTATTGCACCTGTATAATCATATCTGACTTGTGTTATGCAGACTAACACACTAAATCAATTTTACATCACTGGATTGTTGTTAGTCTGGTTTTACTGCAGTATTTTTGTGTATCACAAGGGATTTTCTTTGTTGAGTCCAGAGCCATTATTAGAAAGACTTGCGTTCTTCTGTATGTATAAATTTTGTAAACAACTGAGTTCAACTATTTTTATCTCCATTAATCCGGTATGACTGCCAGACACCTTTTTGTACTATTGAAAGACTGTTTTTTAATAAAAGAAATCTATGCATGCATGCTATTTTGTACCCTAATGTATATTCATATCAGAACATAAGCTTATGCTTGTCGGTTTTGTTTTGTATAGAACCGATTGACTTTTGACAGTATTTTTGCACTTTTTCCTTTTCCTTCCTGTTTTTATAAAGTTTCCTTTAGCATTAAAAATTGCAATATTTTTTTTTTACTCCTTACACTACCTTTGTGTAAATACCTGCCTTTTGCAGCGAAAGAAAGTTTTGCCTCAAACTTTTGTTTTGTAAGAGACTGCTTAGCCTTCATATTATGCAATAAAACTCTCTGCCCTCAAAATTCTAGTGGTCATCTTAGTGATTTGAAGACAATGGATGGGATATATTTATAGAACATTGTAACTTCCCTCATTATAGAGTAAGAATGTGCCCATCTCTACCAGCCAGCATAATATAGCATCATTGACTGCAAAAATGGGAGGGTTGCCATGCACCTGTGAAAGGAGGAATGTGTTACAGCATTTTCTCGGTGACGGGGAATGATGTCAGTTTAAATGCCTGATCTGATACTTTGGTGCAAAGCAGGACCATGTATCTCCCAACATTCTTGACGGATTAGGCAATAATCCCCAGGTTACACTGCAATGCCACAGGGCTTGCAGGATGACAAATGAGTGCAGTGAATTTTGCACAATAAATTTGCATGCTGGGAGGTAGGTGATGCTTGAATGTTTATAGAGGCGCTTCAGAGGATGGGTGGGGGAAGAGACCATGACTGCTAAGCTGATCTGCTAGAATATTTAAAATGTAAAGTGCCTTTGCAACTTCATTTTGTGTGACCTGCACACAAAGTCCTTAGCTCACATGCTATTTCCCAGTTCACACACAATGGTAGTAGTGACTTGTCTCAAAGCATCCCGGGAGCATAACAAGGCTGTAAACGAGAGTCCAAAATAAAATGACACCCTCATCCAACTGTGCCATCCAGCAGTGTGCATATTGATCCCTGATAGCAATTCTACACTCTCTTATCTAGAAGACATCTTGACATGATGAGATAGCAAAGGGCAGCAAGTAAATAGATACGGTAATCCAATTGCTTTTCCTTTGCATGTGTGCCTAAGGTACAGCCACTACTGGAGTTAGTTCCAATTGCCTTCCATTTTAGAACTGCACTGTTAGCACCCTTCGTTTGGAGTTTGGTAACACTGTCCCATCCATTAGCAGCAGTCTGATTCACAGAAAGATCTGCAGCACAGCCATAGCAAGCATTTGATTAAAACTCTGCTATCTGAAAGTATCAAGACATGGCCCATCTGCTTGGAAATTATGTTTCATTGACTAATTTCATTTCCTGTAAAACATGTGCTCCAGGGCCTTCTATGGACTTGTTAAGTGTTAGCTTCCAACTGTTCGTCCTTATATTTTGAAGTGTGAGAGTTTATGGCAGTACTTTCAGAGGAGAGGGAAAGCCTGGGCAGTACTTCTGTCCACGGCATGCAGTGGTCTGTGCTGCCTCTGTGCACTAAATACTGCTACTCATGAGCACAAATAGGGCAGATCTAACCATTAAAGTTCCACACGGACCCGTTGCCACCGGCAACTGGATGCGCAGCTTCAGCTGCTCAGCGGAGGGCCCTGGACAAACATGTGCACCTTAAGGTGCATCTCGATGCACATCATCCTAATGCTTGCTTTCTGCAGAAGAGAAATGCCTTCTTAAGGGAGGAGGGGGGAAATACAAAGCCACTGCACATGGGTGTGTGTATACAACAGACATAAACAACAAAGCTGAAATCCTGAGCACATGCACCTGGGCATAAGGCCCACTGAAAGGAGTTGGACTTACTTCGAGGTAAACATGCATAGGATCTCACTGAGAATTTATGCTGCTGGCATTCATTCATTCATTCATTCATAGTAGGCACCCCCAAACTTCGGCCCTCCAGATGTTTTGGACTACAATTCCCACCATCCCTGACCACTGGTCCTGTTAGCTAGGGATCATGGGAGTTGTAGGCCAAAACATCTGGAGGGCCGCAGTTTGGGGATGCCTGATTTATAGTTTATCCAGATTCCTTAGAAGCACATCCTTTCAGGTAAGTTCCACTTACGATGACTGCTCTGAAAACACCGCCAAGTACAGAAGCTTTCAGGTTTTAAATGGAGGGAACTTTTATGAAACTCTCTCAACCTAGAAGACATTGATATGCAACACTGGAAAAAGAAAATTTCCACGCACATGGGGAATCACAGAGGTGGAAGGGACCTTTGAATTTTAACTCATCCAAGCTCCTACTCAGTGCAGGATCAACAATGGAGGATGAAATGACAGCATCCATGACAGACGGCTTTGTCAGCCTCTGCCTAAATATCTCCAGTAAAATATAAAATAATTAAAATAATAATAATAATAATAATAATAATAATAATAATAATAATAATAATCTGCTCTACTGCTGAGCTGCTCTCTTTTCATTACCTCCACTGCCCGAGGCAGAAATGCTTCTAAATGCCAGTTGCTGGAAACTGCAGGTGGGGAGAATTGGCTGCAGGTGGGGCTGAAATTGGCTTCCCTGTATTTTCCACTCTTTGGTTCTAGTCCTTCCCTTTGGAATCTTCCTCCTACTGTTTTGGAATTGCTAAGGTTCTTTAAGATTGGGCCGCAAAGCTAATCAACTGGGACCAGTTTCTTGGTTGATACTGCATCCAGTTCTTACCAAAGAACAATAGTAAAGTCAACCCTACATCTCTCCTTATTCCTGAAGATCCGTAAGACCCCAGAAACTTGTGCTAATACATCCATACACAATTTGTAGGGAACAGTATGTTTCCATTATCCATGTTGACATTATTATCGTAAGTGTGGACACACAGTGTTAGAAATGAATAACTGGAGTCAATATATGCAAGAGCTAAGCTTGTAACAAAATTTGGGAGTGCAAATGTTGCAGCTACAACGAATATGCCTGCAATGCATTTTTTGAAAGACAAAGTTCATGTTATAAAAACAAGGCAAGCAATCAAGCAGGCTCAAGCAAGGCTGTCCCATTTTAATTAATTGCTTTGCATGGCTAAGATACATAGTACATTAAAATCTGTAGAGAAAAGAATTGGTCATCTCTGCACATGATCAATCAAAGGCATTAGCTGTATGAAACCGTGGCATTTCCTTAGTGGGGGGAAAGCATTCAAAATTAATTCATCAAGGCTCAAGATATTTCACATCAACCTCAGAGAATGCAAGAGGTAAGGCCCGGGTGCACCACATGTTTGTCATTCCAATTATTTTACAGAAAAGCTTTCATCCCATGTCAATTTTCAAAGCACTCCTGAAGTTTCCATAGCAAGGCTTTTAAAGAAAGGTTGAAGGATTGCATAGATTCAAAGACTCAGTGGGCCTCTAATTCCTTTTTGATCTCTATAACGTATGGATGATCTTTCCCATGTGCTATCTCCATGATGGCAATTGCCTGCAAAAGAGGGAGAGAGAAAATACAATTGATTCAGACAGCCTTGGTTTATGAAATGTTCTCGTCAGGGATTCCAAAGAGTCAGAAACCTCTGACTGGTTTTTGTCCCCTTAAATGTACCCAACTGAAAACAGCCCATTTGATTGTAAAGAATCAAACCTTATTATATACACAGCACCTTTTGATCCTAAGAGATCTCCAAACTCTTTTGAAAGGCACAGACAAGCAAAAAGTTAAACGACATTGTACCTGCCTTTCTGTTCTAAACTTAACCAGAAGATGACTCTCAAGCAGAGCTGCTTCGAGCAGAATTTGGGCCCGCAAGATGGAGTCTGGATGGTCAATGGGAGAGGGTGATGCTTTAGCCATTAACTGGGATGCCCACAACCCTCCATGTATCTGCTACTCTGACTAGAACAGTTCCAGCATCACCCTTTGCTGGGCGTCCTGTAACCAATTCCCACCCCCCACCCCGAGTTTATGATGCAACAGCCACAGCATTCAGATGCTGCAGATAGAAGTTGAAGCTGAGTTGCCAAGTTGCCTGGAACCACTGGCACTGAGGCGACTTCTTGGGATCTGCATTTCAAGCCTGCATTGCCCTACTTTGGTCTTCATCTCCAAAATAAAATTTGTAGCCAAGGCTGCAACCCTATAGAGGGAACGACCAACTGACATGCAACTGCGACCGCATGCATCACGGCAACCCAGAAGTGGCAGGAAAAGGGGGTGGAGTGAGGCATAACGGGATGGAACAGGCTTATGTGTGCTCCATCAATGTGCACGGGGATCAAGAACAGAACCCCCGTGCAAATCAGCCGTTCCCTGTACCCACTTACCTAGAGTAAGTTCTAATGAACTTAATGGGACTTACTTCTACATACAGTAGATATGCACAGTTACTTCTACGTAGATATGTACAGGATTGCACTGTAAATTAATACTTTACATGCTATTTTTAAAAGGTCCACCTGAATCCTGCTTTTGATGATGCTCACCTGTGCAGCAGAAGCATGTTTTAGCCATCGCTACCTTACTGAATTAAAATAACTAAAAAAGTAAGGAAATTGTGCACAGCAAACCTAGGATTCACTGGGGAAGCTCAACAACACCATTTCTAGGTTGATGTAGAAAATCCAGCTGTTTTCCCCATCTTTCCTCTAGAACAGTGGTTTTCAACCAGTGTGCCATGGCACCCTGGGCTGCCTTGAATGATGGTCAGGGGTGTTGTGGGCAACACTGGTCTCTGTCCCTCTTTCCTTCCTTCCCTCCTCTGATGCCCTCTTGCGTCTCTGCCTCCCAAAGGCTTGCACAGCTGTTTGTTGCGGCATCCCTGGCTACAAGCTCCCCAGGTGAATGGTGCCTCTGGGGTTGGCCAGGGGGTACTGGTTGCCAGAAGCTGAGGCAGCCTTGGAGAAAGCAAGCAAGCAAGCAAGCGGGCAAGGGAGCCCAGCCAGCCTGCCTGCCTGCCCTTGCTTTTGGGAATGGACAGACAAGTCCCAGGCCCCTGTGGGGCAGTGTGAGGAGGCACCTCTCTTTGGGGCAGGGAGGGGCAGCTCAGAGACCAAGGGTGGTGGCAACAGCTGTCCAGAGGACTCCCAAGGAGAGAGGAGAGGAGAGGAGGCTGAGGGAACAAAGAAGGGTGAGAGGGGTGACATAACTGGGCTCCTCAGCCCACAGGGATGCCACAGAAAGAATGCAGCTGGTCAAGGAAGCCGTGAATTCAAGAAGCTTGAAAACCACTGCCTTAGGGAACAGTCCTCACAAACTGGATGCCCTACCAACTAATGCTTACAGGCCTGTCAGTATAGAGAGGACTCTACAGCAAAGCCCTTGCAAGGTGAAGGTGAGGAAAGGGAGGCCAGACCAAAAACCCTCCACAACCAATCAATAAACTGCCTGCACCCCCACCCCACCTAACAAGGTTTTCCAGCTACAGGGGAAAAAATATTTTGACTACCATATGCACTAACATTCAAGATAGCTACTGAAATGCAATCTGCTTTGTGCCATATGCCAGCTTCCATCAGAGCCAAGAACATTCAGTTTCTGAACAGCTCTTGATTGTACACAAAACTGCAGAAACTGAGAGGGACTTTTCAGTGACGGATCCTGTTGGGAAAACCGTGTGTACCAATTAAATTGAACTGCTGGTTGCTGCCACCTTAATTGAAGGAGATTCGGGGCATCAAAGGTAGGAGCAAAAGTACTATCCAAAGATTTGAGTTCTAAAATAATCATTTTGGAATGGGAGGAGGACTTTCACTTTGCCGATTCAGGAAGATGTAGATAGAAGGTGGCTGGAAAATTAAGTACTATAGGAATGCAAAGGCAGTTCAGCACACATTTCTACCCAAGCAAAACATTTATATGCATGTCATAAGGGCATCTAAGGGGCTGGGTGAGGGGGGGGGCGAGGATACCTTCTTGAGAGCCTTAACGCCAGCAGGTCTGTTTTCCAGGCCCATGTAAAGTCTCCCCAGTTTCAGCCACATGGAGGCCACATTGAGGGAATATAAAGGATAATGTTTACTGCAAGAAAAGAAAAACAGGAACAACATCTGCTTTCACCAGAGCTTGAAACCTCAGTTCTACAAAGTTTGTTTGCAACAGCTCGGCAGGCCAAGACACACATATTGCTCTTCCTTTTATGCAATTATTGATAATGGTTGATTTACCATTTTCTTTTTAATAATAATAATAATAATAATAATAATAATAATAATAATAATAATTTATTATTTATACCCCGCCCATCTGGCTGGGTTTCCATGTGTAACAATTTCACCAAATGAATTGTACAGGACAAACATAAAACAAATTGCATAAAGAATGAAATACTTTGTAATAATAACATTTATCCATTTACTTTTAATAAATCAAGGAATTGTGTCATAGCTGCACGTGCTCTATTCTGACAGTATTCCATCCTATCAAAGTGTTCCCTTCGCCTTTCCACTCTGATCTCACGGGATTCGTTTATTCAGACATAACCCCACAGGCATATACTTTGCTCTCTTATTCTTCAATGGAAGGAATTATTGGTGCTCTCCACTTTTCTTTCTTTTTGCTAACACATTCCGGCTGTTGCCAACTTATGCACACACGGTCAATTTGTGATCATCTTATGAAACGGACTTTTGCAGGGCATACTTTTGCAGGGCAAACTACACATTTAGACCAGAGATCAGAGGAGCAGAGGGGCAATCCAAGAGCAATCTCGCAGCTGCAATGTCAGCATGCCGCTATACTAGTGTGGTTGCGCAGCCAGCCTAAACCAGCTTAGAAGATCAGTCTCCAAGTCCCCCCACCAAAAAACCTGGGCAAATCACCGGGGTGATAAATCTGATTCGGGCTCCAGGGGAAGAATGTGCCATTGTGTTTCCCCAATCACCGCTCCCCACTAGCTGATCTATGTTTCATACTGGCATCTGACTCAAAGGGAGATGTTCGTTTACACTCCACAGCTGGAGAGAAAATTATGCCCTGAGATAATTCATTGAGCAGCCTTGTGACTGGCTCACACACAACAGTAGGGTGTGCCACGCAGCTCCACAGTCTCTGGGCTTAACCTGCTGCTGGTAGTGCTCCTTTCTGCATGGGCTGCAGGGCAATGCTTCCAACAGAATATAAAAGAACGCAACAGAACCTCAAACATTAACAGCTTCCCGATACAAGGCTGCCTTCAAATGTCTATAAAAAGTCATAATTGTTTATCTCCTTGATATCTGATGGGAGGGCGGGTGCCACTACCGAGAAGGCCCTCTGGTTGTTTCCCTGTAACTTCACTTCTCGCAAGGAGGGAACTGCCAGAAGGCCCTCAGAGCTGGATCTCAGTGTCCAGGCTAAATGATGGGGTGGAGATGCTGCTTTGGGTATACAGGGACAAAGCCATTAAGGGCTTTGAAGGTCAACACCAACAGTTGGATTTGTGCTCGGAAACGAACTGGGAGTCAATGTCGATCTTTTAGGACTGATGTTATATGGTCCCGGCAGCTGCTCCTAAAACACTAATCTAACAGAATTAATTCTGGATTAATTGTAGTTTCTGAGCCACTTACAATTCCTAGACAAACGTACAGTTTTTGCACTTCTCCGATTTTTTTTAACTTTTCCAGCAGAAGACAAGTACCAATATGCATATATTTTGGATAAAATATGTTCAAAGATATGTATTTAAATACAAATCGCCATGCAGATTTAACCCCTCCTCCAGTGAGTGATTTATCTCAGTAGATAAAATCTAACCTTGTGCGGGGAGACATTTTATCAACTAGGATGATTCTTCTGAATCACCAAACAACTTACTTTTAAAAAGTGCTAACCGTGTTTCATATAAAAACTGCACCTGGCAAGAACCGTTTCAGAAAAATTCTAAGGGGATTTCCCACTTTCCATCACACCAGAAGGAATACGTCCCAGATGATGCCTGTTGCAACACATACTTGTATGTTCCTTCCCCCATTCAGTTACAACAAAATGCTTTCCTTCCCCCCTCAAAGCTACTATCTCATTCATATGGAGATTTAAATAACATTAAACCTCACACAATCAACCAAGTATTCTTCAATCAGCTGACAGCCCAGTCTTCCGAAATATGTAAATAATTCAGGAGTTGGTTTCTTGGGATAACAAGCACATAATTATCTTGTTTTGCTTCTACCTGCTGGGCTTGGCTTACACAGAAACAGTCATTAATGAGATCAGTTCACCGAATTGGAAGGTGAAGGTGTGTTTGGGTGGGTGTGTTTCTTTAGAGACATTTCGGCTTACTACATCATACAAATTACACAGAAAAAATCAGGAACACTACCTGTATGGTTTGATAATCTTCTGTCCGTAGCGCAAAGCACCCTCCCAGTCTTGCATGTACAGACAGACTCCCATAGCCTGGTACATCATGTGCAGCATGTAAACATTGCTCTCGACAAACACAGCGCCCATCTTGTCCAAGCTAAGCTCGCAAACCTCGAGCAGTTCACTTGGGGGTAAGCCAAAAGTTAAGGAGCACAGAAAGTAAGCGGGGGAACGAATGCCCAGTTATGACTCCAGGGCTATCACAGACGAACACCTGTTCCTTAAAAGACAAGTCTTCTTAAGCAAAATCACAAGCGTTCCATACAGAAACGTATAGTGCTGCTCCGTTGCAGAAATACACAAGTTGGAAGGGACTTAAGAGCTCATGTGGTCTAAGCTCCTGCTCTCTAGGAGCATCAGGGGATAAGCCTGCCCCATCTTTCCCATGACAGCCTTTCAAGTATTTGTTCCTAGCAGATGGCATTCAGAGGCAAACTGCATCTAAACATTATTGTTAGCTATCTTGGGAGTATGCCCTGCAAAATCAGCCCTGAGTGCTCACTGGAAGGACAGATTGTGAAGCTGAGGTTTCAATACTTTGGCCACCACATGAGAAGAGAAGACTCCCTGGAAAAGGCCCTGATGTTGGGAAAGATTGAGGGCACAAGGAGAAGGGGACGACAGAGGATGAGATGGCTGGACAGTGTTCTCGAAGCTACGGACATGAGTTTGACCAAACTGCGGGAGGCAGTGGAAGACAAGAGTGCCTGGCGTGTTCTGGTCCATGGGGTCACGAAGAGTCGGACACGACTAAACGACTAAACAGCAACACAACATCTTGGGAGGAGGTCCTGAGCTCGGATAGCTCTGTCCCTACCTCAACAGTCAGGTGGTGGACTCTTATACCCAGGCATTTGAAGGAGCACATGATTCCACCTTCTCCCACATGATGTTGTAAAATCTACATGAAACTGCTGGCTGAGACTGTCAATGGAATTGGGGGGAAATATTCTCAGTCTCAGTCTCTCTCTGGCATTTTCATCAGCTCCCAGGAAGGTTCTGAACCCCCCATCTGGGATCAGTGATAAGACAATGTAGGCAAACAAGAGGAAACGTAAGCCCAACGAGACAGAGACACTGCTGGGTGACAGAATTCAGCTTGCTCTGCACTGGTTTGCACTCCCCTCTGAAGTATCAGATATGGAGCTTGGGAGTGAGAATGAAGCATGGACCCGTTTCCATTCCTGCCCAGACCCACAGATTTCCAATGAGGCGGCTCCACTGCACTGGAGACCTGACCTCCAGCATGAAGCTACTGCAAGGATAGGACCCTAAAATTTGTTGGATCCTGTACCAGCTCAGCTACTAGAGAGGAAACCCCTCTACACTGTCGACCCTGACTAGCAAGGAAGCAAAGGGGTTCCCTTTGTGGCAGTGACTCTGTTGCTTTGACCATCCTTGGGCTGGGCTAGGATTGCATTACCCACCTGGAATCACCCCACAATTATGTAAAATAATCCCAAAGAAATGTTAAATCAGTGGAGGGTCTCGCAAGCACCTACTGTGTTAGGCTAAAGAGCTTTGCACACTCCCTTTTTTGCATTGTTGGTCAAAAAAGAATTGCAGTTGCAAATCACTTTTTACTTTGCTTCAGCTCTAAGGGAAACCAAACCTACTTGCTGGAAAAGAAACACTGGGGTTGAGAAACAAAACAAGGGGTGGGGTGGGGGGGAGATGAGAGAGGAATACAGCAGCCTGACTCTTGGGAATTGCATTTTTGGACATGCCTCAACAAAATGAGGCTGCTCAATTGAATCTAAAGTTCAGCTTAAACAGAGAGCACAGATAAGAAAGAGAGCGAGTGAGAAAGAGAACACCAAAGGATATATTTGTAGTGTTTGGCCCTCCTGAATTCCTCAATCACATTTCTGGCATATTTGATCATATCTCGCACTGCTTCTGCTGATGGAGGCTCGTTCAGCTTGCGGATTTCCAGTTTATCTTTGTCCTGAGGGAAGAGTTGTGAGAGAGTTACAAGGCCTCCCCCCAACCCCGAGACAAAAAGCAGATCCACACAGAAACCAACAATAGCTGTGCAAAACACACACAGCGAGAGAGAAAGAGAGAGAGATTATAGAGATCTGTTAAAGGAAGAGAACTGAAAACCATAATAAAAATAAACCAGGTTTTCTCACAGAGGACATGAGGGTAGCACTGTAGCAGCTGCAAGGGTCCCTGACTGATTATCTCCAGGGGTAACCAATGGACGCCTCTCTGGTGTTGGTGGGCTCTAACTCCCATCAGCCAGCATAGCCACGTTGGTCAAGGATGATGAGAGTTTCAGTCCAGCCACATTTGGAGGGCACCCTGTTGCCTACCCATGTCTTCCACACACTGTTAGGTGGATAGGAAGCTCCATGATACGGAGTCAGTATTCTCTACCCAACGACACTCTAGGGCTTTAAGCAGGAGCCTTTTCAAGCACTGCCTGATGATGCTGCATACTAAAGGGGCTGCTTGGGACCCTGGATGTTGTGAGACCTAAATGCTGCCTGTCAGAAGTGGGCGAAGCCACTGTGCTGGGTTCCTGGCGGGTGGGTTGCTGCTGCTTGTTGGGGGGGGGGCAAGGTTGGTGCAGTGCGAATGCACCAGCAGGAACACCAGATTGGCTCTGTTGGTGCATTTGCACAATGGCAACATCCCTCCCGGTGACCCACCTTCTGGGGAGCTAGCATGGTGGCTATTCCCCCTCCCCCAGCAAGGACATGTTCCCTTAACACACACAACCCTCCCCCAAATTTCTCAGGTTAATGTCTTGATCATCCCAAATGTGGCATATGTTCTCTGGAGAGAGGGAGAGACTGTGGCAAAGGTATATGGGGGGGGGACAGGGGGTAAGGCTGCACTCAGCCATAGCCCTACTGCAAGGGTGTCAGCGACTGGCTGGATGATGAGGAGTGGTGGGAGGCTTCAGTTGGAGAACTCCCTCAGGAAGCCTCAGAAGAGGAAGGCTCAGAGCCTGGGGTGGGGGGTGGTAGGACACTGAAAACAGGTCAGAGGATGAAGGGGGAAGGCCAGAAGGGTTGGATACTGATGCTTATGCATTAAATTTGTATACTGCCCTATACCCATAGAACAAGCAATAGGCTTCAGTGAGAGAGAGGAAGAGGAGACAGAAAGTACTGCAGACATATGACAGGCAGCTGGGGAGGAGGTAGCGGGTGAGGCTGCAATAGATTCCAGCAGTCCTACTATATTCATCCCCCCTCCTCCCTTGTCTCCAAGGACATGGAGGGCCTTGCATGTAGCAGAGCAAAGAGCACAGGGGGAGTTTAAGATGGAGTCTCTGCGCTGATGTGCAGCTGAACCATCTCTGACAAAGAGTAATCAACATGATGGTTTTTGGGTTCCTCTTCCCACCAGCCCCAGGGAGCATGGTCAGTAGTCTGAGATGACTGGAGCTGTAGCCCAACGTCATCTAGTGGGCTCCACATTAGTTACTCCCGCAGTCTACATGGTTGACCTTGGATAAGCCAGACACAGCTGCACCAATGGGAATTGGAAGCAGGGGGTACGCCATCTGTGGATCTGCTTTAAAGCCTCATATTACAGGCACAATATAAATATTAGATGGTAATAAATGAAGATGAGTAGAGAACCCAAACAAAAACCAACAACGCTATGCCTTTGCTATAAAGTCGAGCTATAAATCTAAATAATAAATAAAGCATGTGCACTCTACGGTAATAAATACAATCACCTTTTTTTTAGTAATGCACTCTCTGCAATCGCAAGTGAAGAAATAGGAATCTCTTAATCGATCATTCCTGTCTTCTGTGGGATATAGCAGGTCAATGTAACTGGTAAAAATCTGCAAAAGACAGACGGGTACTGTAATAACAGCAGATAGGTATTAAAATGCTACAGGTTAGTACATAAACATACACTGATCTACAAACTGGTTGCAGTCAGTGGCCAGAAACTCGCTGCATTTCCACAATGCGCCAGGTTTCAGGGCTAAGTCCCTTGTTTACTACTGATAGAATCTGCAGGTTCTAATGGCTTAACATGTGTCAGCTTAAAGTGGGGAGGAGTACACACTCTCTGAAGGGGGAGCCCAACTGCATCCAGCTCAGAGGCCTTCCTGCAGCTGGGAACCTGACGTTATCACATTCCCTGGAGAAGGTTCTAAGCACATTTTCTCAAATGGCTTAAGACTCCCCCTTTAGGCTGGCACAGCAAAAGTGTGTGTGTGTGGGGGGTTCCGCAGTGGAGGCAGTACATGGGGCACTGGGGGGCGGAGCTAGCACCTAGGTCCCAACCCCGCCTTAAATTCATGCGCGTTTGCTGTGCTGCAAAAGGGCCAGACAATATTTTAAAGAGATGGGAACAGCAACAAAACAGCTAAAGATTCCAATCTTCTTCCTAGATGCAATTCTTTGCAGGATTTCGGCAGACCTAGTTTTAGAAAAGAAGAGCCTCAGCTTTGCTTATGTGTGGCAAAGTGGCAAAGGTCTGAGAGCCACCGGGAGGCTGACTGAGGGCATACGAGATGATCCACCATTGGAGATGGAGGGGCACCAGCAGGACGAGAAGCCACTGGCAGTGCCTGCCCCCCCACGGCCATGGCAGCAGAGATCACCACCGGCACATAATGGGGAACAGCAAGGTGGTGGCAGCAGTAGATATACCACCTCCAAAAAGCCCCTTTATATTGCCACTGTAGGTCAATTGGGGGCAGAGGTGGGAGAGCAGGGAAAGAAAGGTGCCAGCATATCCAGCATGCCTTGTCCCAGGAAGGAAATTAAGCATCATACAGTGTAAGGAAAAAGAGGTATTTACTTTTGGAAAGAACTGATATGTTGCGATTTAGCAGCACATTCTTATAAAAAAACGGGCGATATCCAGGCAAACATGCTTGCTAGCGCAATTGCTTTGGCCTGTGCAATGAAACTTCCCCTCCCTCTCCTCGCATGCCCCTATCTTGCAGGTTTCCCTCTAACCCTAGATTGGGGTGAGCAGGGAGGGAGGGAAGGGGAAGTTCCATTGCACAACCAAAATTTTGTGCATTAGCAGATCAGTTTTGTTTGATACTGCCAATATTCTTGTTAATAGACGGCGAATAGACTCCTTTGGAAGGTGGTGGACTTTAAGCAGAGGTTGTCTGGCCATCTGCCATGGATGCTTTAGCTGAGATTCCTGCACTGCAGGGGGGTGGACTAGATGACCCTCAGTGTCCCTCCCAACTCTACGATTCTATATCACGGTCGGGATCTTGAGATTTGTTATGGTTGGATTTTGAATTTCGCTGCAAGTCTGAACACAAACGGGCATATAGGCAGAGACACATTTATTCCAAGCCTCTTCGTGGATGCAAAAAGTAAATAGCCACTCAGTTTGCTTTGGCTAGCAAAGTTTCTTATCCGCCCAGAAGAAGAAGCAAAAGCAGAAGCAGAAAACAGAACTCCAAATACACGCAAACTCAAAGAATTTTCTTCCGGTTATAAAATAAGACGGTGAGTTTCAAATGCTGATCTTAAAATTTTTCACCCCAAATATAATAAAATTAAAAGGCTACAAGGAAAACCAAACACATATCTGCTCCAGCAGCAACGCAAGGTTTTCCATCGAGCCTGCTCTTGTTTGTGTGCATCTGTGTGTCCTTCACCTTCTCTCAACATGCCCAGGGCAAGTTGATTTTAGTTTGCAGTTGCTTGTTTTTATCCTACAGTGAGTGCATCTCAATTGCTTTTCTCCAGGCAGAAAATATGGGAGCCAATCTAAACACGCACACAGACACACAGAAATCTTGACAGCTTTCCCATGCAGTAACCACATTGAGCCAGAAGGTGGAGGCACAGGCCACGCCACAGAGGACAAATCTGTTGCGCTTCTGCGCTGATTGAATGGCAGAGAACCTTTTCCAGGAGTTCAATACTCTCTTGATTAGGAATATTCTACCCACTTGTTAACACACACTCTTTCTGTTGGCACTGTTGTTATTTTGTTTAATCGTCTTTATTTTACATAAATGAATAAGTATAAGGCGCTCAAAGAGAACACATAAATATTTTCCTGAATAATCCCACAACTGGGATTTCTGGAATGCAGCAAAAGTAAACGATGTCCTCGCCCCTCGTGGGAATGTCAGGTGAGCATGGATCTCTGGGAAAGGGTTTGGCAGTCGTGTGGTGGACTAGTGGAGTGGGTTAGGTTATGAAACAGGTCGACCTGAAATGTTGCAGGCAGTATCTGAAGCTACCCTTGGCCTATTTAAGTGACCTCTTCAAACCTGAGTCCGGGGGGGGGGGGTGGGGTGGAAAATACCCGTGAATCTGTTGCTGAAAAACAGCAGGCCGGTGTTAAATCTTTTGCACCATCCCATTTTAAATCCAATCCCCATTCCTCAGATAGAGGAGGACAACATGGTTAAACAACATGCTTAAGAAACATGGGTTAAGTCTGGCTAATACTTGTGGGGAGAGGTGAGGGAGACCTCATTAGGGGGCTGCCATTTTGGACAGAAGACCTCCTTTAAACACCAGGTGTGGTTTCCGTCAGAGAAAGAAGTCACCGTTTCGAGAGGGGAGGTGCTGGCTCCCACAGTTCAAAGACCACATTGTCGTAACTGGATTTGGAAATGAAGGGGAGAATCCTCAAACGGGGTGTACCACAAAGATGGAAAGACACACCGCAGCTGCATGGCAGGCTGTGTGTTTTACAAATTCGTCCCTCCCCATCCCTTGAAGGCAGGCATTCACTGCACAGTTACCTCATCACCAGCTTCTATCTCCTGCACAGCTCTGACTTCAGCCACGGTCCCTTTGTAGGTGACAATCACGTTGGGGCAACAACTGTGGTTCATGAGCGCCACACTGACAAAAACAAAAGGGCACCCATTTGTTCCAAGAGCAGCAATATTAAAGACCACAAGGAAGAGCACTATAAAATGCAGAACTTGCAACAATTACCTGTGTTGAATGGGCTGGTCTGCACATAACACCAAGCCAAACCATGCCTCAGCACAGATGTGCAAGTGCGAGGGCTCCTGGGGAATGGACCGCACTTGCAGTCCTCCCCATTGTCCTCCTGCTTTTACAGTCATGGAAAGCAAGCCATAGTTTGGCTTAACATTGTGGAGGCTCGTCTCCTCCAGACCAACCTTGGTTAATGCCCATGGTTTGCTTGGAGTGAAACAAACCATGAACTTGGGTTTGGATGGCTCACTAAGGCAAACCATGACTTAGCGCACAGCAGTGCAACAGCAGCAGGACCAGAGCAGTAGCTCATCAGCCGCAACCGCCTCTCTGGAAACCTGTGCGTTTGCAGCAAGCCCGTATTTGATTTAACGTTATGTGCAAAGCAGCTCAAAAGTCTCTTTATAAAGTTTATTATTACAACTGTATGTTCAGGGCAAAGTTACGAGTTCATGAAGAAATCTCAAAGACAACAAAATGTCTTATCAGTTTATAGAATTTACCTCCACAAGTGAAGTCCTAGGAAACAGCTGCCTGCAGCATAGCCACAGGGAAGCACCTTAAAATCCCAATAGTTTCAAGGGAACTACCATACTGGCCCAAATATAAGCCACACTTCCCCCTCCCCCAAATTCCAACCGTGAAAAGTTAAAGTGTGGCTTATATTCATGGCCTTATGATATCGTTGCTGAAACAGCCCAGGATGCCACCACAAGGGCTGTTGGGGGGGCAGGACAACGGCATCTGTCCCATCTGCTGCTCCCAAGTCTCCCCCAAGCTGTCAGAATGAAGGGGGGGGAGGCCACCGGCAAAGCAGTGCGCCCCCCCCCAAAGCAGCCTGGGAGCGCAGGGCAACGGTGAGCAGCCCACCTGCCACTCCCAAGCCTTTAACTCATGCTGGAGCCCTAGCGAGCAGGGGTGGTGGGCTGCTTCGCGCTTCCTGCTATGGGCCTTCACTGGCACTCGGAGAGGGGTGCCTGCCCAGTTCTGGAAGAGGCAGGTGGTGGGCAGGTGAGTGCCAGCAGGGGCAGCTGCGCCGCCACTGCCATGCGATCCCCCTCTGCCTGCCCCAATGCTGTTAATGGAGCGGGAGGCACTCACCTGGTGTGGTGTGAGGTGAGCTGCGTCCCCCTGAATGTCTCTTCTTGCTCAGCCGGCCCCCATCGCTGCCTTTAGGGAGTGGGGGGTGCCCACCCGGCATGGGGGTGGTAGCCGGCGGCGGGTTACGGGTGCCTAGGCGGGCCGCCGCCACCACCCTACGCAAATCTCCCCCCAGCTGCACTGTGTAAGGCTGGCATTTTGGAGGAGTGTCAGGACCTCTTAACCGCCCCCACATCATTTCCCAGTGCGGGTCCTTTAGGACCGCAATTTTTTGCTCGGACCATGTGGTCGCCGCCAAGTTTAAGGGAGCATCTTATATTTGGGTATTGTCTCTCCCCCCCCCCAAAAAAATTTTTTAAAGGTGTGGCTTATATTCGTGCCATTACAGTAATCCATTGAAGCTAATGGAATTTTAGTGTGCATGCCTTTTGCTCTGATAGTTCATTAGATATATGGTATCAACATCCCCTCCCCTTTAATGAAATTAAATACCGGCAAATGACACAGCATTGTTTTATGACAGTGGACACTCATTAAGTCGTTAAAGAGTCACACTTTCAACCTGCTTTATGCTTGCACGCGAAACCAGGTGGCTCATGTTTGATTGGGTTTGTCCACTCTTTTGCTGACACTGTACCAATTCAATCGTCCCCCCAATGAACACATAAAGCTGCATCTACGGAAGTCAGGCTATTGCTCAGTATTGCCCTGACTGTCTGTGACACGCCAAGGTCTTGAGCAGAGAAGCCCTTTCCGCTTGGCTCTTTGAAATCCTGGACCACCCAGACCTGGTATATGGTGAGGACCTGGTTCATGGGACAGGCACAGATGCTGAACACAAAAGAGGAAGGGAGCCGTGTGCAGAGCTCCAAGAGCTGAGAAAGGAACGCCTTGCTCAGCTTTGCAAATAACTTACAGAACTGGAGGATTTTGTTGTTGTTGTTGTTGGAAACTAATTTATAGATCTTAGAAATTGTGTGTGTGTGTGTGTGTGTGTGTGTGTGTGTGTGTGTGTGTGTGTTCCCTCTGGGGGAGATACTGCATCTAAAACACTTACTCGGGGAATATTGCTGATCCCAAGTGTGACAGTTCTTCATCTTCAATTGTGAAGCCGTTACAGTTCACCTGAGAGAAAGGGAAAGACGGAGAGAAATTAAAAACCCGCTGGCTTGTTGAGCATTGCATGCCTAAGTGACCGTATTTGTCTGCACCATCCTGATTAATCTGATTAGAATGCTGCTTATTCTTAATCAAGTCTTGCTGCTGAGCTACTAGCTTTACAAGAAGGGAGGTCAGAGTTTGCCTACAATTTAGTTTTATAGTGGAAGATTAAGGATGCGGCAGCCGGGCTGAGCTGCAGCAGAGTGTGTCAGCATCCTGGAACCAGGTGGGGCAAAAAGACAGCTGAACGTGTTATTCTCAGTCTCAAAATGACATTCAGTTCCAAGCAGTACCTTCCATTATATCATTTAGACAGCAGCATCTTTTAAAATGTTTATACAACAGCATTCATGCCATGTACAAACATCAAACATTAGTATCTCAATGTTTGTAAGAAATTATTTTCTAATATTTACTGTTTATGTTTACAATATGTCCAGTATGTTTATGTATTGGTCTGCATTTTGTACATCTACTCTACGATACATATTATTGTTTTTTTTAAAAGTCAACAACAAATAAAAAGGTAAAAGCTAAAGAAAATGGGACTGAGTACTAGGCTATATCAAAAGGGGGGGAAATGAGAACCGCATGGGTCACTTCCATACTTTACATTTTTGGGACAAATATTGAAGAAATGTAATATGCAAACATGCATTAAATTATTTGCCAAGGCTTTGGTTTCCAGAACCACTAGGAGGCTTCCAATAGAGGGGTTTTTTGGGGGGATGATTCAATTCAGTGCATGCAACACCCTTAAACCATTTTGAAGCAAAGCCCATTTCTCCTGCCCCATCCAACAGAGTTTTGTGGGGCTGGCAGGGCCCAAAATGTGGGGTTTATCGCACAAAATTGCACACAACTCTAAGCTTCTTTTTCAACCTTCTTCCTGTACTTCTGGTTCAGTGCAAGATCACATGCCCCCAAAGGTGCCATTTGGATCCATCCTACCCCCTTAAAAAAAAAAAACTTACTTGACCAAAAAGGACCACAAGAGCTGCATTGTCAGGGTATTCTATATGCTTTGAATAAAAGTGATGGAGAGCCGAGATGTCATTCTGAATCAACTCTCTCTTTTCATTGTCGAGCTTATCGAGATCTGCAAAGTAAAAGAAATCCCTTTTCAATACAAAGACCAATTTACTTGCAGTGAAGTGCAGCGAAGCCAGCTTCAAGACAGAACGCCCTCGAAGAAAAGAGAATCAGTCACAAGAACTCTTCTTTGAACTGCAGCGAGTATCGTTTTCCTCCTTGTAGGCCTTTTGGAAGGCAACAATGCCAGGAAGCATCTAACAGCTGGCAAAATTCTACCCATATATTAGCTGGGAATAATATTGGCTTATGAAACGCACCGTGTAATCTTTTTTGTGTATTTGTCAATGCACCACTATCAAATGCTAAAGTAAGCCACTGAACCACTGAATTAAATGACACCTAATGAAAGGCCTCCCTGTGTGGGAAGAATAGCTCCTCACAGGACACCAAAACTGGGTTTTTACTCTGGTTAAAAAACAATCAATCAAAAATAAAATATTGATAAATGCCATGCCAGACTTCAATGATAGAGAACCTGGAGTGAGTGTGTGTATGGCAGGGGGACGGGGCGGGGGGAGATGATGTCCCCCCATATATATATATATATATATATATATATATATATATATATATATATATAATGTAGGCATTGCACGCGCAGAGGTCACAGCCTTTCTCCGTAACTGCTGAACCGTAATTTAACAAATTTGGCCACAACGTTCCATGCCCATCAGGGAGGGATCTGCCATAATCCCCCCCCAAAAAACACACCTTTCACACCTAAAATAATGATTAAACACAAAAAATGGCGCCCAAATTAGATGTCACCACCAGAAGCTCTGAAGACTCCAGCAGCATCCAAAGAAAGACAAATCGCATGCTGCCACCTCCAAAGCTGCGCCGCCAGATGACATCACAAAATTCCACAGCAACCAACTGAAAACAGTCCTTTTGCAACAACAAGGCCCAGCTTTTTCAGTAGGCTGCAGCATTGCCAAGTGGGGAAAACTGAGTAGACCACACCATTCAGTAGGCCACAGGCAAAAACAAACAGAATAGGGCCTTTCCCAACCGGGGGGGGCATAGGGATAAGGCACAGCAAAGGGAGGGGGGAACACATAGCCATGGGGGGGGGGAGGACCCTGAGTCAGCCAAAGCAGTGGGGGGTGGGTTGGGACAGGTAAAACTGAGTAGGCCGCAACATTGCCCAGTAGGCCACAGGCAAAAACAAACAGAATATGGGCCTTTCACGGGGTGGGGGAATCACAGGGATGAGGCACAACAACGGGGGAGGGGGCTCACAGGGATGCGGCACAACAAAGGGAGGGGGGAACACATAGCCATGGGGGGGGGAGGTAGGACCCTGAGTCAGCCAAAGCAGTGGGGGTGGGGACATTTTCAGGAACACGCGTGGGGGGGAGTCTTATTTTTGAAACTTACAGTAGGGGAATCAGGTTGGGACAGGGCAGGTGAAGGGACTCTAAAGGGAGACTCTGAAGGTCCATTTAACAGGAAAAGGTCCATTTAACACAAAAACCCACAGCAACGCGTGGCCGGGCCAGCTAGTACAGCATAAAAATGTGATACTGCAGCCCACTTCTGTTAAGTTCAGCATCAAGTTGCCTGAAAAAGCGACACATTAAACAACCTAATATGCTAAAGCCAGAAGCTTGGTGGTTTTTTTTAAAATTGTCTTCTTAAAAATACAATAAATATAATGAAGTGGTATTCTTGTCAAATGTGCAAAAGCTGTACATTTCTTCCTAGAGATAGCTGCATTTCATGACTGATCAGAAGGCAAATCTAAGACATTATGGTTCTCTAATATGTGCATGGTTGTGCTCACTTGTTCCCCTTATTGTCACACCGAGGAAGAGAGCAACACTACAAATGCTTAGCAGGCAATTCCAGTTTGCTTAGCCTTCTTAATAGTGGCTCAGTTTTGAGCTCTGCCTTGAGGGGGGGAAATAAGTTCGTTTTCACACACACACACACACACACACACACACACACACACACACAAACACAGGCCTTCACTCCTCCTTAGATCACCTTTGGAGCATTTGGGATGTGGCAACCGCGGAGGACATGTCAGATTTGACTGGCAGTGACAGATATGCAGCTCAACACTGGAGGGCCCTGCAATTAGCCCCAAAGACACTGTCACTATCAAACAACTGTACCATCACTGACTAGATGCCCCCTGGTAACAATGCTGGCTGTTTTAAAATTTTACATTACAATCCACCAAAGTCACCCGAGTTGCCAGGAAGGCTGTTTTGACAAGACAGAAGTGTAATCAATGGACCAGAATTTTAATTCACTTTTATCCCAAGTTAAGGGGAACAGTAGAATCATTGGCGGTGGCGGCGGGGTAGGAGAATGGGACACCTTGTTGAAGTAAATATAGAAATGCACATGCACAAAATGTTTGTACTATATTGTACTATAATTAGTATATGCAAAGTATATGTAGTATAATCAGTATATGCAAAGCTATAGAGGCAAAATGCAAACAGCAAGGTGAAAGAGGGTTTATATAGCCTGTCACTTTTCCATAAAAACTCACTGTATTCAAGATAAATAATGATGATTCATAACAGAAGTGCTAATGTAACCTTTTGGTACTGTATTGTGTCTTTTTTATTGTTTTTGCCTATTGCATTATATTTTTGCTGTACTGTGAGTCACTTTGAGACTTTTTCTAAAGAGTGATTAATAAATATTCTCAATACTACAGGAAAAGAGAGAGAGAGAGAGAGATGTAAAAACAGGCAGGTTTTGTTGAACAGCTATACAGTAAAACACCAAAATGGTCAAAGGCCTGGAAACAATGCCTTATGAGGAATGGCTTAGGGAGCTGGGTATGTTTAGCCTGGAGAAGAGAAGGTTAAGGGGTTATATGATAGCCATGTTCAAATATATAAAAGGATGTCATATAGAAGAGGGTGAAAGATTGTTTTCTGCTGCTCCAGAGAAGCGGACATGGAGCAATGGATTCAAGCTTCAAGAAAGAAGATTCCACCTAAACATTAGGAAGAACTTCCTGACAGTAAGAGCTGTTTGACAGTGGAACATGCTGCCAAGGAGTGTGGTGGAGTCTCCTTCTTTGGAGGTTTTTAAGCGGAGGCTTGACAGCCATCTGTCAGGAATGCTTTGATGGTGTTTCCTGCTTGGCAGGGGGTTGGACTGGATGGCCCTTGTGGTCTCTTCCAACTCTATGATTCTATGATTCTAAACCCCCTGTGGAAAAACCCTTGGAGTCTTCCATTTTTTAATACTTACGAGATTCAAATTCTGTTATAGAAAGGAGCTTTTCTGACTCAGTCCTTCCAGGGTGTGTTTTCTAGTAATGAAGAAAAGAAAAATGACATTTTCAACAACAAAAAATCCCACACACATTTCATCAGCTTATTCACAACTGTCCTTTCTACAACACACACTCACAGAGACACACAACCACACTGCCCAGATGAGTCAACAAATTGCACTCTGGTTTAAATCTGCTGACACCGTATGGCACTATGTCCCAAAACTCCTGTGAAAATGCCTGCACAAACAGAACAAGTAATTTTTAATTATTATTTTTAAACTAGTGTATTTCAGCCCGTTCAATAACGGGCTCTAGAAAATTCTGGGGTTCGGAGAAGCGCTTGCGCAGCGCTTCTCCGAACCCTGGGACCTGTCATTGCTGTTGGCGGCAGGGGGACAGGAACGGAGGAGGAGAAAGCGCTGCTTTCTCCTCCTCCGTTCCTCTCCCGCAGCCGCCGACAGCAAGGAGACCTCCCAGGGTTCGGAGAAGCGCTTGCGCAGCGCTTCTCCGAACCCTGGGACCTGTCATTGCTGTCGGCGGCAGGGGGACAGGAACGGAGGAGGAGAAAGCGCTGCTTTCTCCTCCTCCGTTCCTCTCCCGCAGCCGCCGACAGCAAGGAGACCTCCCAGGGTTCGGAGAAGCGCTTGCGCAGCGCTTCTCCGAACCCTGGGACCTGTCATTGCTGTCGGCGGCAGGGGGACAGGAACGGAGGAGGAGAAAGCGCTGCTTTCTCCTCCTCCGTTCCTCTCCCGCAGCCGCCGACAGCAAGGAGACCTCCCAGGGTTCGGAGAAGCGCTTGCGCAGCGCTTCTCCGAACCCTGGGACCTGTCATTGCTGTCGGCGGCAGGGGGACAGGAACGGAGGAGGAGAAAGCGCTGCTTTCTCCTCCTCCGTTCCTCTCCCGCAGCCGCCGACAGCAAGGAGACCTCCCAGGGTTCGGAGAAGCGCTTGCGCAGCGCTTCTCCGAACCCTGGGACCTGTCCTTGCTGTCGGCGGCAGGGGGACAGGAACGGAGGAGCGCTTTCTCCTCCTTCCTTCCTCTCCCCCAGCCGCCGACAGGAAGGACGCGTGCACTCTCTCCCCCCCCACCTCCAACCGCCGCTCCTCTCACGGGCCAGGGAGGGTTGTGAGGAGGCCTTCGCCGGCCTCCACCCTCGCTTCCCTGACGTGCCCTGCAGTGAGGCAGTGTCCGGCGGGAGCGGCGGTTGGAGGAGGCAGGGGGGGGAGAGTGCGCGCGCGCAGTCTCTGCTGTCCAATCCCTGTATCCCTGGGGCACATGCGCAGTACCCCAGGGACACACGGGACAGCTTGGACGCAGGGACAGCTTGGACATTATTATATAGGATGAAAATTGTAATTTCTTTTAGCTGCAGATTTGCAGAAAGTAACTAACAGCAGCAAGCTGTTAGAAGGCAGACTTTGCTTTGAGGAAAGTGAATAATCTCAATGTTGACAGAGTTCAAAAGCAACACTCCAGCGTTGGCCTAAGGCCACTTCTTTGTAATCTTGGCCATTAAATATGGGTTTGCAGGTGGCCCAGCAGCTGAGGTTCAGGGACTACGGTTTGCATATTTAGCTTTCATATGGCATGTAGGGCTCCCTCCCACTCCCCTGCAAGCTATAAAAGCACAAATTTATTCCAATGACTTTTCATCATTAAACATCTAATTTTGTTTGTGGATCACTACTAGAGTGTGTTTTAAAAAAAAATTTAAAAAAAAAGAAAGGAAAGGAAAGAAGCACAGGGGGAGTCAGGCAAGCTACCATCCCAGCATGCCTTCAGAGTCCTCTCTCCCCACTGCATCTGGGTCACCCTTATCACAGAAGCAGTTCTCAAAATGTACAGAATTTCTTCAAAGGCCATTGTTTAGGAGGTTTGATTTTTTTTTAAAAAAATCGTTATTACAGAGGGGGAGAGAAGTTGGGAGCCTTACGATAGCATACAAAGCTGTGACCTTGAAACTTACCGGTCCCACTTTGTTTCCCTGCAAACGCTTTATGAGTGAGAGAGAGCAAGCCTCAGAAAACCCACATTTTGCCTTGGGAGGAGCCTCCATTTATGGGGTCGGATTTCCCTCCAGCTTAGAGGGCTTCCTACTTAAGGAGACCTGGGCCACTACCATCCTGAACATTTAAAGCACTACTGTACCACACTTTAGCAGCCATGGCTCCCCCCAGAGGATGCTGGGAACTGTACTTTGTTAAGGATGCTGAGAGTCGTTAGGAGACCCCTGTTTCCCATCAACTACAACTCCCAGAGTTCCTTGGGAAAAGATATTGATTACAGTGGTACCTCGGTTTATGAACACAATTGGTTCCGGAAGTCTGTTCATAAACTGAAGCGTTCATAAACTGAAGCGAACTTTCCCATTGAAAGTAATGGAAAGTGGATTAATCTGTTCCAGACGGTCCGCGGAGTAACCGTTCATAAACTGAAGTGAACTTTTCCATTGAAAGTAATGGAAAGTGGATTAATCCGTTCCAGACGGGTCCGTGAAGTTCTTAAACTGAAGCGTTCATAAACTGAAACATGGGTGTAATTGGTTCCGGAAGTCTGTTCATAAACTGAAGCGTTCATAAACTGAAGCGAACTTTCCCATTAAAAGTAATGGAAAGTGAATTAATCCGTTCCAGATGGGTCCGCAGCGTTCATAAACCGAAAATTCATAAACCGAGGTGTTCATAAACCGAGGTTCCACTGTATTACACTACTCTGGAACTGCAAGTCTGCCAGCGATGCTGCAGTTGATTGCAGATCCGACAATGAGCATTGAGTTCACTTAGATGGCCTTCAAGGTCCCTTCCAACACTGTAATTCTATGAATTTTATCAATTATCTATTAAATTTATGTATGTCCGAACATTCTGATTCTACCTCAGGGGAGTTCACAAGATAAAAAGCACAAAATAAATAGTTTAAAAGAAGATGAACACCCACCCCCAACACAGTTAAAAGGCTGTAGAATATTCATCAGCCAAGGGACTGGGAGAAGAGGAACATTTTCGCCTGGCACCTAAAGATGTATAATGAAGGCGTCAGACGGACCTCCCTGGGAAGAACATTCCACAAATAAGGAGCCACTGCAGAAAAGGCCCGTTCTTGTGTTGCTGCCCTCCCGACCTCTTGTGGAAGAGGCACACAAAGAAGGGATTTAGAGTATGATCACAGAGTCTGGGATGGTTTATATGGGGAGAGGTGGTCTTCAAGGTATTGCAATTCCTCTGCATCCTTCCCTGTTTTTAAGTAGCAACTAGTGACCCGTTCTTCCCTGAAAGGTGTCCTTTCCATCTGGGAAGGACATATTGCCACAGAGGCTTCATTTCCTAGTGAGAGGAGCATCTGGTCGATTCTTCAGCCTGGGGAACTGGACTGTCCCTGGTCAAGCTGCCAAGAAGCCCATGTGTATGTAATGTCATATGCGAAGGAACCACCAGCCTCCAGACAGCTGGACTGTGGAGAATCTGGCCAAAACAGACAGAAGAATTTGGAATTCACGGCAAGATGGCCATAATGAGCATCTGAAACAGAGGTTTGTGCAGTTCCCCAATAAACCCTGTTTCACTGAGCTTCACATCAACGTTCTGCAATGCAAAAACAGTGTGTGAACTGCTTGCAGTCAAGTCTTGTGCCTGAGGACACCGGGAATAAAAGGTGCTATTACATTTGTAAGGCTTTGCTTTCCAAAGACTTTGCGCAAAGCATGGTTGATGGAGAAATGCAATGAAGAATGAGGGAGGTGACTTAATAGATGGAAAAGGTTCAAGAGCACAGTATTTCAAGAGGTTCTTAAGCACAAACACTGCAGATGCTTCATGTTAGGAGCAACTGCCGGCATATACACAAACAAGAAGTTTGCACCGGAGACTGCTAGAGCACACAGTCACTTCCCTGGCTCTTTCCATCTCCAAACAAAACAAAACAGAAATCTGGCCGAAGTCTTTGGGTCCTGCTCACCTGTTTGGCAATAATCCTTGCAGTGAGTCTCACAGTCTCTGAGGGATTCCAGTTCTGCCCAAACACGCACATGGCCGAGCATTCCAGCTTGTGCAGGGGCCAGTCCTGCTTCTGGAAGATTAAACAGGCATTTTTTTTACAAAATCAACATTGCAGATTTGTGCTTTGCAAATGAGAAGAGGATGCCCTGTGCCCCACCTGAGCCTGGAGGTCAAGTGAAATGTGTTTCCTCTAGGACACTTGCTAAAGTCAGCTAAGGATGGAACCAATCGGAAGATAAAAGAGCTATTTCATGAGGTTGTTTTTAACATGCTCCAAAACTATGTATTATAAAAGTCACACCCTAGACTAGTTAAGAACGCAGGAAAAACCTTACCAGATCAGGCCTAAGGCCCATCAATTCCAGCACCATGCTCTCCCAATGGCTGACTAGAGGCTTATGAGAAGTCTTCAAGCAGGACATGAACGCAAGAGTGCTCTCCCTGCCTGTGATCCCTAGTGACTGGTATTCAGAGGCATACCCTGAACATGGCCATCATGTCGGGTAGCTGTTGATAGCTTTATCCTTCATGAATCGGATCAATCCTCTTTTAAAGTCATCTAAGTTAGTGGCCATCACTACTAGTTACAAGGTCACAGATCGAGAGCAGTGTTGTGGATTTGGCTGCCAGCTGGCCTGGAGCCTGGGCAAGTCAGATTCACTACCCACTCAAACCATTCAGCCTCCCCACATTCCCATCTCTTGCCAAAGTGCAGAGGACTCCTGATATGCTCTCTGCTTGCCCTCCCCCCTTGCATCCTCCACAGGCTCTGCTTCCATTTCATGACCCACCCACTAACCAACTGATATAAAGACCCTCACAAGCTCTCCAAGGATAGACACTCCTGACAAAATACTCAATGAGACCTACGTATAGATGACCTAGCATTTTTCTTCTGAATGAGAATGTAAAACAAACACAATTGTCCTGCAGCTGCAGCTCAAGGACCTGGGAATGGGGAGATGCTGCAGTTAGGGCAAATACTCTGCATTCAAAAGATGTCAGGTTCAATCGCTGGCATCTCCAGGCAGGGCTGGGAAATACCCTTATCTGAAACCCTAAAATGCTACTGCAACCCAGTGTAGACAATACTGACCTGGATGGATCAATGGTCTGGCTCCATATAAGGCAGCTTCCTAAGAGCTTGTCCTTCTGAAATAAATGCTATCTAAGCACCTGCATCTGTGGGGTAGGCCACAACAGTCAGACTGAGCTATCTAACAACAATGACCAGGCATTGTTGAAGTCACTGTATTAAGTTCTTTATACCTAGAGTATTCTGGACATAACAAACACAAAAATTAAATGGGCAAATTTTGGAAATACCAAGAACTGTCAAGAAATGAGCATAAGAGCCAAGGAAGAGCCTTTTTGGACTAGGCCAAGCCCTACGTGAAGTCCAGCATTCAGTTTCCCAACAGCAAATGGATGGTGGCCATTCAGAAACCTGATTGTGTGGAAAAATCGCCACTTAAATTTGCCAAATAAGCAATCAGAATAAAGCTGTTTGTGTGTGTGTGTGTGTCTGTCTGTCTGACTGACTGAAAAGGGCTTTATTTCATGGTCACAATATCTGACACTGACCAGAAAATAAGTTGTCAAGTAGCAGCTTAGATTCTTCACTAAACAATTAACTTTTTGGTACATGAGAGGTAGAAAATCACATTCTGCACTTGGGTTTGTGCCACCAAAAAGAGAAAAAGAAAAAGAAAGAAATGTTAAGGAAGATACAAAATTGACAATGCCAATATGTCCTTCCAACGTTCCGTCCTGACCCTTTGATTCTTTAAGCATAGTTAATTAAAATTTTTCCTCAGGCAGAATCCGACTGAGTTATGTGAACTAGTAAGGTGGTTAAAGGGACAAGATATGGCTGAATTGTGCAAAACAAGATAAAAGCCAGGAATATTGCAGAAGAGGGGAGCAGTGTCTGAGTAATACCTGGCATGGAAACACTGTGACAGCGGCCTTTTTAGTGATCACAGCAGGACCGCGTTTAACATTCTTTTCCACAATTTTTCTAAGCCGTTTGACTGGTAGCGGGCAGCATTGTTCTAGCCAACTCCCCAGTGTTGTATTAACGATACTATAGGTTCAAGGGGGTGGGGGGGCTATGCAGACAATATTTCTCTCTGATTTAAGGACAGAATGAGAAAATGACTGAAAAAGCAAGTTTGCTAGGGCACCTGCTTTTATAAAAATCAAAGCGGAAGCATGAGCTACCTCCACTGGGTTCTTCAAAATGGCTTCCGTCACCTACGGATGTGCCAGAAGCCTATAGGATTCTAATACAATAACAAAAGTCCCCGAAAGCCAATACTTTGAATGAGGCTGGGGGGGGAGAGATAATCTCCCACAGATGGCCTCAAAACTAGCCTAAGTGTTCTAGGCATGTCCACATGGAGGTAGTAAGTCAAGGGGGAAAGGTCAAAGGGGCAGGGGAAGATTTCTAGAATGAATGAGCAAAATTCTCACTTAAAAAACCCCCCACTCATGTAATTTTCGTAATTTTCGTATTCTTCTTTTCACAAACTGCACTGATGTCAAAACACAGTTGGAGAACCTAACATCCTTGATTCCACGTAACAGAGCCAAGGACAGTATTTGTAAAACTGGTGCTCTCAAGTGTGAAAAATTAGACTCAATCAACCCTTGACATTATCTAAAAAGCAGAATTGTGGCCCAGGGGAGGGAAGGTGAATTTATATTTCTGATTACCATTCTCCTTATTTCTGTCTGTTTAGTTGTTCAAAATTAGGTTGGCAACATAGCTTTGCAGCCCTGAGGATAAGAAGAATGCCATGCATACAGAAAGGTGTGATTCTCGCCTCTCCCAAAGGTTTGTTCACACTGCATTCCCCCCCCCCCCCCAAGTTTCCCTAAGAGTTGATTTCCACATTATACCTGAGCTTTCACATGTCACATATTACGCATGTTCAGGGCTCATTCCTGTGTTATCTGAGTCCAGAAAAAAACCAGTTTGCTCTCCCCTTAACCTGGAAAACTCATGGGAGTAAATCTGGGGCTGTATACCAGCATACAGTTTTTTTGTTTGCCATTTGCATGGGTGGCTCATAAGGGAACAGAAGCACAGAAGCACATCACACTCACTGATGTGGATGAAATTTAGCAAATCAGTCAAAAAGCCACATAACACAGCAGGTTCTACAGCATGAAAGGAACATCAGAAAAGGAACCACAGAACCAGCAATACAATCAGGAAAACTAGTGCAAGATTCCCCACATCTGAATGCGCCCTTACTTATTCACCACAACTGAACCCACAGCAGGTGTGGGAAACCTGGGTCCGTGTGACGCTGCTGAACTACAACTCCCATCATCTTTGGCCATTGGCCATGCCTGCTGGCAAGGTTTTTTATGCAACTGGATGCAAAATGTAGTGTTGAGGGGAAACTGTGCAGCTGAAAAACATGCCATTGGAAAATAGGGGAGGTGGGTCAGATACCTCAGGAACACCAGGCACACAAATTATATAATGTGCTCTGCTTCAATACATAAACTGCCCAAACCATATTTAAACAAACCACCTTTCTGAGCAGAACCTCCTCCTCTTCACCTTCATCTCCGGGCAGGTGATGCTTTGTCACATCCTTGCAAACACACTTAAAGTACTCTGAGTGTGTGTGCGTGTGCATGTGCATGCCTAAGGCAGGTTCATAAGTGAATTACCATGTATAGTAGATAAGAAATGCTCACTGCTATGGAGAAACCATCACTAGTACAGTGGTACCTCATTTTCAAGCATCTTGGAAGCCAAACATTTCTGTTTTCAGACGCCGAAAACCCGGAAGTAAATGCTTCCGTTTTCGAATGTGCATGGGAAGTCAAATGGCTTCTGCTGCGTTTTTCCCCAGTTTTCTCCACTGAAACTGCAGACTGCTCTTTGCGCCTCGGTTTTCTAACATCTCGGAAGCCGAACGGTCTTCTGGAATGTATTACGTTTGGAAACCGAAGTACCACTGTATAAGCAAGGAGCTAAGCAGGCTTTGTGTTCATTTGGAGCTCTCTCTTTTTTTTGGTGTGGGATGTCTGAAAAGGAGTTTGCAGAGTTGGAAAACCTGCTTTAAACCTCCCTACCAAGCTTGCTGAGGCTGATGGGAGTTGAGGTGCAACAGCATCTACAGGTTTTCCGTCCCTGATCTACAGGATTGGCCTGTCGTTTAAAAGCTTTCGTACAAGGTCCATCAATATTATGAGGCTTTAATACGTGATTATTTACTTGTCCATTTTTTTTATAAAAAAAAGGTAAGTCATACCCTGGGGTCTTTTTATTTGCCACACAAAGGCACAATCATTTTAGTAAACGGCAAGGCCAGGAAACAAATTCACTGAATGCTTCTATTATCACTTCTGAATATTTTGATTCTCTTTAAAAACAAAGAACAAAAACTACCCACATTATCTGTCAAGATGGCCTCTTGAGGAAGTTAACAGGCATATTAGTGGAAGCACAAAATGGTTGGAAAAGAAGGGAGGGGAACCTTTCCCCCCCTTTCGTTATGTTTCCTTTTCTTTTGAGAGCTTCTTCAAACATTGAAAGAGAAAAAAGACAAGTAAAGGGCTGAATCCACTATAATTAGCTAACCTCAACTTATTAAGAATTGAATAGATGTGTTTTACAGTAGGAAAAAACAGCCCATGTCGCCAAGACTTAGTTCATCATATCTACACTTGTAAAATGCTGCCATCTCAAAGTACTTATCTACAGTGCTGTTAATAGCCAGTTTCTGAGGAGGAATAAAAAGAGGGTGGCACTAGGTCTAATGCTCCTTTGACCCAGAATTTATTGTTACTATTTTAGTTAAATAGCTGTGCGTGTTATCTGAATTGAATTGGGGTTGTTACCCAGCTTTGATCCGCCAATTGTGAAAGGCAGAATGGAACCAATTAGCTATCAAGCTAGTTCTCCTATGAAGACCACCACGATGCAAATGAAAAATAAAAGAAAGCTCAACCAAAATGAACAAGGGGGTGGGAAAAGTTGCAGCATTTGGGACGTTTTAGTTTAAAGAAAAGGGATGCGGGTGGCGCTGTGGTCTAAACCACAGAGCCTAGGGCTTTGCTGATCAGAAGGTCGGTGGTTCAAATCCCCGCAACGGGTTGAGCTCCCTTTGCTCAGTCCCTGCTGCTGCCAACCTAGCAGTTTGAAAGTACGTCAAATTGCAAGTAGATAAATACTGTAGGTACCGCTCCGGCGGGAAGGTAAATGGCGTTTCTGTGCGCTGCTCTAGTTCCCCAGAAGCAGCTTAGTCATGCTGGCCACATGACCCGGAAGCTGTCTGCAGACAAACGCCGGCTCCCTCGGCCAGTAAAGTGAGATAAGCGCCGTAACCCCAGAGTAGTCCGTGACTGGACCTAACAGTCAGGGGTCCCTTTACCTTTTACCTAGTTTAGAGTAAAGGTAAGGGTTGTCTGTGTAATGTGAAGAAAACCAAAGCAAGGAGCATTCCTTTTCATGGAGGTACAAAAGGGAAACATCTCCTATACAACAGAGTCCTACAAGTTCAATATCAAGGCCCCAATGCCCTTCTCGGCTGCAAGACAGAATTGCTGAGCCACTAAAAAAACACAAAAAAACCACCACCACCCAAAGTCTTTGAAGAAGATAAAGATGAAATGTGATACAGATTGTCTGTGCAGCACGTACAGTCAGCAGAGACTAGGTTCTAAGGAACGTAATGCTTGAAGGTAACTTTGAAAAAGAATTCGGTGTTGGCAATGTTCTTACAGTGCTTTGGAAGGAGCCCCCAAATTCTGAAGAGAAGCATTCTACTAAGTGAGGAGCAAAAAAAAGAAAAAACCCGTAAGCATTTCATACAGTGTGATGAAAAAGACATGATCAACACTGGTATGTTCAAAATATAAAGATGAAGTCTCTTGAAGTCGTATTGAATAAAGCATCACATCGCACATGATGACCCGAAGGAAGGGCTTTATGAAATCATTATATAATTGCACATCTTAAGACCTGAATATAAATCTCAACTCTCCTGCAACTTTTTAATGTCCAGAGGGCCTGATAGAAGAACCCTTCATTCTTGGAAGGCTGGTTTGTTACAACTGCCTTGCAGGCACCGTGGGAAGCGCTCACCTTGAGCAGGCAAGCGCAGGAAAGTAGGACAGTCTGTAACTTGGGGTTTGGGAATGTATGGCCCAGAACTCCAACTCCCATCATCTCTGACCACTGGGCCATGTTGGCTGGAGCGGATGGGAGTTCACAGCATTGGGGATAGCCACACATTTTCCAGCTAGAGCAAGTCCTGAGGGCCAGAAGGAATGACCTGGAGGGCCACATTTGGCCAGTGGATATGAGGTTCTTTCTCCACTCCTGAATATCAACTTCCTCTCTCCCATTCTCCTCCCATAGCTGCCAAGTTATCCCTTTTTTAAAGGGATTTTCCCTTATGCTGAATAGGCTTCCTCGCGAGAAAAGGGAAAACTTGGCAGCTATGTCTCCTCCCGTTCTCTTAAAATGACTAATTATTTGGGTCAGCTAGTGAAATTGATAGACAGCACAATCAGGACACACACACACATGCACACACGCACACACAAAAAAAAAATTAAGGAGAGAGGAGCATGCCTACTTTGCTAAAACTAGCTGATTGTGACCATAGTGTCAGGACTTGGCAATATGGCTTCCAAGTACTCATGAAGAGGCTGGTGAAATCAGTCACAATGCATATTTCTGCATTGAAAGCAAAGGGGCAAATAAGCAGGAAATATGTATGTCAAGGCCAATGTATCTATAGTGGGGAAAACAGCAGCAGGAAAAAAAGGGGGGTGATATATTCTGAGCACAGAATATGATTTCAGCTCTTTGTTTTGTTTCAAATGGGTAATTTTAAAGATGATGCCACCTGCCATTTTTGCACCAAAAAGACAGGATGAAAAATGCCATATTAGTCATAAATATTCAATTTGGTGCCATAATGGGGGGGGGGGAGAGTTGGAAAAAATAAAATATGACTAACTGTTCACATGACAACCCTTCTGAGGTAGAGAGAGCACAATCAAGTAACCTGTGCAACCTTTTCATATAGCGACACCTTCCAACAACCAGCTTACCTCCTGGTGATGTTTCTAACCTCATAAATGGCTGTGTGGGTTAGCTCAGGGGTGGAGAGCTTCAAGTCTGAGGCTCCAATGTGGCCCCGCAGGCATCTTTATCTGACTCCTGGGACTCCGCCCTCCTGAGCCACGCCCCTCGCCTGCCTTGCCTCACAGCCCTCTTGAGAGTTTTCGCCTGCCTGGAATGTGTCCTTGAATGCTTGAGAATCACTGTTGCTTGTGCAGAAGGGTGTGTGTGCAGAAACTATACTACCGTACAAAGAAAAAGTAAAATGAAGTGTTTTTGCTGGGCTTGAATGTGTCCTTGATCTGAGATAATGCCTCTTTGCTTGCCTAGATGTAGAGTAGAGGTGTGTGGGAGCATCCAGACAAAGAAGTTTACTTTGCAAAAGTAGCATTTACATCCATTGTTTAGACCTCTTTTGCCTCTTGCCCTGCCCGCTAGTAGCATGCCCTCCCTACCCACCAGATGTTTGCGTAAAAAGGAGTATATCCCTCGATCTGAAAAAAGGTCCTCACCCCTGAATTAGCTCAGAGGACTAGAACACCAATCACACACTTCAGAAATGGCAAATGCAACCCTTGGGTTTTTATTAATGATCCCAGGTAGGGAAGTGCCAGAGTAGCAAAGGAAAGAAACACTTAGTAAGGTTAGAGGCCTTTGCTTTTGTGCATTAAAGTTTTACCTCCAGTAACTGTTAATTACTCTAAATGAGTCTACTTGCAGCTTCCTTTGCCCCTGTAATGAATGCATATGACTAACCAAAGTGAAAGCACAGTTGGTTTCTAAGCACACTATTATTATTAGAAGCAGCAGCGGTGACTGTACATTTGTAAACAGATTCTTTCCCTTCCCCGCAAAAGCTAAATCCAGCCTTTATTTCTGATTGCTCAGCTAGGCACAAGCTTCCTCACCAGCTTAGTGAAATAATGTTAAGCCATCTGGTATGTTTAAAGCAGGCAGAAGCTTCTGAAGCAATTAGGGCCATGTAGCAGTCTACTAATCTAATGGTTCAGCGATACTATGACCCAGCACAGATGATCCTCTGTGACTCATTATGGCAATTTCAAAATTCCTAGAATTATTCAGGCCACGACTGATTCCACAGTGGCACCGACCCTCGGTAGCAAACTCCTTTCCTGCCAACGCAGCCTCTCTCAGCTAAGAACTCATTTGAATCCATAAATCCTTGCTATTTACCTATTGTAAACTGCCCCAGACATTTTAAAAGATTTAAGGAAGGTATGAAAACATTTGGAATAAAATAGCAGCAATGCCTTTTTTTTGCCCATCACGCTTTCTGTGACACTCACCTGGCATTCTACGTTGCAGTAAAAAGCCTGCTTGCATCTTCCACACCTGGACAAGCCTTCTTTCCTTAAAAGGAGACAATGCACACAATTGTCATGCCTTTCTGGTGACAATCATTTAATAAAAATACCATAATCATTAGCATTCCAGCACGCAGAAGCTGACCTGGTCAATAGGCATGGGACCCATATGGTCACTGAATCACAGAATTGTAGAGTCGGAAGGGACCACAAGGGCCATCTAGTCCAACCCCTTGCAATGCAGGAATCTTTTGCTCAACGTGGGGCTCGAACCCATGACCCTGAGACTAAGAGTCTCATGCTCTACCAACTGAGCTATCATGCAAGATCTCAGATGGCATCTTATAACTGTTCTTAAACTGGGGGGTGGGCTAGGGAAAGGAATTATCCTGTAAGCCGGAGGGGGGGGGAGGATTCAATTATATCCACTTCTAAATATGAAAAAGTGGTTCTGCGTGCACCAGCCTTTTCCTCTCCTCTTCGAGCATGAGTTTGTCAAGCTATCATATAAAAAGAAAGAGTTATCCCCGGAGTTCACAGCTATCACTTTAATTGCATCGTGCACACTGCAAATGACTGAATCTAACAGGCATGATGATATAATTTGCTTCTTGGCAAATAAAAGTAATATACTTTGTTTAATCTGCTAATTTGCAGAGAAACTCAAAGGCTCCCTTTTTTGTGTCTATTTAATACTGGGGTGTGCTTACATAAAAGAAAACAATTGTAACAATCCCAGTCCCTGAAGCCGTAAATGCTAGAGAAAGTTATTTAACATGCTGAGTTTTCTGCAACCAAGGCACTAAATTGGCAGCCCTCTTTCTGAGCACGGTTTTCTATATGATGGATAAACTGTGAAGCTGTTGCTGTTTTTTATAAACGTCATCTTCCTTTGGGACACTTCTACACAGTGGTTGCAGGTGGAAGTTCTCGAGCCTAGTTCCAGAGCACGCTGCATTGCAGCAAACCTACTGTGCTATATACTGCAGTGCAACACATTACACCACAGCCAAGCAACCTCCTAGATACTGTATATTTATGAAACAATGCTCCCTCTCTCCACAAGCATCTCAACTTAAACTTAAGATATTGTAGCAAGACAGCTGTTAGGCTACTGCAGGTTGGACTATCGCTATGAGTTTGCCTTAAAAGCAGTGTCCGGGCACAGTCTGGGATTTCACAGAAGGGTACAGTCGTGCCTTGGTTTTCAAACAGCTTAGTTCCCGAACGTTTTGGCTCCCGAACGCCACAACCTCGGAAGTGACTGTTCCGGTTTGTGAACCCTTTTTGGAAGCTGAAGGTCCGACGGGGCTTCAGTGGCTACTGATTGGCTGCAGGTGGAATCTTCTTTCTTGTAGTTTGAATCCATTGCTCCATGTCCGCTTCTCTGGAGCAGCAGAAAACAACCTTTCTCCCTCCTCTATATGGCATCCTTTAATATATTTGAACATGGCTATCATGTACCTTTAACCTTCTCTTCTCCAGGCTAAACATGAACAGCTTCCCGCAGCCAATCAGAAGCTGCAATTTGGTTTTTGAACGTTTTGGAAGAGAATGGATTCCATTTGACTTCCAAGGTACGACTGTACTGTATTAATAACATTTCTTAATAGTCCTGCTGGAAAGTTCTGAATGACAATGCCATCAAGGTTTGGCAGGTGCCTTGATCATACTGTCCCTTTCAGCAAGCCTACCCATGACATGCATTTTAATATAATGTAAATTTTAAAACCGATGATTCAATTTTTATATTTTTTTAGGCCAACTAGTTTTTAACATCTGGTTTTACTGGTGAGTTTAAGGTGTGTGTTTTTCTGTAATTTGCCTAGAGGCATTTTTATATCTTGTTAACAAATAAAGAAAATGAAGACTAAAGGTTGAAAAGCATCTTGGGGAAGTGTGTAACAATTTTGTTGTTCTGGGGATCATAATTACAGTACAATGGAATAAAAAAGGAAAAAAGAAAAGAAGGCTTGGGGCAAACGGTCAAGGAGAGTGAGCCAGGTGCATATGAATAAAGAGCAGTTTGGAAGCAAAAAGAGATATGGAGGCAGAGTTAGCTAAAGACTGAAAAGAATACTGGAGTACACAGTCGATCCAAGAGACATGATAGTTTTATGCCTGGTAAGTGTGCCATTTTGTAAACACAAGAAGAGCCTGATGGATCAGGCCAAAGGCCCATCTAATCTAGCCCAGCATCCTGTTCTAGCGGTGGCCAACCAGATGCCTATAGAAAGTGTTGGCATTTTCACCCCTCCCATTGCAAGAATCGCCTGATCTTTTGTTTTACTTTCATGTCATGAGAAAGGAGGGGGTGGAAGCTGCTCTTTGGTTCTTCCGTCTCTGGTACTAAAAGTTTTTCGCTCTTATCTGTGTAGAGATAAAATGGCTGCATGAGAGCTGCTCTTCTCATGCATGTCTGTGGTGATTTGTAGTGACTGTTAGAAATAAATTAGGTATGCTTCAAAACCTCCACAGCTTTGCTTCTGTTTTACTCTGCTGAGTTTTGGTGCTCACAATGAGCAGATGTGAGTCCACTGCACCAGGAACTGTTCTCTGGGAATGCTGTGTCTATGTTCCTGTGATCGGAAGGTCAATGAAGGTGCTCCAGTCGCCTAGCCCATGCACGCACTTAAGACGTGGGCTGAACAGCATAGCTGCCAAGTTATCCCTTTTTTAAAGGGAAATTCCATTATGCTGAATAGGCTTCCTCGTGAGAAAAGGGAAAACTTGGCAGCTATGCTGAACAGGGCGTACTAACAGAAAGTCCCATGGAGGAACAGCAGTCTCCCCATTTGGGATTGCCAGCAATTGATGTTCAGGGATATTACTGCCTAGCTAACTACACTCTACTACTTCCTTATGCTGGTAATGGAATTATTAGAACTTAGAATTATTAGATGTTAGAAAACCACCAGAAGTCCTCAGTGTCCTCTTCTCCAAAGAAACCCAAGCCCAGGTAAGCACTGTCCCCTGAACCTTCTTGCCTCTTGGGGAACTTTCTAACAATATTAATTGGTTTTTTTGGGAGGGGCATGTTTGTTGTTGTTGTTTAGTCGTTTAGTCGTGTCCGACTCTTCGTGACCCCATGGACCATAGCATGCCAGGCACTCCTGTCTTGCACTGCCTCCCGCAGTTTGGTCAAACTCATGTCCGTAGCTTCGAGAACACTGTCCAACCATCTCATCCTCTGTTGTCCCCTTCTCCTTGTGCCCTCAATCTTTCCCAACATCAGGGTCTTTTCCAGGGAGTCTTCTCTTCTCATGAGGTGGCCAAAGTATTGGAGCCTCAGCTTCACGATCTGTCCTTCCAGTGAGCAGGGGCATGTTACATTATTATTAAAACCATCAAATAATTACAACATGAGAGAAAAGCTCATGTTCTTTTCGTCAAGAGCTCTAAGGCCAACCCCCTCCCACCTCTCACATTGAAAACTGGCGGTTAAATGAAGCATATATGTTCTTATAGACATGAGTCAAACTGATAATTCTCCAGCAAATACCTTGCAATTTGTACATTATTTATAGCAAGAAAATGCAGCCAACACTAGTCCTAGTCAGAGAAGACCCAGTGAAAACAATGGCCATGAGTAACTTAGGTTCATTAACATGCCTCTACTCTGACTTTACCTTATTTGGCTACAATCCAACAAAGACTAATAAGGGATCCTAAGGGATCTAGTCCACACACACACACATGGCCGCAAATGAATAGTTTTTGATGTACTAAAGGCATCTCATCTTTGATGAAGAAGTAAATAGCCTGGAAAGCCTTTTGGACATAAGTGAGTCATAGTGAGTCTTGGGTCAACAAACTGCACCTCTACCTCCACTGCAGCTGCAGGAAGATCAGGCACTTTCACTTCTAATTTAGGCTAACCATAGTTTGTAATGCCATCAGAATCGACACAAACACTGGTTCAACTTAACAAGGGTTAGTGGAAAGACAACTTCAAGCCATAGTCTACTAAACTAGTCTACTAAATAGTCTACTAAACTAGGTTCCCCACCCTACCAGCCACAGTTAAGATTTCTGCCAGCCACAGTTAGGAGTTTGGACAATGCACTAAACTACAGTTAATCTAAAACAGAAGGTGAAGTTTCCAATCTCCTCCTCATGGTTGCACTGGAGGAAGAGAGGGGAAGGGGCGAGTACATAAGCCCGAGGCTCACGTCAATATTTTGATATTATATGCAACGTTGCCTCCATTGGTAATAGGAAAGAACCATGAACTATTCCATATATAGATAAAGTACGTAATAATAATGCTCCTAAAGTGTTTAGGGGTCAAAATAACAAGTTTATATATGAATATTTTATTATTTTTATTATTTTATTTCGCAGTTCTTTTTCTATTTATACTGTGTCTGCAAAACTCCCATATTGAGGGCAGGACTGGTGTTATTTTGGTACAGCACCCAGCCATTTCAAGTATTTTATAAACAAGATAATAAAATATCACATTATGTAGCCCATGACAATAGCTTAACAAAATACTTTTGAGGATACTGTGTGCCAATTTATCGTTCGATACAGTTAACTCCTCCATAAGATGCATGTTTATTGGGGGCAACATTTGTATTCAGTCATATATTTTGTCACCACTTAACCACTACCCTAGATAGAAAAGATATGTGATATCTAATAGAAAGAGAATGTACTAGTTAAAGTTATCAAACTTTTGACAGGCAGAAAGAAAGGAAAGGGTCAAATCCATTTGATTCCACTCCCGAAATCCAGAGGTTAAGAATATGAAGTAGAACATAAATATCAATCTACCATTTTATGACAATAGCCATGATACCATTCCATGGCAAATATACAAACATTGCATCTGATTAGCATAGCTTTTGTCTAGCAAAACCATAGGCCAGGGGTGGCCAACTCCCAAGTGTTGAGCTTTCTTTAGGAAGGAGGGAGGCCCATTTTGGGGGGGTTCGGGTCAAAGTTGTTGAGTTTTTTCAGGGAGGAGGTAAAATGTTGAGCTTTTTATAGGGGAGCCACAGTTGTTCAGTTTCTTTGGGGGGGACCCAATGATCTACTAGTGATCTACCGCAGACGTCCAGTGATCTACCGGTAGATCACGATATACCTGTTGGACATGCCTGCCATAGGCACAGGGAATTCTACCTAGGAGCATGTTAATGCTGTAAGAGATTTGATGATCAGACCCTCATTCAGGGAGCTCTTAAGCACAATTTGGAAGGGAATCTAAAGATTTTCCCCAATAGATAAATAGGTAACTACATACTGTATGGGGCAGCTACATACTCCAGAATTGCTCCATATTCCTGCACTGCAGGGGGTTGGGCTGCATGATCCTCAGGGTCCCTTTCAACTCTATGATTCGATGATTTGGATGGAGGGCATGAAGTTGGTATATGAAATGAATCAAGTTTGCAGCTCTTATGATTACACGATTGCTCTTGAAAGCATGTGAGCAATCCCTGATGAAATCTGATAAGCTAGAGATGTGGTTGAATTGGAGCTGGCACGTGTCTTCATCCACCCCATGATTGGCAAAACCAGAATAATTTATGCAAAGTAACAAACAAAAAAGGGAGTGAGATTAGGATAGCTCAGTTGGTAGAGCATGAGACTCTTAGTCTCAGGATCGTAGGTTCAAGTCCCACATTGGGTGAAAGATTTCAGCATTGCAAGGGGTTGAACTAGATGACCCTTCCAACTCTACAATTCTATGAAAAAGGGCAGAATTGTACTTTCTTCTCTCTCTTTTTTGCCTAATTTATACAGATGGCAGAATCTGTTTTCTTGGTGCCAAATTTAGAGTGCCTGAGCATAGAATGGTATTCCATTTAAGCTTACACAGCCACACGACCCATCAGAAGACATGAGTAACAGACTCTCTAAAACGAAATATGATGCTCCTAATTCTGCCCTCTATAAAGTGAACATTATAACACAATTCTGATATTACCTTTAGCATTAAATGATTAGGGATCCTCAGGACATTGAACCATAGACTCATAGAACTTGATTTCAGTGGGCTTAGTTAGGCCTATCTAAATCTAACTACAGTACCTAAGCTCAGGCTAACTACATCAAAAGATCTTAATTCAACTAACTTTACCAAATTAAATGCGCTACTGCCTGATAATCCTTTCTCTACTCCTTTACTGTCCAGAGATGTTGCAATTTTGTTTGTTATTCGCTGACAGCTCAAACTACAAAGAAAGAGGGGTGCATCATGCTCTTTCTGAGGGAGAGTTGAGGATATAGGCACAGCTTCCTTTGAATCACAGCTTTGTTCTGGACCTCATTTTTAGCCCTGGATCCAGCTGTTGACATCGACACCCCCTGAACACGTGTAAAGCCTCCTCTAATCCCACGCACCCACCCACCCCACTTTCGAGTTCCCTGGGAGACAGCTGAAGGGCAGCCAGAAATCCAGCAGGTGCAACGGGTTTTCGAGACAGTAAGAAGAGACCCTCCTCTCCACCTGCGGATTTGCTGCCTCTTTGTTTAGTCGTTTAGTCGTGTCCGACTCTTCGTGACCCCATGGACCATAGCACGCCAGGCTGCCTCTTAGGCTACTGTTAAGCTACGCAGCAGTCAGAATGACATGTCGGGATGCGGGAGAGGGCGCCCCATGTGGGGCTGAGGCAGGAGGCTGTTGCATGTGAGAGAGGGCCGAGGAAGCAAGCAGGCAGGCAGGCAGGCCCGCCGGAGGACCGCCGGCCCTGCTTCCTCCCGCGCGCGCCCGGCCTCCTCCAGCAGCCGCCCGGGAAGGGCCTTCCCTTCCGCAGAGAAGCGCGCCCTGGACCGCCGGTGCTAGGACCCGCGGGGAATTCGCGGGCGCCGCCAAGGCGAGCGCCTGCCCCCTTGCTTTTCGTGCCTCCAGCTCGGCCTCCTCCTCCTCCCTTCCGCCGGCAGGGGACGGGCGAGCGGCGAAGGGCAGCGGCCGGGCAGGCAGGCAGGCAGTATAGGCCGGTCGGCCGAGAAGTACCTGGCGAAGCAGAACTCGCAGTGGTTGCCCCTCTCGTTGACGGTCAGCACGCACGTGAAGGCCGGGCACGAGAAGAGCAGCTCCCCGACGGCGAAGCGGCGAAGCGCCCGCAGCCCCCGGCCTTTGCCGGGGCTCTGGAAACGCTCCAGCGCCGGAGACTCGGAACTCCTCGCCGAGCTCATGGCTCCTCTCTGCCAGGCGCTGCTGCTGCCGCTGCCGCCTCCTTCTTGGCACAAGCCCCGTCGTGGCGGCGGCCTGTGCCGTGGCTATTAATGGCGCGCAGCAGCAGCCACCCGCAGCGCCCGGCCCCGGCCAGCCAGAGCTCGCAGCACATACATGGGCATGGGCAGCGGGAGCAGCAGCAGCAGCACTGGCGGCCGCGGCCGGCTCCCTGGGAAAAGCGCGCCGGGAGCCCGCTGGGTCCTAGAGGCAACGCGGGCCTGGCTGGCCGCGCGGCACCCCGGGTACGCGCCCCGGAGGTGAGGGGTGGCGGGCCCTGGCGCTGGAGGCTTTCGGTTGGACGGGAAGCCGAATCCCTTCGGGTACCCCCTTCTCACGGTCTTTCGTTTGACGTTGAGGGGTTAAGAACTCTTCTCTCTCTGTGTTTAAGTTGCTTCATGGCTATCAAAGTTAACCTGTATATCATTGCATTTGGCACGTTTTCCAATTCTAATTACACTCCTTACAAAATGACTCAAAATTTAAATAAACATAGGTAGAAAATGTCCCATTACAAGTCTTTGGTCAACTCTGCTAGTGATGTTAATTGCTTACAATAATCTTTCAAATATCATATACATTTACTCCAGTCCTTTTGGAATACATACTTGATCATGCTGGTTTCGGATATTTCCTGTCAGTTTCTCCAGTTCTGCAAAGTCCATCATCTTCATCTGCCACTCTTCTTTCGTTGGTACTTCTTGTTTCCATTTTTGGGCTGAAAGAATTCTTTTAGCACACAACCATTCTAAAAGCTAAAACCAGTGCTATTTTTCTAGAAAAAGAGGTGCCAGAGGAGCTCACTATGAACTACTTCTCTTAGACTAGCAATGACACTCACCTGAGATGAGATGAGATGAGCTCCTGATCTGGAGATGAGCTCCCTGGCTAAAACTTTTTTTAAAAAAAACCTGGCTAAAACTTAACCCACCCACCCCCCAGCTATGTGGTATAAAATGAAAGGTCTTTAAATTCCAGTCCTAATCATGTTTTGCCCAGAAACAGGCGCACCCCAGTGGGGAATGTTGTTGGCATCCATCTGTCTCAAGAGACAATGGAGTGCACCTCCGAGGGTGAAGCCCAACCGCTGCAATGGCAACACTGAAGTGACCTCCCCAGGGCGCAAGCCAGGCAGGGCCGTCTTAAGGGTATCCAACGCCGTGGTGCAAAATCCCTCCAGCCCCCCCCCGCTTGCTAGGCGCCGTTGGAACGGTGGCTAGCAAGCCTGCTGTTGCGAGGGGATGTGGCGGGAACAGCGCACCGAAAGGAGCCCCTTCGGGCACTGCTCCCGCCGTCCTGAACATGAGCAGCGCGTGGGGCTGCTGGGCGCTCCAGCCCAGCACCCCTTATGGGGAGGCGCCCTGGCGCACTGCGCCACTAAGCTAAATGGAAAGGACGGCCCTGAAGCCAGGGTTGTGTGTATGGAGGTCCTGGGCTGCCCAGATGACAAGACCCCCCCCCTCAACTTCCTTGATATGGTCCAAAGATAAGCAGAGCAATACATTTGGCACCAACTTGGCTGTAGGAGTTGCCAGAAGGAGGCGTACAAGGCATCATCTAACTGTCCACTCTGGATTTGTTTGTAGAGTTTACGCCTTGGCCTTTTCTTTTCCCAAAGAGATCCTGCAAGACAGAGGAGACTCAAGACACAAGAGCTTATCAAATGTAGTCATTTCTGGCTACTGCCAAGTGTCCATGGACTACAGCTTCCATCGCCCCTGACCATGGGGTGCACTGGGAGTTTGATTCCAACAAATGGAATCAAATTTCCCAAGCCAAAACGCATCCAGCACAATACATTTTACTAGTATTGCATCTGCAATTTCTTGTTATATGCTAAGGCAATGTGGACATGCTCTTTAGAACCTAAGATTTTAATCAAGTTGAAGGGTTTTTTTTAATGATATATTCCCAGGAGATAAATGTGAAACATGAATCACAGAAAAAAATCTTAACATGTTAGAAACCCTTCATGGCTATAAGCAGAGGGCATTCTACACCTGCAGTCTGTAGCCTGGAGGCATGAGAAGAAAGATTTGCTAAATAAGTACTGCTGAAGTATGACACACTAAGGGCACAGCTCAAGATCATTGACTCGTCTTCCTTTCATTAATGCAGAAGGAAGGTTTGCAAACTTTATCAGAGTGAAGACGGAAACTGTTCCAGCTTCTGTCAAGTGTCACAATGGGCCAATTCACGAAACATCCCACCTGTAGCCATAGGCTTCCCCCCCTCGCTTTTGGCCCTGGTTGTGATGTGTATGTGGCAAACCTGGGTTGCCTGAATCATGGTGCAATGTGCACCACGAATAGAAAAATAACAACATGGCCCGCCATGTGCAGAGTACTTTGACAGTTCACTGCTACAGCATGCAGTCCTGCTAAAATTTTAGGTGCAATTTATTTTAAGGGAAAGTGAGGAACCAGGGCCATATTTGCGCCCATACCAGGCTTGAAAGCACCTACAGACAGAGAATTTTTTTTTTTGGCAAGTATTTATTTATTTTTAAATAAAGGTAAAAGGATGCCTATAGGGGGGGAGATACATTCTCCATTCTTGTATCTTAACTCTACGTACTTCCTCACATCACCCTTTTGAGCTCATTTTTTTCTATCTAGATTTTGCAGTTTCCAAATAACTTAATTTAACATCATATCTCATATTTTAAACCTTGATTCTTAATTCTTACACATTTGTCTTTACAGAAAATCCTCTTAATTCCTCTCCTATATTATCATAATTCTCTTAACTTTTATACAATTTCAAAACTGTTATTCACTACCCAAAAATATCCATACATCCTTTTCTATATCTTCTTTAATCCCATCAGACAGAGAAATTTAACAGTGCAATCCTTTGCTGATTTGAATCTATTATAATTTGTGGCCTTAAGTAACCCTAGGTGCATAGGGCTGGGTGGCAAGACTGCGGTCTTAAGGCATGCTTAACTAGGAGTGGCTCCAGTTGGGCTTGTTGTGGTGAGGATGATAATAATAATAATAATAATAATAATAATAATAATAATAATAATAATAATAATATATTATTATTATTATTATTATTATTATTTATACCCCACCTATCTGGCTGGGTTTCCCCAGCCACTCTGGGCGGCTTCCAACCGAATATTAAAAACAGTACAGCGTCAAACATTAAAAACTTCCCTAAACAGTTGTCTTCTAAAAGTAAAATAGTTGCTTATTGCCTTGACATCTGCTGGTGAGGCAGAGCCACCTCCCCAACACTGACTTCAATGCAACTTACCTAGATGGGGCTGGGGTCAGGCAACAGCAAGCTTGGGGCTGGCAGAGCCACTCTATCATTCCCACTAGTACTGCCCCAAGGCCACTTCCACTGTACCTCACTCCAGCCCTGTTCAGATGAGCTGCAGTGACACCACTGTCGAGAGGTTAGCTCTGCTAGTTCCCATTGAATTTAATGGGATTTCTGAGTACTGGGATACACTTCCCTAGCCTGTGACTGGCGATCACTACAAGGGATGAGGCATTCAACTTCCTACACTGCACTGATTTCTAGGGGGTAGAGAAATCCGTGGAGGTCTCCCTCTTGCCCTGCCATCTGGGTCTGTAGGGCTTTTCCCCAAAACAAATTAGATTTGTCAAGCTTCATTAGCAGAACAGTAGAACAACAAAAAACAACTTGTCCATGAAGCGAGATATTGAGTCATTCTGCTTTTCTGTTAATGTTTACTATTTCCATTAATGCTATTAAACCAACTTAAACACCACTAATGATATTACTCGTGTCAAATTGTCTGGGCTATCAGTTTGATAAACTATCAGTGACTTTAATTGACAGAGACATAAATTTGAAATTGGGACCATGCCGTGGATAAGCAGGGCTAAGCAATGTGACCTTGCTAAAAACACGAGATTAACAAAGGGGCTCCAATCTGCTACAATTAGCTGCGTTTACAGCTCATTAGAATTAAATATATTATTTGCTTATGATATGTGTAACCTGCCTTGCTTGCTGCCCACAAGGGTTTCTCGGAACACCAACCTATGAAAACAGTCTCATAAGAATAGCAAAATCTACATATCATCTGCATATAAGCATACAAGTGGAAGCAGGAATTTCAAAATAATATTGTCACACTTGTCACCTTTTGCTTCTAACGTCACATCCCTATAGAAGATGTGCGTGGCAAGGCCACAGCTGTCATGCTCTTCTGTCAACTATGTAGTGTGGCAGCGAAGCCTCTGGCAACATTTAGCTGAGACACCCTGCTTGCATGGAAAAATTCTACGAACAAATGTGCAAGCCTAGCTCCCCTTTCGTGCTACCTCCAAATTCACAGGCTATGACCAGTGTATATGCCAACACCAGTGTGCATGGCTAGTGGGCACAATCTTGCTCTCCCCTCGCACATTCACTGCATGCGGCAGGGAGCATGTTGAAAGAAGGCTAGGGAAGGTTCCCACTCCCAAACATTCCAACTGCTGTGGGTGAGAGAACAAAGGCTCAACTTCAGGGAAGAATGCAATAGGTCATTCCCACAAGGACCCAGGACTGGGAGGAGCTACATCAGTAGAGACTGAGAATCTGAGTGGGTGGAAATCACAGAAGGTCGGGAAGCAAAGTGGCAAAGAGTCCAAAGGCATGTGCTGGATGGGTGTGAAGCAGGCCTAGCCGAGAGCCAGGGTGACTGAAGGAATGGAGTAGGTGGTTCAGCTATTTGACAGTGTCACTGCTCAATTTTTCTTGTTAAATGTGATAAATAGAAACATGCAACACTCTGCAGGTGTTGTTGAAACTGAGCAATGCTGTTTTACTGCAAATTAATAAAATATTCTAGATATAGAAAGAGAGTGGGTGGAGCACTGGAAAGCAGGGATCTGAGGAAAGACTAAACAGTGGGTGCATAAGGGTGAAGAAATAAGAGTCTGGGAGGAACTTGAGCTGGTGGCAAAGGGACATGGAAATCCAGGTGATATTTGAAAGCTGGAAGGCTCTGCCCAAGGCAGAAAGCACAGCATAGTTTGAGGTCCAGGCACTATGGGACTTAGTCCTAAAGCATGCATAAGACTGCAGTCTTGCCATGCAACCCTATGAACTTAGGCTTCCTTAAGCACATGACTTGCAATGGATTTAAGTGCACCAATGCTTGGGGGGGGGGAGGTGAGGTCAAGCCACCTGAAAACATGGAAGTTGGGCTAAGCATTCAGCTCACTCAGCTCTGTCCCATCTTTTGCATCCACTTTTCTATATGCATTTCCGCCATTGGGTAGCAAACTCGCTAGTTATCCACAATGATCTGAGTTTTCTCAGATGTTTATGACAGAAGCTGCCGTGTTGTGGAGTGGAATGCCATGGGCACCGAGTTAACAGAATAAAAACGACTCACCTCTTGCTATTATTGTCCTCATGTAATACATTTTTTCCCCGCACACCATGCGGCTGAAAGGTCCTCTTTGTTTTTGTTGAACCCTAAAATAGATCTGAATATGGCACGGAATGGCGGGATACTCCAAAGAGCTTTTACTTAGCACCACGTACGGCTGTTCTTCAGAAAAGGTTTGAAAGGATACAAATGAGTAGGTCATGGTTAATATGCCACTCCTTAAACATAGTTCTTTGTCTCAGTCAAGGACAGACGCATTTGAAAAACAAGCTGTTGGTTTTTCAAAGCCACCCAACCAAGTGATGTTTGGCACTTTCCTGAGTGGTCTCCTAAAGGGGGCAGCTGTTAAGTCACAGCTGATTTTCTTCATCTACGTTTCATTTTCATGCCGTTGTGTGTGTGTTTTGATATTATTATTATTTTTTTAAAAAAACAAACTTTAGCAAACATTTGTGGGACTATAAGATGAGTAAGTACCAGCTACAAAAGCTGACATCTTTTTGTTTAAATATGCGGTGGATAGGGAGACTTTTGCTCTTGTTTAACGTTATAAATTCATACACCTTCCCCATCAAACCATAATAGAAAGCTGTCGCCACTGTACCCCACCTCTTAACTATCATAAGCGCACATAAAACAGAGCACAATACATACTAGAGGATCATTAGGAACCAAATCAGAGTGAATGCCTTGACCACGGAGAAGTCAATTGGTTATTTCATTCTTTTTAAAAAAATAAATGCTATTCTCTACCCCTCTCTCCTCATTTCCCCGATCTCATTTTTCTATTGCGTTTTGACACAATATTCTGACCTTGAAATAGAAATTTGCTTGTTCAGTAGGTTACTTTTTTGGGAGAGGAGTGAGCTTCCGTTCGACAATTTCTGGAGCTTCTGCACTAGCAAGGAAATCGGGCGAGATTTTCATGTAACAGATCCTGGGTGAATGTGCAGTTAACCTGCTTACTAGGCCCACTTACACTTGGTATAGGGTTTAAACCAAGGCTTAAATGGAACTCCACGTTCTGGAAACCAGCAGAGAGGAACCTTTTTCCAGCCTGAGTGCTGTTTTCCCTTCTGGGCATATGCCAGTGTTGGGCGAGGCCAGAGGCAAAAGAGTGGTGATCGCCAAGTGTTGAGTTTTACCTTTGTACAGAAGGCTATTTTCTACCCGCACTTGCACATACCTCTCTGTCCTCCATGGAGGCAAACAAGAAGCATGATCAGAGTTCAAGGACACATTCCAGCCATGCAAAACCACAAACAGGCAGTGGGGGCATGCAGAAACTGGACTGGTAAGAGGTGTTCCTGCTTTGAAGTGTTCATAGTATTTCACTTGCATCCTCTTAAGTCCTCTTTGTGCTAACAAGCCTGCTGTGGATGCCCATAGTATTATCCTCACATGACAGATGGGTTGCTGAAATGAAGAGATACCAGCTTGCCCAAGGCCATCTTGAAAAGTCATGACTTGGGTGAGTTTTAAACTGGGGACTTATTTCATCTGCCTGTTACAGTACAGTGCTGCATCATCCTGAGTTGGATCTTGCCTAGGCCAGTATTGACAAGCATCAGCTCTTAAGTTTTGCTCTGAGCATCTTTACAACTCTCACAGTCTCATTCTGAAGAAGTGTGGATGCACACGAAAGCTCCTACCAATGACAAACTTAGTTGATCTCTAAGGTGCTACTGGAAGGAATTTTTTTATTTTGTTTCGACTATGTCAGACCAACACGGCTTGTTGTTTAGTCGTTTAGTTGTGTCCGACTCTTCGGGACCCTACCTACGTGATGTGACCTATGTGACCCTACTTCTTGATGTCTACCTACCTGTAACTACAGTAGTCTCATTCAGATTATTGTTGTTGTTGTTTAGTTGTTTAGTTGTGTCCGACTCTTCGTGACACCAGGCACTCCTGTCTTGCACTGCCTCCCACAGTTTGGTCAAACTCATGTTTGTAGCTTTGAGAACACTGTCCAACCATCTCGTCCTCTGCCGTCCCCTTCTCCTAGTGCCCTCAATCTTTCCCAACATCAGGGTCTTTTCCAAGGATTCGTCTCTTCTCATGAGGTGGCCAAAGTATTGGAGCCTCAGCTTCACGATCTGTTCTTCCAGTGAGCATCTGTTGTATTTGTCCATGGAGTTTTCTTGGCAGTGATACCGGAGTGGCTTGCCAGTTCCTTCTCCAGGTGGATCACGTTTAGTCAAAACTCTCCACTATGACCTGTCCATCTTGGGTGGCCCTGCATGGCATAGCTCATAGCTTCTCTGAGTTACTCAAGCCCCTTCGCCACGACAAGGCATTGATCCATGAAGGGGTCATTCAGATTGGAGGAAGTCAAAGCAGGTTTTTCTCATTAGCGTATTGGAGGGACCCACTGAAAACTAGGAAATGGATTCCCTTCTACCTGCCCATTTGACCTGACCACCACCACCACAGCAGGGGCTCTTGCTATGAATGCTTTTTTTTTTGCTTTAGTTGAAAGTTTTTCCCCCTCTTAATGCATAGTTAATATGTAAATAGATACTGCATTGCTTTGCAATGTATTTTATTTGCATATGCGTTGCTACTTCCCCTGATAAAAGTGGTACCGGTATTTATCAGTGCTCCTCAGGAAATGTTTGAGGATTTCAGGCTAACAAATGCAAAATGATGTCTACTACAAACATCTAAAACATAAATTCCTTTGAGTGTTAGTTTTTAGCAACATTGTTGGTATAAAATGTACGTCTGTGAAATACAATGTTGTCTTCCAGAAAGGACTCATATAAGTGCATTACAGTGAGTGCCCGTGAAATGCTGAAAATGCCCACATGCAATCCAGGACACAAAGAGCAAAATATAACCAAGGTGTGAAACTTTCTCTGTTACTTGAGTGAGGGAAAGAGACAGGATTATGTTTATGTTGAACTATGAAATCATGATAGCAAGATATGCATTGATGAAATAAAATGTTGTATTTTTTAAAAAATAAAAAAGAACATATATGTGGTTAAGTGGGTGCTATAGGTTGCAATAATAACTGGCAAGAAGGGCTAAGCACACTTACTTGGCAGTAATCTCAATTGAATTCTGTAGCACTTATTTCTGAGTACAGTCATACCTCGTGTTGTGTTAGGTTCATGTTGCGTCTTTTCAGCTTGCGAACGTGGCAAACCCGAAAGTGTATACTTCTGGGTTTTGCCACATGCACACACACAGAAGCGTTCTGCATGCTTTGCACATGCACAGAAGTGCTCTATCACACTCCGCGTTTGCGCAGAAGCGCCGCTCTAGTTGGGGACTTTTTGGGGTGTGAACGGCACCCCGGAACAGATCGTGTCCGCAACTAGACGTGCCACTGTAGAAATCACGAGGATTGCAGCCAGAGATGGCTTTATGATGGGCCATTAGACACTTCATTAACTTTGTCTTTTAAATGCCACAAGATTCTTAATTCCTCTTGCTGCGAAAGACTAACAGGGCTTCCCCTCAGGAAATCCATAAACGTTCAACAGGAACACACAGGGAAGGTAAATATCTGTTGGTGGCTGACGCATCCATGTCTTTGTAAAAAGTACATTTAAAAATTACATTAAAATGTATATGCAAAATGTGCATCAGGAGATAACCAAATGGAAGGAACACCTGTGCAAAATGAACCAATTTCAGTGGAACGGAAAATATCAGATGAAAGTGCAAATGAATGTCGGGACGGGACTTTTGACATTCTTCTCTTTCTTAAGCTGTGCAGCCCTTACAACCTGGTGTGTGTGTGTGTGTGTGTGTGTGTGTGTGTGTGTGTGTGTGTGTGTGTAGTGCAAGTGAATGTCACACATGCATATATACACACACATCAAGTTGTAAGGGCTACATAGCTTAAGAAAGAGAAGAATGTCATAAGTTATACAAGCAACAAGCTGCGTTTGTGTGTGTGCATGTGTTTCAATGCACGCGAAACGCCACCAGATGCCAGAAGGGCCTTACATTTCTGAAGAATGGAAAAGCTGCAGGAAAGCAATTTTTATGAGAAACAAAATGCATCTTCCTGTCAGGGAGGAAGGGAGGTGCAAGGTGCTTGAGAAATGGAAAATAAAAAAGAATGCAATTAAACCCAGATATGAATAAAGATCAGGTGAGAAAGGATGTCACCTCCTGGCCTTTGGAACGGTATTTCTGCTGTCTCCTGAAATTATGCTTTTCCTGAAACAAAGGAACGACGTTACGGAAAAGTGGGTGCCAGGTACTTTAGGAAAATGAGACACAGCGAAGCGGATAGACAGAGACAAAGACAATAGCAGTCATCTGCAATAAACTGAAGGCAGCTGAGGTTTGAGACAAAAGTAGAAAATTCTGAGCCAGCAAGATGACTGGAGCAGGGGAAGGAAGGAGGGGAAGGTGAATCACAATAACATTTGAAAGACATGGGCTTGAATATTTATCAGTGTCGCCACAAGCTCACTGTGGTGGCCTTGGCTCACTCACCAACTTCCCCTGCCTTTAAGATGACAAATTGGGGTTGTGCGGGGAACCCCAGCACATAGGTTTCAAAGCTCAGCGTATTTGTGGAATGCCTTACATGGTCTTAGGAGTGTGGGCAGGTCACAGAGCCCTTATTCCAAAATCTTAGAACAGGGGTAGGCAACCTAAGACCCCTGTCTTAGAACATAAGAAGCAGCTCTTCTGGAGCAGGCCAAAGTCTTATCTAGTCCACCATCCTATACCCTCCAACATTCCTCACATGAAAATAGGGGCATTTCTCACTCCCCCCCCACAACTGACCCTCCTTGGCCTCCAATTCCCTCCCCCCCAGCAGAGTACACACCCTCCACCGTCCTGAGAAAACCCCTTTCTACTTATTTCCCATATGCAAAGACCCCAGAGGAGTTTGAAGTGTAAGAAAACAGCAGAATATAATAAGAAACACATTAGAGAGAATGAAGTTAGATAAGGCAGAACCTTAAAACACAATTGTAAGTCATTTGGGTTATAAACATTGATGTTGGGTGAGTGGGAAGTCACTAGTTTTGATGAATTGGAATATAATTGTTGAGTAACAAATATATGGAAAAAAAGAATAAAATATTATTATTTAAAAGAGGGAGGGGGAACCCTTAATCTCATTTTTAAATTATTATTCTTTGGTAGATTTACAAAAAGAAAAATGCACACCATTAAATAATTTTTAGAAAGGGGAAAAATTAAACTCAGTTGCACAAAGCATCCCCCCTCCAAATCAAGGCTCCTAGCCCTCAACTCTGCTCCCCCTTTCTTCCTGCTCAGGGCAGCCCTGCCCTCTGCCTGCCCCTCAGAGCTGGAATGTCATGTGGGACTGGGCCCCGGTGGCAGCAGCCTCTCTTCCTCCTCACTTGAGGAGGCCAGCGGCGGCAGCCATGGAGAGGCAATGGGATGGTCCCTCACAGCTGCCACAGGACAAGTGGTTGCTCAGGACAAGAGGCAGCTCATCCTCCTCCCTGAGTTCTGCAGCAGCAGCACTGGTAGAGGAAATCGGGACATTCTGGGATCAAATCAGAAGCCGGGATGGGTTTCATAATTCCATGACTGTACTTGGCAAATAGGGCCACTTGGAGGGTCTTTTGTCTACGGCAGGCCAGAGTCTCAAACACAGATGGAGTACTGGAGTACTGTGTCCAGTCAGGGCTGGCTCTAGGGGTAGGCTGGGTGGCGCGGGGCGCCAGGGCGCTGCGTGGCGGAGCTGCGTGGAAACCGCACTGTGCGCTGCACCCGCCCACCAGCCGTGGGGATAAACGGGGCGGGGGCACCGGAGCGATCTGCGCACCATGCTTAAGATGACCCTGTGTCCAGTTCTGGGCACCACAGTTCAAGAAGGATACTGACAAGCTGGAACGTGTCCAGAAGAGGGCAACCAAAATGGTCAAAGGCTTGGAAACGATGCCTTATGAGGAACGGCTTAGGGAGCTGGGTATGTTTAGCCTGGAGAAGAGAAGGTTAAGGGGTGATATGATAGCCATGTTCAAATATATAAAAGGATATCATATAGAAGAGGGAGAAAGGTTGTTTTCTGCTGCTCCAGAGAACCGGACACGGAGCAATGGATGCAAGCTACAAGAAAGAAGATTCCACCTAAACATTAGGAAGAACTTCCTGACAGTAAGAGCTGTTCGGCAGTGGAATTTGCTACCAAGGAATGTGGTGGAGTCTCCTTCTTTGGAGGTCTTTAAGCAGAGGCTTGACAGGCATATGTCAAGAATGCTTTGATGGTGTTTCCTGCTTGGCAGGGGGTTGGACTGGATGGCCCTTGTGGTCTCTTCCAACTCTATGATTCTATGTGCATTCCCAGCATGTTCACAGCAATTTCTATGCTGGTGAACAGGCAGGGGCGTAGGAAGGGGGGCAGTGGGGGGTGGTCCGCCCTGGCTGCCCTCACTGAGGGGGGTGACATTTGGCGTGCCGCCTGCCTGCGACTCCCAAGCCTACCCTGAGCCGTCGGGGAAAGGGGCAGAGCTGCGCCACTTTGCTGACGGCATTCCCCACTTCCCCCTTCGTTTTGACAGCTTGGGGGAGGCTTTGAAGTCGCGGGCGGGCAGTGTGCCACTCCGGGCACCCGAGCAACTATCCCGCACCTGGGAGGGCACCCTCCGTGCCACGCCCCCCTCTGGAGCGCGTCCACCCTGGGCAGCGCGGGGCATATGCTCCACCGCTGGAGACAGGCAGTCAGGTCGTGCATCCACAGCAGTGACCAGAGGAGGAATGACCACTGGGAGGAGAGCAGAGAAAAGAAACTCCATGGTGTATCTGCAGCAGCACAACCGGCCAGTTTCATCTGCCCCAGCTGCAGCTAAACATGTCTCTCCTGTATCAGTCTCTACAGCAGATGCTGTAACCTTCCAACAATTTGACTTGACCACCAAAGGTGCACACCTCCGTTGTCTCCCAAGACATAGGGATGCCAACAATAATTTTGCCTAAAACCGTATGATTTTAATGATGGAATGTGTACAGTTAAGCAGCACAGAATGCATTCCTATATTTGCTGGAAATCTCCCACACAATAGAGCCAATGGTCAACAGTGTGGTTTGCATCACATTCATTTATTTGAATAAACCCTAGCTCTCCTGTGTCTGATCAATGGCTCTGCTATATCGTTTTCACTCGAGCAATGGCTGAAGAGTTTTTTAAGTGATTAATCCAGCACGGCATGATGAAGGTACTTCACATGAATGGTCCTCTTTGTCCCCCAGGGTGCTTGCGATTGTTAACATTGCAGGATCATCCAGGCTACAAGTAAGTGCTACTTTCTCTGATTATTGTTTAGTGGATATTGTCAAACTGTTGGCGATGAGACATCCACTTTATCTGAATCCAAACTATGGAAGCAGAAAGTTAAATGCTAGAGTTCAGACGGGCACATTAAGTTCCTTTGTTCCTCTGGCTTTGGATTCTGGACAACTCTTCCACCTAATAATAATAATAATAATAAAAATGCTCTTCATCACAAGATCTCAGGGCGGTTCACAAGATATGTTCAACACAAGCAAATAAGAAAAGCCTGCTGGATCAGGCCAATGGCTTATCTAGTCCAACTTCCTCTTCTCACAGTGGCCAGTCTTGGGCTTGGCTACGTTAGTCAAGAATAAGTGCTTTACCGTATATGCATCATAACACTGTGACACCAGATGGCGCTGTGGAGTCTCTACTTTCGCCAATAGGATTTCACCTTATGAAGTTTAAAGGTAAAGGGAACCCTGACCGTTACATCCAGTCGCGGACGACTCTGGGGTTGGGGCGCTCATTTCGCTTTACTGGCCAAGGGAGCCGGCGTACAGCTTCTGGGTCATGTGGCCAGCATGATTAAGCCGCTTCTGGTGAGCCAGAGCAGGACACGGATTTGAAGGACATTCCTGATCAATTTCAGCACACATTCTGGTTACAATTATAATTATGTTTTTAAAAGTCCTCATGAAAATTCGCCAGCATTTTAGTGTGAATTTCTTGCAATATAGTACCTGTTTGTATGCAATTTTACCTAATATACACATGTGTGTAGAGCAAACTTTGGAGCTATAATTCATTTGTCTATGCTGTTTTCATTAATACGTGTGTTTTTATGCTCACTTTACCATAGTATATGCACTTTTGTACACATTACTGGACAGAACAACTGCAGTGCAAAATTTAGAGAAGCGCAAATTTCTAAGAGCGGCTGCATTTCTGTTTTGAAAAGTGCAGATTTGGTAGGTTTGTCTTTAAATGTGAACTGAAAGTGATGGTCTCTCCCAGCCTTTTATTTCTACAATTCATTTCTAGGAGGACTAAATACAGTTTTAAACAAATGCTTGCTTGGCATGAAGTCATCCTGTGAGTAAGCAAAATCAATTTTGGAAGGAATGTGCTACTAACTCCATAATTTCAGTGGAAACTCCATACTCATACATTTGGTAACAATAGCCTGAAATGCACACAAAGGGAGAAATTCAGCATGATGGCAAGGCAATTGTTTTGTCAGGGCAATCATTTCAGCTTTCCAGATGGAATAATCTCCTCTCCACCTTTGCATGCTGATCTGGGGTTTCTCTTGAACCCCACTGAGCAAATTTGGGGGGCACATTGGGGGAGGAGGGGGGAAGAAGCCCCATTGTGCAAGTGGAAGTCCTTATGCTGGGCTTCTACTGACAGGCTTCATTAGTTGAATCCCAACTGGTGAAAGGATTTTAATTAAATATTTTAATTGTAAGTAATGGTTTTAAGCAATGTTACTGATGAAGGAAATCGAGAAATACTCTTTTCCTTTCCTTTTGCATTTGCAGAAAAGGGGAAGACACCCATTTATGCAGTGCGATAAACTGTATACATCTCTTGGCCATCTCGCCGGCTCATCCATCTCCACTTGGAATTTCGCAAAAAGAGACAACCCAGAAGTCCAGGCCTAATGAACACAGCAACTCTTCCCAGTAGGTCTTGCCCCAATGAGACAGTTGTGAGGACTGAAGGTTCTCACCTTCCCACTGCTCTCTAACGTTCCTCCCCTGGGTTCTCTGACTTGTCTTTTCTTTGCTCTGCCCTCTTAGTACCTCTTTGGATTCTGGGAGACCAGGGGATGGGAGCTGGTCACAGCAGAAGGGGGAGACCCCCTGTCTTCTTCAGCAGCCTGGCTCATCTCTGCTTCTTGACCTCCCTCCTCTTCTGCTTCCGCTTCTGCCTCTGATTCTGGACTTCTCTCTGCCACAGACTCTCCCTTCTCACTAAACTCTGCTACCTCTTCAGCTTCCGATCTTCTACCTCTTCTCCTTCTGACCACCCATTGTTGTCTCACAACCAATCCCCTGGCTCTGAGCCTTCTTCCCTTGTGCGGTCCGCAGCCTGTGCCTCCCGCCACTCCTCTGCATTCAGCCAGAGGTTTTCATTAGAGCTGCATTTCTAGATTTTATTATTTATCTAAGGTTAGTTTTGATCAGCTAGTCCTTCCTTGTATGCTCCAGTTCCATTGCCTATTGGGCACTCTGGAACGTAAAAGGTGCCGGCAAGATGGGTCTTAATTCTTAAGGGATGAAAGAGGAAGGTTGTGCTGAAACATTTCAAAGATACAAGAGCAGCCACAGTGCTCCGAATAGGTCTCATTTTGCTCCCAGTGACGCTCATCTAAATGAAGTTATTTGAGGGTAAATGTTCACAGGCTCAAATCCGGTTCCCGTGCTTGCCATTTCTATTAAATGCTCTCAAAGAGGACCTTGCCAAAAATAGCCAAGCGGCAAATATTAATTTTGACTGAAAATCCAGAAAGCATTTTTTTTTTTGCACAGACTGATGAAAGAGGGCCAATGGACGCTGGTGCAGAGATAGATAATGGCATGATATAATGCCAAGGAGATACCTGGAAGGCGATGCTTGGGCATGGCAACCAGGAAGAGTGATGTATGCAACTCAGGTTTTCCTCCCCCTGCCCCAGCCATCAAATAGGCACGAGGCACATTCTCTTCATTCTCTTGTTCTCTGTTGGCTTAAAATATGACCCAGCTCCACAGTATACATTTTGCAGTGGGGTCCTTCTGCAAAGCAGCTGTTTCACAGTCAGATAGTGGGGATCTGTAACCAGCTGCTCCAGTTTACTCCTGGCCATTGTTGCTGTAGGTTAATAGAAAGCGAGGCAGGAGAAAGGCCTAGGCCAGCGCAAGGCAGAGATGATGGGATCTTCTGCCAAAACGGAGTGCGGGATAAGAACTTTAATGGGCAAGCAAACAAAGGATGAGGCCGAAGCCGGAGGCGCTTCAGTGGGCTGGCAGCTGAGAAGCAATTCTGGAACAAGTGCAGCCGCAGACTCACAATTTGCAGCGCAGGCGGCGAGGACTCCACGTGCCAGGAAAACTTTGGCTCCGTCCGGATCTGTGTGCATGTGTGCATCTATATCCCCATACCAAATATTTGCTTGCGATTATCGTGTGATAAATAACAGGGCTGTGCGATAAACTGTATACATCTTTTGGCCATCTCGCCGACTCATCCATCTCCACTTGGATTTGCGCAAACACTCCAAACAACCCACTCCCCTGGCTTCTTCCAGTTAGGCAAATATTTATGCAGCATTTCATTTTCATTTTGCGAATAGCCTGAGTGATGTCAGAGGTATTGCTCAGATCCTGGGGGGTGGGGGGGGGAGGAGGCAAGGATGAAGGGGATTTCAGCATTTGAGCTGGGCTTATAAGTAGACATGACTATTTTCATGTAACGTGCAGATAGACCACCAGACCAGCCCTATCTGAGGCAGCTATCTCAGATGGCAGATTCTGGGGGCAGCAGTTCCTCCTGGGTGTTCTTCCTGGGCCACCAAAATTTTACCCTGGTTAAAGCTCGAAACAAATTCCTTCCAGTAGCATCTTTGATACCAACTAAGTTTGTCATTGGTTTGAGCTTTCGTGTGCATGCACACTTCTTCAGATACTGGTTAAAGCTGTTGGCCCTACAGGTAACACCTGCCTTGCATCTGCTAGGCTAGCTTGCTGCCCACAGGAGAAACAGAGAACATTATCCCATCACCAGTGTTGAAGTAAGATTTATCTGCCATTCCACTTAGCAGTGAACAGGTGCACCATCTTGTTGCCCCAAGCAGCAAAATATATTGGGACAGGTCTCAGAGACACACAAGCCAAATTCAGCTCCCAAACCCCTTTTACTTGATTCCTGGTGGCCTTAGCAAATTTTAATCACTACAGGGGCATAGGAAGCTATCTTATACGGAGGCAGACTTTTGGTCTATAGAGATGCCTGGGATCGAATCTGGAAGCTTCTGGATGCAAAAGAGATGCTGCTACACGTCGTCTTCTATGATAAACAACAAAAACACTTTAAAACATTTGGTTCCTTGCCGGATTTCTAAAGCCTTTTTGAGTTACTGTTCCTGAAGTGGCATCCAGAAACATTCCTTTAAAAGTGTTAAAATGGAACAATGGAAAACTAAAAACAAAACAAAACAAAAAAACTAATGGGGCTGAAACAACCAACAACCAGAATGGGCAAAAGGAAAGGAAAAGGACAAATAATACTGACTTCCTTCCAGAAAGAAAAAGAAGCAGAAAGCTTGTGCGGGGAAATGTTCCCAAACTCTGGGGCTGCCACCAAAAGGACCCTGTTTCATGTGGCAACTAATCTGGCTGCCACATAAAAGCAGAAGTAGGGCTTCATTGGCAGATCATATACAGTCATACCTCATGTTACGTTTGCTTCATGTTACATTTTTTCAGGTTGCGTCTCGCAGCAACCTGGAAGTACTAGAAAGGGTTACTTCTGGGTTTTGCCGCTCGCGCATGCACAGTAGCACTAAATCACACTTCGCACATGCACACAAGCGCCAAATTGCGCTGCGCACCTGTGCAGATATGGCGCTTCAGGTTGTGGGCTTTTTATGTTGCGAACAGGCCTCCGGGAATGGATCCCGTTCACAACCAGAGGTACCACTGTACTTCAGGAGGCCTCATATGGGATTTTCAAGGTGAATCCTTTACAGCCAAGTCCTAAAAGAGCTTATTCAAAAGGCAGCAATGTCCATAATTTAAATAATGTTAATAATGCCATATTATGATGACCTATGGTCACATAGCCAGCTAATGATAGATCTGATATTCTGATAGCCAACTTGTTCTTCTACTGTGGCTCCTTATGCTGCCAAAATGAGCCAACCTTTGTGTTGGTGCTTGGCATCCCTAGACAGCGGCTACGGTCTCAACACCTTAAGGGCCCATCACTGACTGACCTGGAGCCTTGTATTTGTTACTTATTTCTGTTGTCTCAGTGCTCTGAATAGCACCAGGTAGCTGGGTCTAGCTGCAATTCCCCCCAATTCCCCCTGGATGTAGCATGGCTGGAAATTAAAGTGGTGGCTCTCAACCACCCTATGACCACTTAAGCCCAGCAGATCCTACCAACAGGAGAGGGTGTGGGAAACTTATTGGACTTTGCCCCGAGTCTCTTCAAACCTGAAGCTGGCATTCTTGTGTTTGCAGTTTTTTTGGGAATTGTCAAAGTTCGGCTTCAGTTCATGGGGGAATCCCACCACCCTGAACCCCACTTGAGTCATTAGGGAATGCACAAACAAACCACTATAATATAGACATTTGTCCTCTGCGAACTGAAAGCAAATACCATATGAATTATTATGCTGGGACTTCAGCTGGCAATAAGCACCATAGCTTCATTCACTTTTCTGGACTTTGGCCAGCTTTCTCTAGAGGTGCATTGTTTTTGGTCTAACCCCTTGTTGCTGTGCTAATTGATTCTGGAAATAGCAGTTCATTTTGTTCACACGGTACCTGTTTCTGTGATCAGCGATGGCCGTTTGTCCCCATCATAGGTGGGATGAACCAGAGTCTCTTCTTATGATGCTCAGCCTCACTTATACCTATGCTTCCTTCCCTTCTTCCTTTGCCGAAATGGAGCGGGGAGAAGAAGAAGACAGAGTGCCGTTGTGTGGTGCAAAATACCATTCATAAGTCATGCAAACACTAAACCCTATGTATAATGAATCTCTCCTTTAGGGACAGTCCTTTCCATGTCATTGTCTGGTACTTATGTTGTTGTTAATCTAGCTAATTACCACTTTGAAAGGTATAGTCCTGCTGTCATGCCTAGATTAGCGGCAAGTGTTTGGCCGGGGACTTTCTTGTCACAGTTGATAATTATTTAATGAGTTCTGTTCTTCCCCAGGAAAGTAAGATTGGGAGAGAATTGGACCTATTTTATCACAGGAGCATTGCCGCGTCTGTTGGCAGATTTGACAGCGGCTGAGCTGGATTCCACTAAGGCGGGAGAAGGAAGAATTTCAATAAGTGGCTCCCAAATCTGTCAGGAGCAGGGGAGAAATTAATAGTGATGAGGAAATCTCAATAGGAACGAGGCTCATCAGGTTCTGCGCTTGCCAGGCTGTATATCCTGCAGCTTGAAGCTCAAGCAGGTGACGGAGGACATTGCAGGCCCGAGGCTTTTTGAAGCACGAGGCAGGATGTTAAGCGGAAGGGATCGATAAATAATGAATAAATAGGGAATGTGGGGGCAGCCATGAAAGAAAAAGAAGTGTAAGAATATGAAAACGCAAGATGAGGCTGCTGGATCAGGTCGATGGCCCATCCAGTCCAGCCAATGCTCTCCTCACAGTGCCTGTGGGAAACACTCAACCAGGACCCAAGCGTCAGGGCTGGAGTCAGCGGGAGGTCAGCACAAAAAAGGCAGAGGTCCAAATAAAAGTTAACTCTTTATTCTAGGAAATGGCATACAACTCAGCAACTTCTCCCAGTAGGTCTTCCCCGGCGGAGCTTTTTGTCCCCCTAGTTGGAACTCGTCAGAACTCCGTTCCGGTACCTCTCAGGTGGGCGCCATTGCCTTTATAAGAGAACAAGGAGTTCCAGCACCCCTTTTTCTAGAAAAATAGCACTGTTCTTGCCCCTATGGAGCAGTTGCCAGGACTGAAGGTCCCTGCCTTCCACCCCTTCTAAGGCTCCTCCTCTCCCGGATGTTTCCCAAGCAGTCTCACACTGAGTCTGCGCACCTCCGGCCTTCGTTCTGCTCTCCTCATTATTCTGCCCGTTCTTGGAAACCAAGGTGGAGGGGAGCTTGTTGCAGCAGGAGAGGGAGACTCCTTGGATTCTTCAGCAGCCTCTTGATTCCCCATCTCCACTTCAGCCTCAGAGTCTGAACAGCTCCCTGTCCCAGGCTCTTTCTGCTCACTAAACCCTGTGGCCCCTTCAGCATCCAGTCCCTCCTCCCAATCTTCTCTCTCTAACCTCTTCTCAGGGTTCCACCACCAACCCCCTGGCCCTGAGCCTTCCTCCTCTGGGGTTTCCCTTGGGGGTTCCTCGGCTGGTGCCTCCCACCACTCCTCTTCCTCCAGCCCGTCCCTGACACCGAGCATGAGAGCGCTCTCCCCTCTTGAGGTTTCTAGCAACTGGTATTCAGAAGTAGTACAGCCTCTGACTGTGAAACCAGAGCATAGCCATTGTGGCTACTAGTACCCATTGGTAGCTATGAAATTGTCCAATCCTCTTTCGAAGCCACCCAGGTTGCTGAACATCACCGTTTCCTGTGGGAGTAGCTTAACTGTGCACTACATGCAGAAATAATTAATTTTACATGCCCTGAATCATCTAGCATTCAGTTTCATTGGATGTTTGTGAGTTCTAGCCCTATGAGGGAGTAACACATTTCTTTATCCCCTTTCTCCATGCTGTCCATAATTTTATATCTGTCATGTAACCTCTTTCTCTAAAGTATCAAATGCTGCACCCTTTCTTCATGTTATGCATGATGTGGAGGGCATGTTTTCACTCCCTCTCTTATGCAACTAGAACCCGTGGCTATTCATTGAAGCTGATTCAGGACACAAGGAGGCACTTTGTCTTTCAGCTCATGGCAAAACTCTGGAATTTGTTCCCACGAGAGGCAGGGATGGCCACCAGCTTGGGTGGCTTTGAATAGAATTAAGCGAACTTCATGGAGGCTAAAGCTATGCATGGCTACCAGCCAAGATGGCTATGTCCTCCCTCCACTGTCAGAGGCAGCAAGCCTCAGAATGCCAGCTACTGGGAATCACATGAGAGGAAACAAGGTGCTGACCGCTAATCTATACCCTGCAACACCTGACTGAATACATCAGAAAACAAGAACGGAGGAGCGCAAAGAGAAGAAATGCCACGATGCATCTGCAGCAGCACAACTGAATGACATCATATGCCTCAGCTGCAACAAAACATGTCTCTCCCCTATCAGTCTCTACAGCCACAGCAGGCTCTGCAACAGGCTAACAGTGTGACTTCACTCCCTAAGACGCACCCCTCCATTGTCTCCCAAAACAGACGGATGCCGACAACAAGAATGGTGCACACTAGGGGTTTTTGTAGCAGTTTAGCAGGCTTTATTTTGAATGGGGTGATTAATCTGTGGCCCTGCTAGACTACACCTCCCATGATCCCTGACCATTGCCATGCCGGCTGGGGCTGGAATTGCCTCAAGTTCCCTTTATTTGCTTTAGAAGATAAGAAAAAAAAAGTTCCTTCCAGTAGCACCTTAGAGACCAACTAAGTTTGTCATAGGTATGAGCTTTCGTGTGCATGCACACTTCTTCAGATACCTTTAGAAGAATACAAGAGGCTTAATGGCCGTCAGGGCTAACAGCTAAGGACTTTACTCAAGTATGTAGTTTTGCTACTTGACTTTGCCTCATTTATTTCCACAGCCCCAGAGGCTTCTCCACATGAGCCGCCCACTCCAGTAGAGAGCACTCAACACCTTTCCATTTTCTGAAAAGGGAAATTATTCTTGAACCAAAATTATTCTTGAACTTTAAAAAAGAGGGTTTTTTCAATCAACAGCACTTCCTGAGCTCAGAGTCTCTCTCTTTTTTTATTTGTAGCTCACAGGCAAAGTCCTGTTAAGGGAAAGGAGAAGATGAGGTGGAGTTTCAGCACTTTTCTGTCTGTTTCACTTGAGGCGTGTTAGTTAGCCAGGCAAATGAAAAATGCATGACTCAATCAGCAACAAGGGCCTTCAACTGAGCACGAGACAATGCAAAGCATGGAAGATTTATGGTCTTGCTTCCAGAATCCTATTACTTGGAGCAGCAGCAACAATAACACCGGCAGATGATATCAGAATAGCAAGAGCACTCCTCTTCCTGTTGATCACCAGATGATGGTTCTTTGTTCCTTAAGCCTGCCAAATGAATAAGTGTGTCACTTTTTGACTTGGGAACTCAAGCTATCTCAGAACAAAAAATAACGGCAAAAAGGCTTTGATGGGAGGGAAGAGAGTGACCTCTGTGTTGCGCAAAAGAATAATAGGCATTGCCACCACCATCCTCCTCTATTGAATTGGATTCTGGAATCATTTGATGGCTTTGATTGCATTCTGATGCGCCCAACCCTAGCTGGCCCTACCATTAGGCAAAGTGAGACCGTCACCTTAGGCAGCAGATGATTGAGGGCAGCATTGCTGGCCATCCCAATACACATGCACGTACACACACGACCATTTCTCTCTCTTGGAATTCAGAGCTATGTGTGCCCCAGGCAGGGTTGCCAGACTCAATAGTGGACAGGACTTCTGTGCCTTTAATTGCCCTGCTCTCTTTTGAGTCTGGAAACCTTAAAGAGAAACCAGCAGACCCTTTGCTTGGAAATTAAACAAAGGGTCTGCTGGTTTCTCTTTAAGGTTTCCAGGCTCAGAAGAGAGCAGGGCAATTAAAGGCACAGAAGTCCTGTCCTCTATTGAGTCTGGCAACCCTAGCCACAGGCCTGTCATACACCCCATCAATGAACTTAAGTATCCTTAGTGTTGAAGTAAAATGCCGCTGCCAATCTGGTCAGCTTCTGCATTTGGAGTGTTGAGGGGGTGTCCTCTTGTCCTTTGCCCCAGGCAGCAAAATGACTTGAGAAGGCCCTGAGAGGAAGGAAGTCTCCGTAGCTGCCATTGCCTGTTGTGCATTTACTATTTCCAGGTAGTAACAGCAACAATTTGGGCAGGACTTTCCCCTGCTTTCTCTACAACATATATTTTCAGCCCTAGCTGCCAAGTATCCTGTTTTTCGCGGGAAACCACTGGATTGTATTCAGTTTCCCGCTGTGCTCCCGAATGGAGAAAAATCCCGGAAATCCCCCAGATTTCCTACCTGCCAGGGAGCCTCCATTTTGGGTGCCGCTCTTCCCATGCGTGGGCACCGGAAATTGGGCAGAGCGGCACCAGAAGTCGCTTCTAAGCATGCCTGGCAGCCATCTTGGTGCCACCAAGATGGCCACCGGGCATGCGTAGAAGCGACTTCTGGTGCTTCTCTGCCCAATTTCCAGTGCCCACACATGGGAAGAGCGGCCCTGGAAATTGTTTCTACGCAACTTCCGGTGCCGTGCTGCTGCTGATCCCGCGTTTTTCAGTGGGAGACTTGGCAGGTATGTTTCCAGAATTCAAGATTATCTTAGATATGACACAGGTGAAGATTTCCAAGATGGTCCCCAGTAGAACTGCTAGCCAAGTTGCTGACGCCAAGATGTGATGGTGGCAAGCCATCAAAGATATGTAGCACTTACCATTGTTGTGCTTACAACTGAGTGTAGCACAGTTCTAGTGTCCCATGAGAGAGCTTCCTACTTACACATCACAAGAGAGAATGAGAAAAACAGGAATTAACAACAGAGAGAGAGAGAGAGAACTGTTTTCTCTTGAATGGAATTCTTATAACTGGGCTGGGCTTTCCATGTGGAAAGAGAAGCCGGATGGAGTGAGCCGTCTTCCCGCTGAGGGGCAGAGGCCATTTCCTGCTTGGAGAAGAAGAAGGCACATGACATGGGGATGAGCTGCTAAGAGATGCTGGATATAGTTATGAAATACGTGGCTGGAAACAAAAATCCAGTAATATATCCTGTAAAATAACTGTGTTATAGAAGAAACAGCTTCTTCGTTCCTTTCTTCTAGGTGTGGGAAACGGAATTAACATGGAGTGTGTGTGTGTTATTCATATGGCTAATTGCGATTGCATTGTCTCATTGGTTTGCCATTCTACGCTCCCTCTACCCCTAAAGTAGGTAAAGCTGCAATTACTTGTACTAGCAAATGAGTCCCTTTGAACTCATTGGAGCTTAGTGCGCTTCTGGACTCCTGATACTTTGCAGGTATTTTTCAATGGCATTCTGGGTAGTTTAGGCTCTGGCCCCCAAATTGGACTGTTTGTGGTAAGGAAAGTGACAGGTCAATGACCTGGAAAGTGAAGCTAACAATTGCATGACCTGATGTTATCTAACTGCCTTGCAAACCATTCAGAAGGAATGCATCATAGAGAGCAATTGATGTTGTATAACCTCCCCGTGAACATTGTGCAAACAGATTAGGATAAACACTCAACAAAGAGTTTATCTGGAAATAGGTATCAGAAGGGGGAATTCAACTCACTTCACATTTCAAGGCAACTCTGTCCAGTTTGCACTTTCTGAAAAAAAAACGAAAGACAGCCATCCTTCAAAATCCTCACTTCTGCAGATTTTGCAATGTAGTTCTTCCAGCCAAGTAATGTGTACAAAAGTGATATACTAGAGTACAGCATGAATAAAAATATATTAGAGCTAATAATATTCAAATATACATTATATTAGGGGAGGTTGCTTTGCTAAAAAAAGTGTTTCAAATAGCATCAAAAATGTGTTACATCAGGAGAAACTTACACTAAAATGCTGGTGGATTTAAAAAGATAGAAAATTCACAAACTGACACGGAGATAAGCAGAAGTGAACTGAAGACTGGAAAAAAAGGAGAGACTGAGAGAAACCAAAATTGACAGATTCACCCACCCCTATCTGGAAGTGACCTTACTTCTCAGTGAGCACATTCAGGAGCTGCATATTACAATATAATTTGCCCACATCCTTCAGCCGCGTACTTTGTGAAAGCATTATCTGTTTAATAGGTTTGGTCTCAATTTGCTCAATATAGTGCAAATATACAGGAAGAAGGGGAAGAAATGGAGGCAGTGAGAGATTTTACTTTCTTGGCCTCCTTGATTACTGCAGATGGTGACAGCAGTCATGAAATTAAAAGATGCCTGCTTCTTGGGAGAAAAGCAATGACAAACCTAGTTGTTGTTGTTTAGTCGTTTAGTCGTGTCCGACTCTTCGTGACCCCATGGACCATAGCACGCCAGGCACTCCTGTCTTGCACTGCCTCCCGCAGTTTGGTCAAACTCATGTTCGTAGCTTCGAGAACACTGTCCAACCATCTCGTCCTCTGTCGTCCCCTTCTCCTAGTGCCCTCCATCTTTCCCAACATCAGGGTCTTTTCCAAGGATTCTTCTCTTCTCATGAGGTGGCCAAAGTATTGCTCAGCAGCATATGAATGGACACATTAGAAATACAATTTTGTCAGAATACCACCATGGCGTCTTCTTCCTTGTGGAACTGTGCACCACAGTTATTGCTGCCAGAATCTGGGGAATTGTGTATTTCAGGCAAACACGGAATTTTTTTTGCGCCTTTTAAAAAGTTCCATGCCTATTAATGTAAAAAAGAAACATTTTGGACATTTGGGCCTCTTCAGAAAGCACCACAGAGTTATGGTTTCTGGTTTTGCAGCCAGGCAGCACAGTACTTGAAATGAAACTTGCTGCAATACTTTGGCTGAGTTTAATGTAATCTGTTTTTCATTATCACTTACTGACATCTACTGGCTACATCATGCATTATTTCAGAAGGCTTTGGTGGGCAATTCAACCGGAGGGGATCTGAAAAGCAGACCAGTTATGTTCCAGGCAGAGCGACAAATCTCACTAGCATCATTTGCTCTATCGTCCAGCTTTGCTAACTAAACACCAAAAGGGAGGGGGAAACCTGTTTGGCGTTATATGCATTCAAATTACCTGCATCTTCGCAAATGACACTTAAGGCTGTAATCCTGTACCCTTGTACCTGGAAAGAAAGTCCATTTGGCTCAGTGGGACTTACTTCTGAATAGATGTACCCTGTTTTACAGCACTCCTAAGCATATTTGGTGCAGTTCTATGATTTACCGTACTTTTCCGTGTATAAGATGACCCCCCCCCCCGTTAAAATAACGTCCAAAAATTGGGGTCATCTTATACATGGATAGTTTAGAGTGGGGACAGGTGATTGGTTGCTGCCGCGAGTTGGATATTGTCAGCGGCGATTTTTCTGGTGCTTGGTGGCTGCGGTGAGGTGTGCTGTTGATTGGCTGTTGTTGCGGCAATTGGGTGGGCGATTGGCGGCAGCTGGCGGCGAGTGGGCAGGCGATTTTTGGCTTCTGGGATGTGTGCTATTGGCAGCGTTGGCCTGGCGGGTGAGCTATGCCCCCCCAAAGCCCACCCAATTACACGGGGGCCTGTTATACACGGAAAAATATTTGCCATGAATATGTCAGGATTACACCAGTGTTTCTTGGGAACCCATAATACTCAAATGTGGGTTCTTTAACTCTATGAATCAGCAGGAATAGCTGCTATTCTGCAAAAGTTGAGAGAGAGAGGTAGGACCCAGAAGGCCTGTCTTATGACCACCTAGCGAGGCAGGGCGCTCTTTGGAAGACAGAGTGCCCCAACAAAATATCCTGAACACAGTAGCTGCAAACTCTGAGGTGACAGGGTGAAGTTCTGCTGAGGGGAATCAGAGTCTCCTAACAAGGCCCAGCACTTTTTAGAAACTACTGTTGCCAGCATTCTGTGGGAGAAAGTTATGGCTGTTTAAAGTGGGATCATCGTGCTTTAAATGGACGTGACCTCAGTTTTTAGGACTTTTAGGAACAGATGGCCAAAGCTGGCTTCTTAGCAAATAGCAAACGTGTGTCTGATTATAGAAAGGTCTGTTAAGAATCCAGTGTGCTTTCTGAGTACTATTGTTTAGTTTTGCCAGATTGCCATTTACCATATTGTCAAGAGATCCCTCTTTATCAAAAAAGACATTTTCTCTGTTTTGATAAAAGGGGAATCCTTGACAGTATGGAAACGGCTTGGCTAGAAAGCCTGCTGCCTCCCCCCACAAATATATACTGTACAGTAATTCAGGGTGAAATGTTACAATAGCTGTGACTGAGGCTGACTATTTTGGTGAGACTAGAGAATCTGAGCAAATGTGAATTACAGTACTGGAGTTCTGCAGAAATAAAAGACACAATGTCTCTCTCTCTCTCTCTCTCCCCGCCCCCCACTGAAGTAAAAGAAGTGATCAAAACAATCAAGGATTAACACAAAGCGTGAAGCCCTCAATTGTGCCTCTCCGAAATGGGCTGTGTTGTTTTAAACCCACTAATAATAATGAAGACTCACAGGCAGAGTTAACCCTCTGCAGCATCTTGTGACTTCTCTCTTTCATTTGCTGACCCTTATCAATACTTTTTCAGAGCTCGGAGCTGAAAACACATAATGGGAGCTTGGAGACATTGCCTGCATCTCAACGAGGTTTCTTAGCATTTGGTAGGGAGGCCAGGTACTGAGACCCTGAGAAGGGGGTTGGGGCACGGAAACAGCGTGTGAGAGTTTCTGAATATGCGCCCATGCCAGGGGAGCCTGTTGTTGAGTTAGCCTTGACTTGCAGCGCAGGCTACAAGATGGTAGCGAGTGGATGCTCCGATATGGTATAGATATGACAAGCCGAACAATAACAAAGGTTAAGCAATCTCCTGTTGACGAGAAGTGAATCTTTGTTTTGATTTCAAGGTTTCCTTTAACATGGCGTTTGCGCAATGCATGACAATGTGCTTGTTATCCTTTGGACACTTCTCGCCTTGTTCAAGGAGATGCACTCGTTGAATCGTTCCACCGCTTATTCCTTGAATGTAGCATCTGGACTTTTGCCAAACAGACTTGGAGGCCTCGTTTCAATTTTTGACTTTGTGGAATACTTGCTGGGTGGCTTTCATGAGAGCTGTTCCTTGCTGTGGGGACAGAAAAACAACTAAAGCGTTTTGCATTCATTGAAAGTTTTCTCAGATAATAAACTACGGGGACTGATTAATATCTCCTCTCTGCTTCAAGTCACATGTCATGGGAAAAGTTTGCCACTTGGACTACCCAAAACATCACCTTCTCCCACATATATAAGTACCTACCCAAATGCCAAGATCACCTTCAGAGGCCCTACTTCACATGCCCATGCCAAGTCAAGTGTTGCGGGTGGCTAATAGTGACAGGGCCATTTTGGAGTTGGCCCCCTGGTTATGAATACCATTTAACATTCCCAGGCTTTTAAAATCCATTGGCACCTTACATTGCAGAGAATAGCCCCCTGTTTGAAGGACTGTCTGGTCCAGGTCTGGTTTAAAGATTATTAAATATAAGAAGGGAGAGCAGGAGCCTTAGAATTGCACACCAGGAGGTTGCAGATGGACAGCCGACTGAGATGGCGCACCAGCCCCCTGGTCACAGTACTGCTTCCCACTAGGGAATGCATTGTACTGCATGTATTGTAGTCAATGCATTGCATTATTCAATGTATTCAGTATATTGCTGAAACCTGTTTATCCATCCAAGCATTTAAGTTTGGGTCAGTTAGTGGCTCTGTGGTTTGAATTGTTTTGAAATGTGTTTTATTTGATTGCTTTGTGTGGTGGATGTTTGTTGTTGTAGTGTAATTGTCTTTCATCTTTGGCATAATTAGCTACTGATACCCCTTTGTATAACACCCTAGTATTCACAAATGTAAATGAACACTATTTAGAAGAAGAAGAAGAAGAGTTTGGATTTGATATCCCACTTTATCACTACCCGAAGGAGTCTCAAAGCGGCTAACATTCTCCTTTCCCTTCCTCCCCCACAACAAACACTCTGTGAGGTGAGTGGGGCTGAGAGACTTCAGAGAAGTGTGACTAGCCCAAGGTCACCCAGCAGCTGCATGTGGAAGAGCGGAGACGCGAACCCGGTTCCCCAGAATACGAGTCTACCGCTCCTGACCACTACACCACACTGAGGGGTTTTTCTTCTGTTGACTTGTGCCCACAATCTGTTGTAGTTTTAAAATACACCACATCAATAATTACAACCCAAGCAACTTGGGAGCATAGGAATCAAACCGCTGGCCCAACTAATGCAGTATTGCTAACACTGGCTGGCAGTGGGTCTCCAGGGTTTCAGATAGCAAGGTTTGATGTGGCATATTATAAATCTATAATGAATTAGGGTCGCTGCTAATCCTCACTGGAAGCAATAGAATGGAACTAAGTCACGAGCCAGTGGCACACTGGTTAGAGTATCGAACAAGGACCTGAGAGACCAGGGTTCAAATCCCCAACCACCCTGAAGCACTCCGGGTGACCATGGACCAGTCCCTGCCTCTCAGCCTAACAGGGTTGTTGTGGGAATCAAATGAAGAGAGGGAGAACCATGAACACCACCTTGAGCTCCTTGGAGAAAAAAAGTGAGATATAAACACAATAATTTAAAAAGACTATGCTGTGCCCCATAAATTTAGTAGGATGCACATGACATTATATATATATATATATATATATATATATATATATATATATATATGGGATTTGCCTCTGTATGAATATATATTCATGTAGAGGCAAATCCCACTCCATTAAATGCGTCTTCCTTCCAAGTATGTTCCCAGGACAGCACCTGAGGTTGCCCTCCTATGCTTAGTCACGTTGGACTATGTGGAACTTACTTCTGAGTAAACACACACAGGATCCTGCCGCCTATCATGACTAACCTTTGTCAGATTGTGCCTCATTTGTTTGTTGCTTAAATATATGCATGCATTACGTATGGGTGCTTAAATTCAGCACACATATATACCCAAGATTTTTTCTTGTGTAATGCTTCAAAACAAATTGTCATCTGTGTCACAAAACTCGGCAGGAATCTGCCTATCAAAAATGTTAATTCACTGCTAAAAGGGGAGGAGGGAAGGAAGGGGAGAGATCCCCTAATTTAGAGGAAATGAGTCGTATGCTCTCCTCGGCAAACATCACTAGTAAAGCTTCATTAGTATGTATTTTCACATAATTCAATTAGCCAAAAATACATACAAATGCCAGCAGAGCTGTTCCCTGCTCAGGGAGTGTTGGTGAGGCTTTAAACAGATCTGAAACAAAAAAATTGCATAAACGCCATGTAAAGTCCTATGCATACAAAGATACCTTCAGGGTTCTAATAAATTCATGAAACTTTTAAAAGCATGATTTCCTAGCAGGCAATCACTTTAATTAAGAGATCACCTACAGCAACACATGTCCTTCAAAAACTTACATTATTTTTTTTCTTTTTTGAATTTCAAAGTTTCTGTAGTAAAAGTTGAATTGCTGAGTAGCTTAACCTCAAAAGGCTGTCAGGCTTTCATGGCAGTTATAAACCACTGTGGTGCCTTCTTTATAAGAAGAAAAGATTCTTAACACAACAGAGAAAGAAGGAAATCGCTTTCTACTCATAGCTAGAAGCAAGCATTTCCTCCAAAGGTCGGAAAACTTCTCAGTTAAAGAATATTTTTAAGGACACTGTAGCTACTTGCACAAGTAATCTCTGGTAATTTGCTCTATGAATTAAACATACAATTGCAGGTACAGTATTTATTGTTTCATATACTGCTGGTTCCTTGCACTCCTTTTTTTTTTGTTTTGTTTCTGTTTTAAAGGGAATGTGGGTCTATGCAGAATTTTTCAGATTGCCAATTGAGTAAATAAGAAATGGATGAGGCATGGTTGTTGAGGTGGGGGTCTTCAAAGAGCAGGCGATTAAAGATATAGGGAGTATGTTGATCGTTCCTAGATGCCCCACTGGGCTGATGTTTGTTATTCTTCAGACTTCCGTTCTCCTAACATGATGGGATGGCTTGCATGCATCAAAGCTTCACAAAATGTATCGCCACCTGATTACTCGATGGTTAGCTATTCGGCACTAGGAATTAAATGTATAAATTTGCTCCACAGAAAAGCATTCTACTTGAGGTGCACTGTGGGATACAGGGGTAGGGAACCCGTGGTCCTCCAGTTGTGATGGGACTACAATGCTCACCATCCCTGACCATTGATCATGCTGGTTGGAGATGATTGCAGAGGAAGTCCAACCACATATAGAGGGCCACAAGCCGTAATGGGCATGTGTGTTGGGATGGAGTCACCCTCGCAACACGAGCATCGTTGCTGCTGAGCTGGATGGTTAGGAAGTGGTAGATTGCCAAGGTGGGGCAGAGTCACTATGCTACCTGTCCAGCAGGTGCGTTGGTATTGCTTACTGGAGGTCGGCACAGTGCTAACGCACCAGAAGAGCCAATCTTGTGCTCCTGCTAGTGCTTTTGCACCCTACCAACCTCCTTGTTCCATTCCCTCTCCTTCCCAGCAAGCAACAGCGAGAACCATTTGGTTACTGGGGAGTTTGGAAGCAGTCAGGCAAACAGACCAGAACACAGGTGGTGGAATGCTTGCAGCAAATATCATAAAGCACAGGTGAGAGTTCATGACAGAACCAAGCTGTGACTGTGATGCTGGTGAAGAACCACTACTTCACCACCACCATTTCATTATTCCACTGTTGCTTAGTGGAACTTTTCAGAGTGATTTTGTGCTCAATCTGGTGCTTCTGTGTTTTGTGCAGGAAAAACAGGATGGTCTCTATCCAAAAGTATCATTGGGCACATATCTGAAATAGCAATATCAAGAAAACAGCAGGACTCTCTCCATTACTTACCTTAAAGTGACCAACCTTGAAGAAAGGCAACTTCATAGGGAATCTCTAGCGTGAAACTTTTGAATTTCAGCATATCAGGAAGTTCACTTCCATTCTTTGGGGTCTGAGATAATGGTTTCTTGCCCCCACAAGAAGTGTGGATTTACTCAGTGATGCTGATTGTGTTATCCAGTGCTCCCCCCCAAAAAATGTTTAGGGGTACTCTCATTGTCCTACTCATATGGAAATACTGCCCCTCAATGTGTCCAAACTTAGATTCACAAAATGTTTAGGGGTATGTGTACCCCTGTGTACCCCCCAGAAAAAAAGCACTGGTGTTATCTCTGATAACTGTTGTGAAGAAACACTTCTATGTGCATTTCATCTCTAAATGAATCGTTTCTTTGACACGTTTTCCCTTTTACACCCATATGTATACCTGTCTACTTAGGATTACACTTCATGGATCTAATGAAGTTGACTCTAGGCCACAAATACATACGGTATTCCATAGTAAATCTGTTACGGCTGTGTCCAACAAAGTTGTGCCGTTCATGCAAGGACTTTCGTAATGCAATTTCTCAATCCTCTCCTTTCTCCACATGCCCCATGGATGTCCCCAGATCTAACCTGGAGAAGTGGAGGAACTCTCAGATATTTTTTTTTTGGGGGGGCACTCAGAGGAGAAGAGGGAGCGGAAGGTCCATAGTGTAAGTAGAAATCCTTGTGCGAAAAGGACCACTTTGTTGGACGCATTCTTACATCTTGAAGGTGCCACAATACTTATCATTGTTTTAGCAGAAGCACAGGAATATGTTTGTTTTGTGGCCAGCATTCTGCCTAAGCATGATACTGTTAATAGGGTATCTTAGAGACAGCAACCAATTTATTGTAGCTATATTCTTCCCTGATTTTTCCATAGTTGTACCGGAAGCCAAGCCCAACTTTCTGGTCATATATGATGTAAAGGGGTTGGCGACAGATTTACTGTACATTGTACAGCAGGCAGCAGCTAGATGATAAAGGACAACTACTGGACAATTAAAAAACATTGAGAAGGACACAGCTGCCTCACAAGGATCAAGATGTGCCAGAATAAATTAGCATCATGCAAAGTTGGGGCCATGTTTAATTCATAGGCTGTGCCTATATTTAGCTATCTTATTATTTATAATATAATCCATCCGTTTATTGAAGGTTAACACCAAGAATTACTCCTGGGTATTTTGTAGATGTGTCACAGGTCATTGTAGCCCTTCTAATCTCAAGCTACTTAGAGAGACTGAATGTGTCAGAAAGAAATTATATAGAATATCAAGTTAAATGAAGAGAAAATGAATTCTAATTGCTGTTATCTTATCCCAGGTGCTTTTTTTTCTGAGGAAAGGAACACAGGAGACAAAGGAAATATTATCAGCAGTTAATAAAAGAATACTGTCCCCTGACTTCACAAGTCTACCACTGCTGAAATTCAGGCACGTACATGGCATACAAAAGCGATTGAAGAGAAGAGGACCTGCCACCGTCTGTGGAGGCAATCCAGGAATCAGTGGGTGCAGGCCTGACAAGAAGCTGTAGAAAAAGGCCCTTTGAAAACAATATGAAATGCAGGCAGAGGATTGCAGGCAGGGGGGGGGGGTGGAGGAACGAAGAGCCATCAAAATGGCAGAGTTGCGAGCTGAAAACATTAAGAGTGCCCCCAGCTAGTGCCCGTATCTGTGTGTTGAAAAGAAAAGGAAAAATAACCGTCAGGCCAATTTTCTTGGAGAAAGTTACATACTTTTTAAAAACAAAAAGTACAAGTTAAGATTTTAGACCGCAAGGCCTCAGAATGTGCCATAGCTTTTTGACTCTAATATTAAAAACAATACCCTCTCAGTTGCAAATGGCTTGGATAGTCCACCTGTTCAAAACTCGTTAGGGTGGTGAGTTGAGGATTCGACGAAGGCTGAGCAGGTTCAGAGCGTAAAGTTTACTTGGTGTCCTTGGGCCAGTCGTAAGCACCCAGCAAATCTACCTCACAGGGGTGTTGTAAAGAACACCCATGCACGACAGTGGTGGGGCATGTAAAAAAAGTAAAAGGTAAAGGATCCATGGATGGTTAAGTCCAGTCAAAGATGACTATGGGGTTGCAGCACTCATCTCGCTTTTCAGGCCGAGGGAGCTGGCATTTGTCTGCAGACAGCTTTCTGGGTCATGTGGCCAGCATGACTAAACCGCTTCTGGCGCAACGGGACACTGTGACAGAAACCAGAGCACATGGAAACGCCATTTACCTTCCCGCCACAGCAACACCTATTTATCTACTTACACTGGTGTGCTTTTAAATTGCTAGGTTGGTAGAAGTTGAGGCAGAGCAACGGGAGCTCATCCCATTGCAGGGATTTGAACCACTGACCTTCTGATTGGCAAGCCCAAGAGGCTCAGTGGTTTAGACCACAGTGCCACCCGCCTCCCTATGGGGTATGTGTAGCTCTCCAGGTGATGCTGGACTGCAAGTCCCATCACCCTCACCATTAGAACGCAAGAGCCTGCTGGATCAGGCCAGGGAGCCATCTAGTCAGGCATCCCGTTCTCATAGTGGGCAACCAGATGACATCTTTCCTGCAGTTTCCAGCAACTGGTATTCAGAAGCATTGCTGCAGTGGAGGCAGAGCACATCCATCATGTCAGACTAATCTGATCTCATTTTTTGACAGAATTACAAGCCTGGTAGATGAAGGGAACGCTGTGGATGTAGCCTATCTTGATTTCAACAAGGCCTTTGACAAGGTGCCCCATGATATTCTTGTAAAGAAGCTAGTAAAATGCGGGCTAGACAATGCTACCATTCAGTGGATTTGCAACTGGCTGACTGACCGAACCCAAAGGGTGCTCATCAATGGCTCCTCTTCATCCTGGAGAGAAGTGACTAGCGGGGTGCCACAGGGTTCTGTCTTGGGCCCAGTCTTATTCAACATCTTTATAAACGACTTGGATGATGGGCTTGAGGGCATCCTGATCAAGTTTGCAGATGACACCAAATTGGGAGGGGTGGCTAATACCCCAGAGGACAGGATCACACTTCAAAATGACCTTAACAGATTAGACAACTGGGCCAAAGCAAACAAGATGAATTTTAACAGGGAGAAATGTAAAGTACTACACTTGGGCAAAAAAAGAATGAAAGGCACAAATACAGGATGGGAGACACCTGGCTTCAGAGCAGTACATGTCAAAAGCATCTAAGAGTCTTGGTAGACCACAAACTTGACATGAGTCAACAGTGTGATGCAGCAGCTAAAAAAGCCACTGCAATTCTGGGCTCCATCAATAGGAGTATAGCATATAGATCAAGGGAAGTAATATTACTGTGTCCAGTTCTGGGCACCACAGTTCAAGAAGGATACTGACAAGCTGGAACGTGTCCAGAGGAGGGCAACCAAAATGGTCAAAGGCCTGGAAACGATGCCTTATGAGGAACGGCTTAGGGAGCTGGGTATATTTAGCCTGGAGAAGAGAAGGTTAAGGGGTGATATAATAGCCATGTTCAAATATATAAAAGGATGTCATATAGAGTATGGAGAAAGGTTGTTTTCTGCTGCTCCAGAGAAGCGGACACGGAGCAATGGATTCAAACTACAAGAAAGAAGATTCCATCTGAACATTAGGAAGAACTTCCTGATAGTAAGAGGTGGTCGGCAGTGGAATTTGCTGCCAGGGAGTGTGGTGGAGTCTCCTTCTTTGGAGGTCTTTAAGCGGAGGCTTGACGGCCATATGTCAGGAATGCTTTGATGGTGTTTCCTGCTTGGCAGGGGGCTGGACTGGATGGCCCTTGTGGTCTCTTCCAACTCTATGATTCTATGATCTATCAGAGCTAGGAGCCTCCGATAGCCTTACCTTCAACAGATTTGTCAAATCTTCTTTTAACCATTGTCCATGCTGGTTAGAGGCGATGGGAGTTTGAATTCCAACAACCTCTGGAGGGCCACATGTTCTCTGCCTCTGATGTATGGGCTGTCCCTACAAGACACAGATGAACAGTGCAAACCTCTCAGGGGAAACGCCTTTGAAATCAATGGGGTTTGTTGCCAGGTGTCAAGAATTGCAGCTTAAGACTCTGTGCAACACTACCATTATTATAATTTTTTATTTATGCACACATGTTCATGTTCCACCTATTATACTCTATACAAAATTCAAAACACAAATTAAAACCTACAGAATTTAAAACCTCAAGGGTTTAAAATCTTTTTTAAAAAATATAAGACATCTGAGAAGCACTCAGGGTGCAAAGTGTGGGATGACCAGCCTCATATAACCATTGTGTCTAATCAATGAATGAAGAGGTTAATACCATAGAGTAAGCTATCCTGCCAGGCTTATCTTGGTCACTTGGGTTCTCTATCTGTCAACATCAGGCAGTGATTCAGTGGCTATCTTCAGTGATGGGTGGCGGGCTGAATTTCATGCACACAAGTTTTACACACACACACACACACCCCCCGGAGACCTGCTCCTTGAAATCACACGAGGCTGGGTCAAGTGAGCGGAAATATCTGGTGTACTTTACTGTCACCCTGAGTGGGCTCAAGGTGTTGAATGGTAGGGGGCTTCCTTTGATGCAAACAAAAGAGGAGGGAGCTCTGCTGCTCTGCCTGGAAGCAGTTGCTCTCTAGTCCCATTTGCTTCCTTGCATTTTCTCCCTGACTCAGGGAGACAAGAAATGGAACCCTACTCTCATGTATACATAAATGATCAGTGACTGACTTCTAATAGAGCCTTTCAAGAAAAACACAGCACCTATTTCACTTAGAGCCACAATGTGTAGCCTTGCATTAGTGTTTCTCTGGGGAAGCGAAACTCTAATTTGGGGGACGGATTTGTCTCTTGGTCTTATTCATGTTCTACCAAGTGGTTATGATTTGAGTTGTCAGTCCAGCTGCATGAAAAGGTACACAACCTTTCTTTCTTTCTTTCTTTCTTTCTTTCTTTCTTTCTTTCTTTCTTTCTTTCTTTCTTTCTTTCTTTTTTTAAAGTAAAAGATATGGAAATCCAAGGACTTGCTTTCAATATCTCAATGGATTAAGGATGCTCGATCAATACTTTTGACAATTAGAATTTTGAATTTGTTTTAAGCAAAAGACAAGACTCTGTTCTGCATTTCAACATACGGCGGTATCCAGATCTTTCAAGAGATTGTGCCATTGCTTACTTAAAGAACTAATTCAGTTGGTCAGAAGTTATTTCAAACTATAAATTCAAAGTACAATATGTCATTTGCTTGTCTTTCCACTTTCATCAGAATTTTAATAGTAGTTTTGAAGGGTTTTGTATAGGTATATAACTATAAACACTACATTAGCATAAGTGCATTTTTAAATTTTATATAATGACCATTCTTAACAAAAAGGTACATAGCAGCCCAACTTGGCCTGAATACCTCTGATTTCCCCGTATAATATATTGTAGATAGTTAAGTTGGTAAAGCATGAGATTCCTAATCTTGGAGTTGTGGGTTTGAGCCCCACATTGAGCAAAAGAGAATCCCGTGTCGCAGGCAGTTAGACTAGATCAGGCATAGGCAAACTCAGCCCTCCAGATGCTTTTGGGACTACAACTCCCATCATCCATGGCCACTGGTCCTGTTAGCTAGGGATGATGGGAGTTGGGTCCTGTCAAGGGATTGTTGCGGCTACTCTCGAGTAAAGATGCTCCAGTCCGCACTGTCTTTAAGAGTTTTATTGTGCATACTATTTACAGTGCAGAGATAACAGAGAACATGACCGCCTAGTCCGATTCAGAACCCGGCAATGGCTGCCACCTGCTTTTCGGCCAGCATAAAAGCCTGGACACCCTAAAACGCCACCCCTTTACCCTACGTGTGGGCGTGCGCCTCAATTCGGGCGCCAGAAGGAGAGGTTTCCCCTCTTGCTGGCTGGGGTGGCGCCTGGGCTCTGGCGCATCTCTGAGCCCTCCCACCAACTGCTCCATTCCTCATTCCCTCCTCCTGACTCACTGCTTGTGCTGTCGCTGGGCGAAGTGCTGGTCAGGATGACTGGTCAGGATGACAGGGGGAGGCTCCCTGTTGGGAGTCCCCCTGACAGGTTCTTTTCAACTTTACTCTTCTACGTTTCTACGAATGCTTTGTTGATACACAGAACTACCACTCCAGAGATGCAGCTGAGGCGTCATTGCAGATATAGCATCCCCCTGTCTGTATTGGGTGAACTGGCCTTGCTGCCGCCATTCAGTGCTGGAGTTGAGAGGGAATGCAGCTCTGGGATCAATGATGTCATCTGCCAGAATGCCAAGGTAATTGGCAGACCCTCTTTGGTCTGGCAGACAAATGAGGAGATACTGAGGCTTTCAAGCATAAAGAAAGGCAGAAAAGAAGCGGGGTGGGGTGGGGTGGAAATCAAGAAGTGGCTGGGTACTTTGTTCCTTTTCCTTAATGGAGTTATTAGATCTTGCTAGCAGCTTAAATTATAACATCTCATTGCAAGTTGGACTGCATCTCTAGATTTTCAGAGATGTGAACTATGATCTGTATAGCCAAATTTCTGCACGCTGATCACTACACCACACTTTGCCAGCTCACTATTCTAGGACTGTCAATAATAAATTGGATATTATGAGGGTCCTTGCCCCCTCTTCATCTACAACCACTGCTCCCCCCCTACTCATCCACTTCCTTAGCCACCCTTCCTCCGCTCACCTCCCACTTTCTTTTTTGCTAACACACTTCCTTTGCACATGTCTTTTGCTGCAGCAGTGCTTACAACACCTCCATCTTCCCTTCTTTCCTGCCTCACTCTAGCAAAAGAGACCATCTTGGTTGTGAGCCCTGGAAGACATGCTCCCCTGCCTTGCATGCCTTTTCCCACCTGGCCTGGAAGGGGGCGGGGCTGACTGACTCCAGCTACAAAAGCTGGAGACTCGTCCGCTGGATATATTGTTTAGGAGCTATTGTTGGCGGTGGTTGTTGTTGTGTCTTTATTTTAGATCCTATGTGGAAATTGTATCAATTTGGTTGTGTTTTTTTATGTTATATTTACTGTTTATGACTATTTTTGTTATATTTTAATTATGTGTTTTCTTTTTCTGTCTTTAATTTTCAATTTTTATTAAAGATTTTCTTGGTTTACAAAAGTATGCGCATTATCTCTCTTTTCTCAGGTTGAAGGAGAACCTACCCAAAGGATGCTGACATAAATATCCCACATTCACACCAAGTATAAGAATATAAGTTTACCACTGCTCCCTTCCCCTCTTTTCTTCTTCCCCAACCTTATTTTGTACACAACACTAGGCCTAATGTCTTACATCATATGTAACTGATAAATGTGTTTTAATCTGCCTTGAGCTAGATTTGAACTACGGAAAAGCAGCATACAAATAAAACGAAGCATATCTGTATGTATGCAAGGGCCAAGGAGGTCCATCCTCAGAATGAGGCCTTCTGGGTAAAGTAACCAGGACGGTGTCTACGCGCCTGCTTTTGCTTATTGATGCAGCTAGAAGAACCATTTAAATGTCGAGGAGGAAGGAATGCTAAAGAGACCAGATCCGGCAGTGATGGGAGCAGTCGGGGATAATTAAACTATCAGTGATGATGAAAACACAGGAGGAGGATATGGACGGTAGCTGGGATCCTGTGGTTTAACAGATCAAGGAAAAGTTAGAAATTTCAGGGGTAGGAATTGATTTTATATGCTTGTGATAAAATAGAAGAATTAGATGAGAATGGTGGAGTTAGAGGAAATTGGAAGTGTCTATCTTGAGCGCTTTGTAGAAGCAATGCATTTATTATAATGTTGGAATATTTTTGTATTTCCACTCGTTTTTTTTTTTTTAAAAAACAGCAACATTAAACTTTGTTTCCAATGTTTAAAAAGCACTGCTAATTGCCATGGCCATACAGGCGCTCTCCTGGCTGAGGAGGCTGGAAGCAGTGGCGTAGTAATGGAGGGGGGGTTTGCGCTGCCCCGGGCAGCAGGCTGGGTGGGGGGCAGCAGGCTGGGCGGGGCTGACCACCTCTGACAGCCGCCGCGTGACGTGGCCGCCGCCATTGAGGAGAAGCCCCATGCAAGCAAGACTGCCTCACTCCGCAGCTTGCTCACGGGGTTTGCCACAGCGCCGCGTCATATGCCTCCTGTGTACACATGTGCACAATGGACAACATGGTGGGGTGCCTTCGGGTTTGTTGCCCTGGACAGCCAGGCGGCTAGGTACGCCGCTGGCTGGAAGGCAAACTCAAGAAGGTCACCTATCTTCCAAATGCTTGAGAGTTGCTTAAAACCACGACATTAGTCGTTCATCTAGATCAGGGGTGTCAAACTCAAATTCATAGGGGGCCGCATCAGCAGTTTGGTCACCCTCAAAGGGCCGGTTGTATCTGTAGGACTATGTGTTGAAGTTGGAGCTGTGGTATCAAAGCAAGGGCGAGGAGACAGTAAAACAGAAGGGGGAAAGATCGGACCTACAACTCGTAGCTGTCAGCCAGCATACTAAACCTCCGGAGAGGGAGAGGCGCAGGGAGAGAGAGGAGGAGAGGGAGTCTGAAACGCGCACACTTTGACCAAACTCTTAAAACCATGGCCCAAGTCTGAGATTTGCACACATACCCCTCCCCCCCAGTGCTAACGCTTCAAAGCACCTTTTTAAAGGGCTCTTGCAGTCCTTCTTGTCCTCCTTCTGAGAAGCCCCCCCCCCTGCTCCTTTTGGAGTACTAGCCGAAAAGCTGCTGTGGCGCAATCAATTTGACATGACGCTTTTGTTTTCCCCTCTCCCGTTTGCTAGACTGGTTGTGGCGCGAGAGTGGAGGTGGGGGGAGAAAGAGAAAGAGAGCGAGAGAGGAGAGCAAAGACCTGACATCCTAATAATATCCTGCTCCGCGAGCAGGACTCCTTGCTCGGGAGAAGGCTGGCGAGCGGGGAGGCTGCAGCATCGGGGGCGAGGGAACGTTGCTAGATTGACCCCGCCCCACTTTTTTGGTGGGGGGGAGAGTACTGGTGGCGGCGGGAAGAAACTTGCAGCCCCTCCCTGGCTTAGACTGAGGAACACAACTTTAGGAACACAACCTAAAGAACCTTTGCCACCCCACTCCACCCAAAAGGGGGGGGCATGCGTGCACACACATTTTTTTCCTCGAAAAAAATCTGAATCTTTCTAAAAACACACACACGAGAGGCAGCTGCACACTCCATCCATCCAGAAAGAGGGAGCCAGCCCCACACCCAGGGGGAGGGAGAACGCGAGAAGCAGCGCGAGCCTCTGAGAGAACGCAAGACCTCGCACAGCTGCTGCTCCTGCCTCAGCTTTGGCGGTGGTGGCGGCCACTTGCTGCTGCTGCTGTTCGGTTGGCGAGCTCTGCGGGCTCCGGCGCCTTCCCTGCCGAGGGGAATCCCCACGAGCTCAGCAGGGCATGAGGCTGGGAGCGTGGCGCCTGACCGCCTGCCCAGCTCACGACTTCCCCTCCGCCTGGACCCTGGGCGGCTCTGGCCCTTTTGCACTCTGTTGAGCTCCTCTTCTGATTTCTGGAGGAGCGGCCGCGGGCGCCTCGGTTTGCCATTGGCTGCCCAGCGCCTGACGTCGGGGTTGTGGGAAGGCGGCGCGGGCGCGGGCCGCCGGAGGATCGCTCCCAAACATGCTGAACTGAAAGCCCCGGAGCAAGTGGCGGGCGCCGCTCTCGCCCTCTTGCCCACGGCTGCGCGCTCCGCCGGGGTCCTGGCCATAGTGGATGCGCCGGCCCTGCTTCTAGAGGGCAGGCCACATGACAAGGTCTCGCGGGCCGGATTTGGCCCCCGGGCCTTGTGTTTGACACCCGTGATCTAGATTCTAAAGTGTGTACTGCAGCTCAAGAAAGCTACCTCCAGGTCAAAGAAGCTATTAGTGACAAGAAGGCTTCCTTTAGAAAATGGAAGTCTTGTGCAAAAGAGGAGAACGAAAAGGAACACACACATTGGTAAAAGAAAGGCAAAATAGGGGATGCTAAAAAACAGTGTGAGGAGCACGTTGCTAAAAACATGAAGACCAACAACAAAATTTAAATATATCAGGAGCAGGAGACCAGCTAGGGAGATGGTTGGGCCTTTGGATGAGAAGGGAACCAATGGTGTGATAAAGGAAGATAAGAAGATTGCAGAGAAGTGGAATGAATTTTTCACATCTATCTTCACAGTGGAAGATATATGGGAAATCTCTATGCCTGAACTTTCACAGAAAGGGAGTCTGAGCAACCAAGGCAAATGATGGCGACAAAACATGAAGCTCTAAGACTTTATTAACAAAATAAAAACTGGCAATCACTGGGTCTGGGTGGCATCCACCTGAGAGTTATGGAAATTGCTGATCTACCAAAAAAAAGTTGTTGTTGTTTAGTCATTTAGTCGTGTCCGACTCTTCGTGACCCCATGGACCAGAGCACGCCAGGCACTCCTGTCTTCCATTGTCTCCCGCAGTTTGGTCAGACTCATGTTCGTAGCTTCGAGAACACTGTCCAACCATCTCCTCCTCTGTCGTCCCCTTCTCCTTGTGCCCTCAATCTTTCCCAACATCAGGGTCTTTTCCAGGGAGTCTTCTCTTCTCCTGAGGTGGCCAAAGTATTGGAGCCTCAGCTTCACGATCTGTCCTTCCAGTGAGCACTCAGGACTGATTTCCTTCAGAATGGATAGGTTTGAACTTCTTGCAGTCCATGGGACTCTCAAGAGTCTCCTCCAACACCATAATTCAAAAAAAATGTAGCTTCCCTCTAATGTCAACCTTTATATCTGAGGTTGGATGATAGCAGGAACAGGATCCCCAAGTAAACAACAACAATAACAACAAATTTATACCCCGCCCATCTGGCTGGGTTTCCCCAGCCACTCTGGGTGCTCCCAACAGAATAATAATAATAATAATAGCGATAAAACATCAAACATTAAAAACTTTCCCAAACAGGGCTGCCTTCAGATGTCTTCTAAAAGTCAGGTAGTTGTTTATTTCCTTGACATCTGATGGGAGGGCGTTCCACAGGGTGGGCGCCACTACCAAGAAGGCCCTCTGCCTGGTTCCCTGTAGATTCACTTCTCGCAGTGAGGGAACTGCCAGAAGGCCCTCAGAGTTGGACCTCAGTGTCCAGGCTGAATGATGGGGATGGAGGTGCTCATTCAGATCTCTGTGGAGAGCTTGTTTCAGGCGCTAAGCCCATTGGCAGACCAGCTCTGTGTTACAAAGATGGCTGCAGATATGCCAGAAGGCTGGGAACATCAACCCTGCCATGTGGGATGCCCTTGCAGACAATTGCGATGCCTGGAGACAGACAGTCATGTCAAGTATCCACAGCAATGACCAGAGGAGGAATGGCTGCTGTGCAGTAGCACAACTGGACGCTTTCATCTGCCCCAGCTGCAGCAAAACATGTCTCTCCTGTATCGGTCTTTACAGCCACAGCAGGTGTTGTAACTCTCTACTGGTTTGACTCCATCCCCAAAGGTGCATTCCTTATTATCTTCCAAGACAGGCAGAAGCCAACAGCATGAGCTAGAGTAGATTATACCGGTGGGTGGGTGGGACAGTAGACTAACAACATATTCACAAGCAAGTCTATACTTCTATATAGCACACTTTCTTAGTGCATCATTTTTACTCATCTGCATGCCCTTTTGGAACAACTTTAAATGTTCAGATAAAGAAAAGCATATATATATATGACAGCTGCAAAACTCTACTGGGGGCATACCAAATCACAATGCAATATTCCAGGAAGTCAAGGTTCTGCTGTTTGTTCTCCACTCCAGTCCACAATAATATTCCAGACCCACGACACCTGCAATGTGTGATTGTGGAAATGGTAACGTTTTTGCAGCTTAACTTGTACTTGATTTGCGAAACACATTGGAAGAGAAGCTATTAATTCTTAACAAACGTGAAGAGTTTTGTCAAGGTGAATGCATGGCTGTGATTTTAGGTCAGGATAAAGAAACGGTAGCGTATGCATAATATCACCCAGGGTGGATCTGTGCAGTTCCCGAGCCAAAGCCTAAATTAATACTGAGATCATATAAGAGGAAATAAAAAAAGGAGAAAGATCTGCCTTGAGATCAAATGGAGCGTTTGTATAGAGTGGCATTCAAAATGGATACAAATGCATCAGTTCCTTCAGAATTACAGGTGAATCAAAGGGAAAATTACATCCAAGAAGAGAAAGCGACAGGCAACGGGCAGCCCAACCAGGCGAGAGGCAGAGATGCATCTTTGAAGATTCTCCTATGGCCTCCTAAAGAGCCAGATGTTGCTGGTGGAACAATGTCCTCTCAGCCTTAGCACCTGGTTCCTATCGTTCGGATTCATAGGCAAAGGGGAAATGTTGGAAGGCCATCATTTCATGCATTCATTTAAGAGGAAAGTATTTGAAGAATTTTAACAAAAAAGAGGAGTTTTTTTAAAAAAAGAAGAAGAAGAAGCTTTGAATGATGAGTACTTTTTGTAGGTAGAGGGAGGAGACATTGTAGTTGTGAGCAGGAAACCTCAAACAAATGAATGTTGAGTCTCTTACTGCTGCTTTTCTAAATGCCCCAGCACAGAACTAATTTAGCTGGCGATTTCCCTTGATGTGCTGGATCAAGTGTTTCAGAATAGAAGGTCTTCCGTTCAGTGACCTTTTGAGCTTTCTGTTTACATGTGGTCGAATGTTAGGTTGGCTTTAAATCAGGGGTGGCTGGAACATTCTAGTATTGCTTTTGAGATGTACCCAAATTGTCTAGAATTGCAGTTGGATGCTAACTGAAGAGTGTTGACTGAGAGACATCAACAGAAGAGTTGATTTACTCTCAAAATGCACCAACACTTTTCTTGTATCTTGCTGCGTAAACATAAATCTCTGCAGAGATTTCCAAACAGTGAGTTTGGAATGGTGATGACCAGCCATACACAGCACTGATTGGCAGATACTCGTGAGGTCACAACCACTTCTCTTCACCTCCTGATTCTGCAACTGATGCTGATCCCTCAGTAGTCTGGCAGTACTACTTGAATCTCAAGAAGACCATACATTTAAAGCACCCCCCTCCACAGAATCCTGGGAATTTTAGTTTCCCACTCACAAAGCTACAATTCACAGGACCCTTAACAAGCCAGAGTTCACAGGATTCTGTGGGGAAAATCTTGTGCATTGAATGTGTGTTGGACACCCTTTAAATGCACGAGTGGTGTGGATCTATCCATACTTTCTTTTTTGCATATTTTTTATTTCTTTTCAAGTATAATACCTAGGTAAAGGTAAAGGTAAAGGGACCCCTGATCATTAGGTCCAGTCGCGGACGACTCTGGGGTTGCGGTGCTCGCTTTACTGGCCAAGGGAGCCGGCGTACAGCTTCCGGGTCATGAACCAGAGCAGCACACGGAAACACCGTTTACCTTCCCGCTGGAGCGGTACCTATTTATCTACTTGCACTTTGTGCTTTCGAACTGCTAGTTTGGCAGGAGCAGGGACTGAGCAACGGGAGCTCACCCCATCGCTGGGATTCGAACCGCCAACCTTCTGATTGGCAAGCCCTAGGCTCAGTGGTTTAGACCACAGCGCCACCCACATCCCATAATACCTAGGTACAGAATAATAAAGATGTATTCAGCAGTACAGATATTTGCTATTTTGGGGTCAGTAACAGTTATTGCAAAGGTTGATGAATGCAATACATCAAGAAACAATAGAACAAATAACTATTCACCCTCCGCAAATATATATATTTTTCTCTTACACAATGCACCCTCCAGAATAACACTCCAGCAAAATTCTATTACAAGTGGGTGATAAGACAAGTAAGGACGAAGAAAACTGTTTGCATAACAAGATATAAAAATATGAGATCATGTCCATATTTTCTTTTAATGCTCCCCTGCCTACATAGATGATATTGAAGAATACTGTCTCCTTGACCTGGGGATTTCTCCTGAAAATGCAAGAGGAGTGTTCTCACTCCTAAACTATTGACAAAGATAGCATTGTTCTGAACACCCTTCAATGACCACTAGAGAAAGGGGGATGGAGGGTGGGGAGGGGGAGGTGATGAACCTCAAATGATGCAATTCCAAAGGCTATGTCACACAAAATGTGATATGACATGATAACATGACAGACACTGACACGTTGTACAAGGGCTCCCTACAAGGCATCCAGCAACCCAATGCCATTGGCACATCATTATAGAAATTACCAGTCAGTTTACTGTATAGGGCAATTTCAAGAGCAGCCCATGGGCAGTGGGCCAGAGTTTATTCGCTAAGATTGATCTTACCCTGTTTGGAGGGCGCAGGAGAGCTAATTGGACAATAATGGGGAGGAGCCAGCTTTCCAAGCAGAATAACTGGGTTGTGATTGGACCACATGACCACCAGCCCATATTATTACCACCCACTAGGTCAAGAGTGGGGAACCAGTGGCAATCTAGATGTTGTTGTTGTTGTTGTTTAGTCGTTTAGTCGTGTCCGACTCTTCGTGACCCCATGGACCATAGCACGCCAGGCACTCCTGTCTTGCACTGCCTCCCGCAGTTTGGTCAAACTCATGTTCGTAGCTTCGAGAACACTGTCCAACCATCTTGTCCTCTGTCGTCCCCTTCTCCTAGTGCCCTCAATCTTTCCCAACATCAGGGTCTTTTCAAAGGATTCTTCTCTTCTCATGAGGTGGCCAAAGTATTGGAGCCTCAGCTTCACGATCTGTCCTTCCAGGGAGCACTCAGGGCTGATTTCCTTAAGAATGGATAGGTTTGATCTTCTTGCAGTCCATGGGACTCTCAAGAGTCTCCTCCAGCACCATAATTCAAAAGCATCAATTCTTCGGCGATCAGCCTTCTATATGGTCCAGCTCTCACTTCCATACATCACTACTGGGAAAACCATAGCTTTAACTATACGGACCTTTGTCGGCAAGGTGATGTCTCTGCTTTTTAAGATGCTGTCTAGGTTTGTCATTGCTTTTCTCCCAAGAAGCAGGCGTCTTTTAATTTCGTGACTGCTGTCACCATCTGCAGTGATCAAGGAGCCCAAGAAAGTAAAATCTCTCACTGCCTCCATTTCTTCCCCTTCTATTTGCCAGGAGGTGATGGGACCAGTGGCCATGATCTTGGTTTTTTTGATGTTGAGCTTCAGACCATATTTTGCGCTCTCCTCTTTCACCCTCATTAAAAGGTTCTTTAATTCCTCCTCGCTTTCTGCCATCAAGGTTGTGTCATCTGCATATCTGAGGTTGTTGATATTTCTTCCAGCAATCTTAATTCCGGCTTGGGATTCATCTAGTCCAGCCTTTCGCATGATGAATTCTGCATATAAGTTAAATAAGCAGGGAGCAAGTTATACTTATAACTTAACTTAACTTAACTTAATCTAGATGTTACTGTCCTCCAAATCTCATCGTCTCCAGCCAGCGTAGGCAACAGTCAGGAATATTGGGAGTTCAATATTATCTCAGACCCTCTGTCTTTGAGAATTTTTGGAGAACAGGTGTGGCCCCTACAGATTGGAGGTGAGCAAATGTCCCCATCTTCAAAAGGGGGACCTTGACACCTTGTAAACATTTCTTAAAGATTTGCAGACCTGGTCTCTCGTGCTTATTTGGAAAAGCCCATTAAGTTGCAAGGTTTTTACAAAGCAAAACCTCTGCCCCAGCCATATAATTTCCTAGGTGATCCCATGAACGCAAGTCCATATCTCTTAGGCTAGCCTACCTCACAAGATTGTTGTGCATGCCATAAGAAATATAGGGCACTTTGTACAGGAGTAATGGAATAAAGTATTGTGGTTAGATAACCCATGGAATGACCACACAAGCAACATCATTTAATAATGGTTGAAATGGTTTCAAGAAGTTATTAGCTGCATGCTTCAGCTTTCTCTGTTTATACTGAGGTGAGATAAAACATATTGCAGCAGAGCCTACGTAAAATATCTGTACTTTAATTTAACATTCTGACTTCAGATTAAAGTGTGAGATGTCATCATTTGGCTTCCAAAGTTCCTCCGTCTGAATTTATTAAAGTAAGTGCAATCTACGTCTGATAAATGGAAGCACATCTGGTCCATATTCTGGACACAAACCCCACACAATATTAATTATATTGATGGGCAAAGCTAAGGAGTGAGTTGGACATTATTTATAGTGATCTTTGCTAAGTAAATCATTATAAAAATGGCTTTCTAAAAACGAAACGCTTCCCTTTTTAAGACGCCACGCAGAATTAAAGAGGCTTTACAATAGACTATGAAGCATATTGCCGCGTGAGGAGGGAGAAGGACAGAAGCTGCCTTGATTAATGCGCGCGATTATCAGCCATGCAAATCACTTTCACTTATTAAGTCTTGTTTAATATCCTAATGAAGCTTCCTGAGCAGATTTGATAATTCCAGCAAAAGTGACTGTGAACTAATGCCCTTTCAACATGTTGAGAATAAGCAGCGGTATAAAGGAAACCTCATTTACTCTAATTCTGACCAAATGTGGCATCCTTTGCTCAGCTTCTACCTCACAGCAGGAGACAATTAACCTTTTCTGTGCCAGAAGTGATTCCCAACACATTCCAGCTGCGAAGGCCAAGGAGGTCAGGCATAAGTGAAGTTTACCTTCAGCTTCTCTCGAAGAAAGCCCCAGTGATGCAACACACACTCTTCAAAGCGACCAGAAGAAGCTGTAGCGGAATTTTACACTGGAGGTTTATAGATTTCAGTTGTTCTTATTGCACACAATATATTACACAAAGATGGTAGTGCTATACAGGAAACCTGCAACTTATGTGGGCATTCCGTTCCAGGATCACATCTAGAGCCATAATTGTGTGTAGTCAAAACCCATTGGGTTCAATGGTGGGTGGGATTGCCATAGTAATATCTCCCAGAACCCCGCTCCCTTTCTGCTCCTGGTTTAATTTTTGTTATTTTTTTTGCCATGCACGTAAAGCTAAATGCGCACAAGTTAAATGCATGTAAGTTGCAGGCTTAGTGTATAAAGTGGCTCTTGGGAATGGTTCCTTGGCAGTGTGGGAGTTATGGAAGAACGAGAGAGGAGAAACAGGGGGTGGATCTTGGTGATCTTGGGTAGTATGGCGCCCTGAGTCATACCCAAATTTGGCAGCCCCAAATGGATCTTCTCAATTATTTTAGCTGCCCAGAGCGGCTGGGGCAACCCAGTCAGATGGCTGGGGTAAAAATAATAAAATTATTATTCAGTTATTATTTGTGCCCTAGGCATCCTGTGCCGAGGAACCATCCACACCACCCTAAATCTGGCACTAGCTTATTGCTTTCAACCATACTGGCACATCAGTGCTTGATTTCATGCATGGTCAAAGAATACCCCTTGCATAATTCTCTGCTCAACTGAACCTTCAATTATTTCAAAATGCTCACTATTCACCCTTAAATGATGTTCAAAATCAAAGTTTTTCTTTAGTGCAAGGGGCTGGGAAACCTATCGTCCTCCAGATGTTGTTGTTGGACTCCAACTTCCAGTGACCCAAGTTAGCATGGCAAATGGTCGGGAATGCTGGGAGCTGTAGTTCAGCAGCATTTGGTGGGCCACGGGCTTCCTATTCCAGCTCTGGTGAAATTGCCATCATAGGACCATGTCTCATATTGAGCTTGCCTTCTTGCCTTTTTCTACACCATCTGACTATCTTATTTTGAAGTAAGAAAGAGCAGGAGACAAATACCTGCTATGCTAAAAAAATATGAAACTAATACATAGCTGCCAAGTTATCCCTTTTTTAAAGGGATTTTCCCTTATGCTGAATAGGCTTCCTCGCGAGAAAAGGGAAAACTTGGCAGCTATGAACTAATATGAATTTTGAAGTTTTAATCAGCCTAACAAATTTATTGCCTGAATATGTATGATGGAGGAAATTGAATCCCTTTTCTTTCCTCGCAAAAAGCTCTGGACATGCTGTAATTGTCTGCAGTCTGGCAGGCCTAATCTGCTGTGGAGGATCTCTTGTGCCTGTTAATTTCATCTACTTTGTCCAAAAGAGGAAAACATTGTAGCTGTTATAGTGAATAGAGAGTGGATAGGATTGCAAAGCAGAGAGAAGACAAAACACTTCAGGAACATGTAGGAATTTTTTTAAACGCACAGATATAGATATAAGACAAATTTTGTTGCTGAATATCAGTGGGTGGGGATCAGAAATGTTGTTCTTGGGCAGGCATCCCCAAACTGCGGCCCTCCAGATGTTTTGGCCTACAACTCCCATGATCCCTAGCTAATGGGACCAGTGGTTGGGGAAGATGGGAATTGTAGTCCAAAACATCTGGAGGGCTGAAGATTGGGGATGCGTGTTCTTGGGTATGGCTTGTGGGCTTCCCATGATCATCTAATTGGCTAACAGGATGTTGGCTTAGATTGGCGTATGGCTATCAGGGTTACTAGCTGTGAGGCCTATGTTCTCCCACCTTCACTGTGGCATCAGTATGCATTTGCTGGAACACAGCTGAGGAGAATGTTGCATTTATAAATTCACCCACAAAAAGATCCCAAGTGATGCTTCAGGCCTTTTGAATTCAGAAGTTTTCAGAATCTCTCTCAGTTTAAAAAGAAGAATACCAATGTTAAAGAATGTTAAAAACTGGCTTTTGATTAAAATATAACATGTTTCACCTTGTGCTTATCTGGAGATTTTCTAAGGAAAACAAAACTTACTATTAGATTTGGTTTTTTAAACAGCCAGTCTCCTGGGAAGGGGCCATCTGATGAGGAAGAACCGCAAAGCAGAAAACATGTAAGATTTGTTTTCTAAGCACATTCCATGCCCCCATTAGACTATTTATTAGGGGGCGGGGAGAATAAGAAGATGATTTGGACTGTGGGTTTGCAGGAGATTTCAGAAAACACATTGCTAACTGCTTATGAGAACCAGGCTTTTAATATAGGTTCATAATAATTTAGACTGATTGCTAACATCTCTCGATCACTTAGGCTTGCTGCATAAAAGGGGACAAGATGTGCCTGCCTGTATATTGCACAAGGCATGCAGCAGTAACAACATATTATGGAGAAGATTTAAAAGGCACTGGCACGTTTAAATTGCTAATGTGAGAGAATGAGCTCTGAGGGGAAAAATAGGGAAACCTTTAAGAGCTATAACTGGTGAAAACAAAAACAAAAATGTATTTTAAATGTTCTCGAATGTTAGAAGTCTGGAGCTAAAAGAAAAGGCAATTCTGAATGCAAATGCAAATGAAGCTTTGAATATATGAAGGAACAGTGAGAGTCCAGTCTCTCCGAGGAGGCAAAGGAAGTTCTGAGAGTAAGTGCAACCGGCTCCTTTTCTCTACTCCTGGTCTATGACTGAGCTTTATCCTTTTTTTTAAATCTGAAGTTCATTATTGGCTCTCCACCCACTCACCCCATCACTTCCTTCCTTCCTTCCTTCCTTCCTTCCTTCCTTCCTTCCTTCCTTCCTTCCTTCCTTCTCTCTCTCTTGCACGAACCATCTTTCAAACAAAAATACCCAAGGCACTGTACAAGAAAGAAAGAAAGAAAGAAAGAAAGAAAGAAAGAAAGAAAGAAAGAAAGAAAGAAAGAGATACAGGAACAATAAAATCCCACACCTGAATAAACAAGATAATACATGTGTGAACAATAAAAAAATTAAAACAATCCTATAAAATTCACAAAGCAGCAGCAATGCAAGCCTACAAATAAAAATATCCAACCAAGTTGAAAATAATCCAACAGGTTACACATCCCTTTTGAACGAGTAATTTATTTATAAATGTCGCACATAAAACATAATTTTTATGAGTTTGTGGGTGACAGACTTCTACTCCCTGGATTTGGCGAGTGTTAAAAGCTAATTAAGCCAGGCTAGCTCCCTGTGTTGAGGTGATCGCCTGGGTGATGGGCCATTAAGAGTACAAAGGCGCAAAGGAGATCGGTGGGAGATGGTAAATGGATGGGGACCCCCTCCCTCAGCAGATAAAGCAACTGTTTAGAGTTGAGAGGTTAGGGAAGGAGTTATGCGAGCTAGAAGCTGAATACAAAAAGATTGCAGGCTGCAAAGGGAGAGAGAGAGACGACTGATTTCTGCTTGAATGTAAGGCTCCTGCTATGGCAGAAACAAGACCCTTTTGGGGTGTTAATGCTGCAAATGTCTCCATCAAAGGCTCATATGTATAAATAAACCATACTGCATATCCTAAAGATACCGCAGTCTCTGCTGTGCCTCATTTCCCAAAAGGAAACTCAAGCCCTGGGTTAGTGCCTGGAACCCCTGGAATCTCACACTGCTCAGAGATTGGGTTGGCATGCAACAATATTAAAACTTTTCATCCAGCCGATATTCTTTTATCCGCTTTTATATGCATTACTGGTCTCCATATTTGGTTAAGTAATGAGACACGAGAGTTCCGGCCAGAGTGCGCTGGTGAGCGGGTCGGTTTTTAGGAGCTCCGAGAGACGGGAGACTCCGGTGTGCTGCACGCGAGCTGGTGGGGGCGAACGGCGCTAATTTTAACCCCCTGAAACAGCCAAACGCGGGGTTTGGCTGAGGAGAAGAAAAAGCGGCGCCCGAGGGCAGAACTCCGGGCTTGCACCCCCCCTTTTTCTGGGGGTGTAAGCGGAGGAGAGGAGCCGGCGCAAAATAATTCGCGGAGCGGCAGAAGCGCCCCAAAACCTGCCCAGCGAGCACTCAGACCCCTCGGCTAAAGGGGGCTTCGAGGGGAAAACGGCTTGGTGAAACGGAGAGCTTAAGAGGGAGAGAAACAGACGCAAGCCGGGTAAAGAAGGCCGTGGGACTATTTCATGCACCGCGGGAAAACTTGCGGAGTAAGCCTGCTTTTATTGTCACTTCAATCCTTTGATTAAAGAGACTGTGTAGAACACAAAGTTAACCTTTCACCAAGGGGAAGAGAAGCTTTACTCTGATCGGGACTGTCTATTAAAAGCCTAAAATAACTTCCTTTTCCCAGCCAGCACGTTTAGGTGGAGGCTGAAGAGATAATTTGCAATAACAGCTCTTTATGAACGCCTTACTAGGCACCCGTGCAGAGGAAACAAAGATTGTTTTACTTACCTTTTAAGTTGGAAAAGAGGGCAAAGACCAAGAAAATGGAGGATTGATTTTGCAGAGTCACCAGAGATTGCCAGCTTCCCCTTTCTTCACGGAAGTGAGAGAAACAAAAGGGAATAAGAGAAAGGAGCATAGCTAACTGGGGAGCGATGTGCTGACACCTAGTGGCTAAAATAGAAATCGCGCCCAAAATTGATAAATAAAGGATAAGTAGAGGGAACCAGAGGGAAAGACCATTCCGAATTGACACCTAAATGAACTAGATGAGTCTGTAATAATTCCGGAGGGGCTCCCAGAAAGAAAGAGAAACCTCAGAAGTGAATCATTCAGAGAGAAGAGAAATAAGTAATGACAGGATCTAGGACTTCATCAAGAAGAGCACAAGCAACAATGGCGGCAAATTCAACAAGTAACCAAAAGAGATTGTCAATCACGCCAGAGAACGACTCATTAACAGACATCAAGGATCTCATAACTGAAATGAGTAAATCTTTAAATGAGAAACTGGACTCAGGCAATAAATCTTTAAATGAGAAATTAGACCTAATGGGATCAAAGATAGAACAAAATTCCAGAGTAATAACAGAGATGTCTGACCAAATTAAGGAACTCAGTGGCAAAAATAAAGAATTGGACAGAGCTGTAAAAGAGATGAATGTAAAATTGAACAAACAGGAGGAGTCATTGCAAACAATAGTGGCAGAAAATAAAGAGATGCAAAAAGAACAAAAGAAGGATGAAAAAGAAAGAGTTGAGATGAAGAAACTACACGAGGACTTAGCAGACCAGATCGCGATGCTTGAAATGAAAACAAATGCGGGTTCCGGTTTCCGCCTGCAGGAATGGCGGACCTGTTTTCCATCTCTCTGACCTTTGTAAGGAATTTGGCGGTTGCTAGGGGAGTAAATGGCAACCCCCTACCCTCTCCGGGGGTTACGGAGAGGGGCCGCTGGCCCGCGATGCCCCCAGACCCACTCCGACTGTTTTTGGAGTGGGGGGAGCTTGGGCTGAGCACTTACAAGGGCCAGGACTCCCGGACGCTAATCTGCATGGCGGGGATTTCCATGGTTAAAGAAGATAATTAGGCTTAAATCTATGGACATACTTCAGAAGGAGGGAAAGAAGCGCTGTTTACTGCTGAGAAATTTATGCTGCCGAGTGAGAGGAGTCAAAGATTGTACTGCATCTGGAAGAAGGATTGATGGGGACGGAGCGATAAGGGGAGTGAGTTTTTATTTTATTTTTTTTCTTCATATTGTTGCCTCGTACCTTCCCGGACGCGATGTCCTGGCTTGTTTGGAGTGAAAGAGAAGCAAAAGACTGTGTGAGTTGAACCTTATAACTGTTGTTACTGAGCATATTTTTTTAAAGATGTGGAGTTGCCGATGAGAAAAGCCCCCCCCTAGTCGGACGGAAGGAGTTCTGAATGCGTTCGGAGGATTTATGAGCTGTGACGCACTTTAAATTGGAGCAGCGACCTGAAGCTAAGTTCAGCTATAGGGCAAGGAGATCCATTAATTTACCAAGAGTCTATGGTTTGATGTTTGGGTCTCCTGCCTGGAAAAGCTGTAAATTCTATAATGATCGTAAATTTTCATGGCCATGAGAGGAAAGCGAAAGTGATTTGAGCTTTTTAAGATGGCGCTACTTCGAATTGCTTCAACGCAACAGGAGCTCCATTAAGAAGATTTATGGGGAGGCTGGACTGATTAACTCACACAGGAGAAAGAACATCTGTGAGACTTTGTTTGATATTTATATCAGCAGCTGGGAAACAATCGTGAAAGTAGAAAACATCTATGTGACTGTAAGGGGAAGATCTGGATTATTATGAACTTGAAGGACGATTTGAACTTTAGAAAAAAGACGGCAGTGGACAGTTGCGAGGAATTCCCAATTTCTTGAAGCATGGGAACCCAAATAAAAAATTCTTTAGATGATTTGGCATAACATTCGGTCTGATTGATATATATATGTGTATAATTTGAAATATTGAATGTGATATAATTGGTTTTAATTGGAAAATTAATAAAAATATTTTTTAAAAAAAAAATGAAATGAAAACAAATGCTCTTACCCTTCGCTTGAGAGGCGTGCCAGAGAGATCTAGTGAGCGGGTGGATGAGAAGATTGTGAAAGAGCTAGCTGTCTGGCTGCAAGTGGAGGCGGACGACCTGTGGCTGGACGTGGATAGGATTTATAGAGTAAGAATTGATAAAAAGAAGAATGACAAAGCGATAGGAGACTGTATGGTACATTTGAATTCTGCCCTACTTAAAGACAAAATACTTCAGATGAAAAAACGAAAAGAACTTGTAATAGAAGGACGAACAGTGGACATCTACAAAGAATTGCCTAAGAGAATTCGGCTGAAAAGGCAGAGGTACAAGATGTTGACTGACATTCTGAGGAAAAAGAAAGCATGGTACGTGTGGGAGTATCCGGAGGGACTTACTTTTATTTTCAAAGGGAAGAAGAAAACTATAAAATCATCAGAAGAGGCCGAAAGGTTCAGCAAAAGGAACTGGAAAGAACTGTTAGGAGAGAAGGAAGAAAACAGTGGAGAAGAAGAGTTGGCAGCGGCGGGAGACGGATAAGAGGACAGCAAAGACTTGTGTGTTTAATTCTGGGGGTTTCCTTATTTTCTGTTTCTAGAAGATCTCTCTCTATTCATTATTCTATTTGATTGTGTAAGTTGTTGGGGAATTTAGTTCTTATTTTAAAATTGACGAAGGCTACGGCCAGGTTAAAGTTTAATAAATTAAATATAGTAATAAAGAAATGAATCTTAATGTAATCTCATGGAACATCAATGGTCTAAATAATAAGCTTAAAAGGAATAAGGTGGAGCATGTCTTGAAAAAGGGTGGTTGGAAAATAATTTGTCTCCAAGAGACCCATATATCGAAAAAACATGAAAGAGTATTGATTAATAAACGCTTGGGTAATGAATATATCTCCTCAAACGAGAAAAAAAAGAAGGGAGTAGTGACATATATTGACCCTAAAATCAGAGCAGAAAAGATCTTTCAAGATGACGAAGGAAGAGTGGTGGCGGTAAAGTTATATCTATCTGAGGGAAATGTGGTAGTGGTAAATATATATGCCCCAAATGGAGGTAAAACAGAATTTTTTAAGAAATTATGGAGTCAATTAGGTGAATGGGTTGAGGATGAAGAAATTATATTAGCCGGAGATTTCAACGGAGTAGTGAAACCAGATCTAGACAGATCGAACAAAGGGAAAAAATACGAGGGGAAGTTGCCTGAGTTGTTTTTTAGAGTAATAGAAAGTTATGGATTACAAGATTGCTGGAGATTAAGGAACCCGGAGGAGAAAAAATATACATTTTACTCAGAAGTACAGAAATCGGCAGCAAGAATTGATTATATATGGCTTACAAATAAATTAATAACTAAATTAGAGAAATGTCAAATTATGGTAAAATCATTAACAGACCACAATCCAGTAATGTTAAGTTTAAAGGAGGGCTACAAGAGAAAGACCAGATGGAGGCTAGATGAGGGGATCCTTACTGATGAAGAATTTGTAAGTAAGGTTAAGAACTCGATAAAAGAATTTTTCCAAATAAATAAAACGGGAGAAGTAGGGGTGGAAGTAATGTGGGACGCTAGCAAAGCCTTTATACGAGGTTTATATATACAACAGAAAAATAAAATAAAGAGGCAACGGGAAAACAACCAAAATATGATAAAAAAGAAAATTGAAGAAAAGGAAAGAGAATTGGCAAAAAACCCTAAAGATTCAAAAATAGTATCTGAGCTTAAAATTTTACAAACGGAATTATCGATGTTATTGGGACAAGAAATTGAAAAGAAAATTAAGTGGGCCAAACAAAAAACCTTTGAGATGGGAGGAAGAGTAAGCAAAATGCTGGCGTGGCAGCTGAAAAAGAAACAAGATGAAAGAATAATCACAAATATTAGGATGGATGGGAAAAATTGGGCAAAGAAAGAGGATATAAATAAGTGTTTTATTAAATATTACGAAAAATTATACAAGGGAGATCAAATTGATAGGGAGGACATAGATAAATATATTGCAGGCCACAAATTAGACAAATTAGATAATAAAGAAAAAGAATTATTAGATAAACCAATTTCATTGCAGGAAGTATATGAAACCATAGGCAATTTAAAATTGGGGAAATCTCCGGGTACGGATGGCCTCACTAGCCAACATTATAAATTGTTTAAGGAAGAGCTAGGAGAAGTGTATGTCGAATTAGTAAATAAAATAATGGAAAAAGAAATTATACCCAAATCGTGGCAAGAAGCCTTTATAACCCTCATACCAAAAGGAGATAAGAAATTAGACCAAGTTGAAAATTTTAGACCTATCTCCTTGCTAAATATTGACTACAAAATATTCGCAGGAATTATGGCTAGTAGATTAAAAGTTGTATTGAATAGGTTGATAGGAAGTGAACAACAGGGTTTTCTCCCTAAAAGAAAAATGAACAATAATGTCAGGATTTTGATAAATTTGATAGAGTATTTAGATTGGAACCCCGGTTGGGAAACTGCCCTGATATTCCTAGATGCCGAGAAGGCTTTCGATAACGTGAATTGGGACTTTATGAAAAGGACGGTGAGAGAATTGGGCATAGAAGGAAATTTTTTTAAAGGCATAAACACAATATATCAAAAGCAAAAAGGAATATTGATTGTAAACGGGGACATCTCCGGAGAGATAGAGATATCGAGGGGCACTCGGCAAGGGTGTCCGCTTTCACCACTCTTATTCATTTTGACAATTGAAAGTCTGCTAAAAGAGATAAAAGAAGATAAAAAGATTAAAGGAATAAAAGTAGGAGAAAATACCTATAAAGCACGAGCCTTTGCAGACGATGTGGTCATAATATTGGAGGATCCCCTAGAAAATATACATTATTTGAAAGAAATCTTGAATAATTATGGAAAAATATCGGGCTTTAAAATAAATAAGGGGAAAACCAAAATCATTACAAAAAATTTAAGGGAAAAAGATAAGAAGGAATTAGAGGAGAAAACAGGATGGGAAATAGCGAGAAAGGTCAAATATTTAGGAATTGAAATAACAGCTAAAAATGTAAATTTGTTTGAAAATAATTATGAAAAGAAATGGAAAGAAATAGAAAAAGATTTAGAAAGGTGGAGCAATTTGCATCTGACCCTGTCCGCGAGAATAGCGGCAATCAAAATGACAGTATTGCCTAAATTATTGTTCCTATTTCAGATGTTACCAATTATTGACAGGAAGGAATGTTTTGAGAAATGGAGGAAAAGCCTAAGTAAATTTATATGGGAAAAAAAAACACCAAGGATACAGTATAGATTATTAACGGATACAAAAGATAGAGGTGGATGGGGAGTACCGGACCTAAAACTGTATTATGATGCTGCGGGCTTGTGCTGGATAAAAGATTGGGTTGAATTGAGAAACAAAGAAATTCTAGATCTAGAGGGTTTCAATAATATCTGGGGCTGGCATAATTATTTATTAGAAGAAAGGAAAGGGGGATATAAAGAAATAACAAATCATGTTTTCAAGAAATCTTTATTAAAAATATGGGCCCAACACAAAAACATTCTGGAGCCGAAAACGCCCTGGTGGGCATCTCCAATAGAAATGACCATGATGATCAAAGACAGCAGACGAAAGACCTGGCCGACTTATTCAGACATTCTGGAAAAAAATGGAGAACAGATAAAGTTAAAATCATACCAACAGATAAAACAGGAGTGTACAAGCTGGCTACATTATAATCAAATTCAAAGTATTTTCGAAAAACATAAGAAAATTGGCTTTCTGGGGAATAAATCAAAGTTGCAAGAATTATTATTGGGAAATGGGGACAAGGCAATGTCTAAATTATACAATTACCTTCTCGAATGGGAACTTAAGGATGAGGTGGTAAAGGTTACAATGGTGAGATGGGCCCAGGATATAGGAAGGCCCATATATAGCTGCCAATGGGAAAAAATGTGGAAGGAAGGGACAAGATTCACGGCGTGCTCAAGTATAAAAGAAAATATATTAAAGCTGTTTTACAGATGGCACATAACACCAGCCAAAATTGCGAAAATTTGCAAAAAGAATTCCAACATATGCTGGAAATGTAATAAGGAAATTGGCACCTATTACCACTGTTGGTGGGAATGCGACGAAATTCGGAAGTTTTGGAACAATGTTTATGAAAAACTGAAAAAGATGCTGAAATTAACGTTTGAAAAAAAACCTGAATTATTCCTATTGAATATGGTCCCGAATAACATCCCAGAAGAGAAAAAGAATGTATTGTTGTATGCAATTGTAGCAGCTAGATTACTTATAGCCAGAAATTGGAAAGGAGGGAAAGTACCATCAATCTATGAATGGCAGGAAAAATTAGTAGAGTTTATGAATTTGGCCAAAATGACCGCGGTAATTAGAAACATCCCCAAACAAAAATATATGATTGAATGGAAAGGTGTAGAGGAGTATTTCAAAAAAGAAAAATTTAATATTGATTTGGTGATTTGTCTAAATTGAAAAAGAAGCAGGAAATTTTATTAGATATAATGATGTAATTAATGAAATAAAGAGTGAGAAGTAAGTTAAAGCAAGAACAGAGGGAAAGAAAGAAGGAAAGCGATGCATGAATAGTAGGAAGTATTTTTGCTGTATTTTTATTTTCTTTTTTTGTGTATTTTATGTATTATAAGTAAGTATTTTAGATCTATCCTCGTTCCTTTACTACTTAAGTCTTAATTGAAATATCGAAATTATGGTTTGAGTAAAGGTTCGGATTAAGATAGGTTATGTTATGTTAATTTCTTTATATTATGCTAATTTCTTTATTTTGTTAATTTTGTTAATTTGTTATTTGTTGTTTTGCCAATTTGTTTATTGATTTGTTAATTTGTTAATTGTCTATTTGATTTTGCTTTGTCTATTTTGTATCGTTGTATAATTGAAATAAAGTTTTTTCTTTAAAAAAAAAAAAAGTAATGAGACACAGCAGGATCCAGAACTGGTGATGGTAGAGGGAACATCTAATGGCGTAATGCTTTGCTGCTACTTGTCAAAGCCTCTGCCCTGCTCTTTGGAAGCTGTGATCTCAGAAATGAGATTCTGTGCATAGGGTTGGGTCCAATACATACCATACTCAGAGTAGACTTCATTAAATTAACAGGCATGAGTTTCAACAGGCTCACTCTGAATAAATTTGGTTAGATTCAATCTCCTTAGTGCCTTCCTATGCTGGATATTTGTTGAGCAGAGACATGGGCTTCTTCTTACTTCCCTATCCTTGGCTACAGATGATAAAGTTTCCCCTCCCCTTCTGCTCCTGCCAAAAGTTCTTTCCCACAAGCCTTCAGTATTTGGAAAGTTGTGTGGGCTTTCCCCAATAAGTTTAAGTTAGTCTAAAAATACCGCTACAGAGATGTGGGGAAATGTCATTACCTGCAATGGTTGGAAGGAGACAAATTCTGAAAATGTCAGGATTTTTTTTTAAGTGCAACAGCTGCACTGAATCTGTTCAAAAAGTTTATTAATGGTTTGTTCTTAACATCCTCTGTATGCCTTGTAATATTGGGTGTAATTTCTTGCTTGAATTGCTGCACTCTCTACCTTGCACAGACAGAAACATGGGAGCAGGATGTAGGAATCACAAAGTGAAGTATTGTGGGACAAAGGTTGGCGGTCCTGAAATTTTCAGGTGGGAGTTGCTACTTATCTTACAAGGTCTCATCAGGAAGCGTAGCGATCAAGAAGCTGTTCTTGCCAACTACAATTCCCAAACTGCCTTGGGAGCATGATGATGCCTAATATAAATAATTCTTGCGAAGCCAATTTATATGATCTAATGCAGGCATCCCCAAACTTCGGCCCTCCAGATGTTTTGGATTACAATTCCCATCTGCCGCGACTACTGGTCCTGTTAGCTAGGGATCATGGGAGTTGTAGGCCAAAACATCTGGAGGGCCGCAGTTTGGGGATGCCTGATCTAATGCATTTTTCTATCCCCCCCCCCCCATATATGCATTTTTGTACACATTAATTTGCTTGAGAACTACATTTCAATATTCAAAGGAGAATGACTGTTTCTGTTCACATTTTGTTTTGGGGAGCTCAGATTGAGTAGGTTTAAATGGGAAACTAAACTGAAATTCTCTCCATTCCCTAGGGATACCTTGTTACTGAATCACTAACAAGTTCAGTAGAAAGAGCTTCCATCTTTAATTGTTCAGTGAAAAACCCGCATTCATTCATACAGATCGAACATGGACATAAAACTGATCAACAATCACAGAGGAGAGTTTGCTGGACATTATTGGCGACATAAGTCCCTTTGCTTCTGCGACCAGAATAAGAGAAGGAAGCCTGGTAAAAAGATAATGACGGGTATATGAGCAGATAGACTGTGGATCTCTGGACAGTCAATGAGGGTAAACCTCGTAGATCAACTATAAATTTCAGCCAGCTGTTGGGTGTGGAGATATAGATAAGTGAGGTGGGGAGAGAGGAGAGGGGCTTTTTCCCCCGACTGACGTGGTGCTTGTGTGAACCTTGACATGTTTCTGACTGTTGCCGTTTGATAAGTGCAAGACGTGAAAAGCTTGCAATAACAGTAGATGGTATCAGATCTCTAAAATAATATGCATTTGAAGGTGGCAGAAATAAATACAGCCGCACAATAAAAAACAAAATAAAGGCCCGATTCATTCAGGGAGGTGAAGAAACATCAGAGGAAACACCTCTTCCTTTCATTTTCTTGTCTTTCTTTAACAAGGAAACGAAATACATCAAATAGTGTTTCAAATGCAGCTTTATGTTGTGACAAAAGCAAGTGAAGCCCTGCCAAACGTGCCACAAGCTCCCCGTCTTTCATTTGAGGCCCAGCTAATCACACAGTGGTGATGAGATGCAGCACCAAAAAAAACAAAAACACCCCCCCCCACCCCCGGAAAAAAAGATGTAATGTAAAACAACCTCATCAATTCTGCACGTCTGTAATGAAACATGCTCATACTGTACTCTCCAACATTTAGCCGGTGAAAATAGGGGAGTCCCGTTCCATAATGATAATTTTACTATTTATACCCAGCCCATCCTATAGGGTTGCCCCAGCTACTCTGGGCAGCTCCCAACATATATAAAAACCATAATAAAACATAAAACATTAAAAAAAAACCTTCCCTATACAGGGTTGCCTTCAGACATTTTGGGGGTCACATAACTCCATACCCTCCAACATTTCTCCAATGAAAATAGGGACATCCTAAGGAAAAGCGGGACATTCTGAGATCAAACCAGAAACCGGGATGGCTTCTCTAAATCAGGGACGTCCCTGGAAAATAGGGACACTTGGAAGTTCTGCATGCTCATAAGCTGCGCCAAGGGTGGGCACACTTCAAGTTTGTTGGATCTAGTTGTGGCTGTTTTTTAAACTATGTCCTCTGAGATCTACCAGCTGCTGGCAGGTGCAGAAGACACACAGATACAACTGAAGAGGAGAGGGCCTCTGGGTGCATTTCTGCGCGCTAAGAATTTGTTCTTATTACCATAAGTGCTAAGTTCGCAGTCCTTTTACACACAAATTCCATTCCTGGTTACCCCATACTTTCTTCACTTCACCGGCCTAATTTAAGTGGAGAGGGAAGCGCCTTTTTGTTGTTGCCGTTGTGAAACCCTGGCAGATCAAATGCTAAGGAACCTACTGGGATCCAGGTAGCTTCTGCTCAGACCTGTTATACACTCTCAGAGCTCTGCTTTTCAGATTAGAGCTACCCACAACCTGTCCTGTGGAAAGGGAGAGAGAAAGAGGGACTATGAAATGAGATAATTTTGTTTATTCAACAGTAAATGACTTGTGCTAATACTAGTAAACAACCATCAGTAATTGACTCCACGGTGAGTTGGCTAATAAAAAGTATGGCCCCGCTAATTTTGTGTTACACTTCTAAAAGGATTATTGCAATAATTACGGTAAGCATGTCTTTGTAACTACAATTGCAATAGCAAGTTAGTAGTTTTCTTCCTTTGGCTTCTTCAAAATGGTGTGTGTGTGTGTGTGTGTGTGTGTGTGTGTGTGTGTGTGTATATAATTCTGCAACTTTTCCTCGATATATTTGGCAACATGCCATTGATGAAATAATAGCGCATTAGTTGGGGATTTATTTATTTATTTATTAGTCAGGAATTCAAGAACCTTTTAATGAGGGTGAAAGAGGAGAGCGCAAAATATGGTCTGAAGCTCAACATCAAAAAAACTAAGATCATGGCCACTGGTCCCATCACCTCCTGGCAAATAGAAGGGGAAGAAATGGAGGCAGTGAGAGATTTTACTTTCTTGGGTTCCATGATCACTGCAGATGGTGACAGCAGTCACGAAATTAAAAGACGCCTGCTTCTTGGGAGAAAAGCAATGACAAACCTAGACAGCATCTTAAAAAGCAGAGACATCACCTTGCCGACAAAGGTCCGTATAGTTAAAGCTATGGTTTTCCCAGTAGTAATGTATGGAAGTGAGAGCTGGACCATAAAGAAGGCTGATCGCCGAAGAATTGATGCTTTTGAATTATGGTGCTGGAGGAGACTCTTGAGAGTCCCATGGACTGCAAGAAGATCAAACCTATCCATTCTGAAGGAAATCAGCCCTAAGTGCTCACTGGAAGGACAAATCCTGAAGCCGAGGCTCCAATACTTTGGCCACCTCATGAGAAGAGAAGACTCCCTGGAAAAGACCCTGATGTTGGGAAAGATTGAGGGCAGGAGGAGAAGGGGACGACAGAGGATGAGATGGTTGGACAGTGTTCTTGAAGCTACGAACATGAGTCTGACCAAACTGCGGGAGGCAGTGGAAGACAGGAGTGCCTGGCGTGCTCTGGTCCATGGTGTCACGAAGAGTCGGATACGACTAAATGACTAAACAACAACAACAGCAGCAGCAGCAGCAACAACAACAACGGGGATTTATACTAGACCACCTGCACATCATTCTGCTTCCTTTGATGTTCTGCAATGCTTCCCCAATGTTGTTGCATTACTGTCACCTGGAGGGTGTCTGCCCTGAAATGTCCACAGGGGCAAATAGCACTGAAACTGGGGTTTCAGTGGCATAAAGTATGATGGTGATATGAGGGCATGCCATATTGGCACCCCTACCAGTTATTGCCAACACTTAACCCCAGTATTGAAAAGCTTACACCAGCTTCCTATATATCAGAGGTTGTCCACTCCTGATAACCCATAACTAAGAATCACAAATGGGGAGAGTGCTCCTTACCTATGGGGTTTCCCATAGGCATCTGGTTTGCCGCTGAGAGTTGATGATGCTAGACAAGATGAGCAGTTGGCCTGATCCAGAAGGGTTCTTCTTATGACTTCCCTGACCATTGGGCATGCTGGATTTGGCTGGTGGAGTTGGAGTCCAAGTTGGAATGAGAAGATGGGTTATTTCAAACTCAGGAAGGTGAGGGCAATACCCAGCAGCGTTAAGGGAGGAGCAACGAAAGAGAGAAGCCTCTGAGACTAAAGAGACCATGACCCCAAGTTCTAGCCAGAATCCATAGCTGCGAAATTAAAAGTCACACCAGTGGAGCTTAGTTCTACCTCGTTTTTTGGGTGTGTGTGCGATTTCTCTGAAGCACTTGTAGGAGCGTGGAGGCCTCTGAGGGCAAAGGAATTGGGAGAGCCCACCTCCTCTCTCTCGAGTGCCATCTTGTTGCTTTGACCAGTCACCTTTTCAATATTTATGTTTTATTTTTATCTCTGTATTAGTGAGATGTTATTTGTGCACGGGCTGTTGAAAATCAGTTCTAAGGGAAACACACTTCCAGCTGGTTTCCTCCTGTTTTCCATCTGCTGCCTGTATGAGCCTTTGGAGGCATTTAACTGTTTCCTGTCATGGCAATTGGTATTTCTGAGTACTGGAAGGCCTGGAAGGGAGGCGGTGAAAGCCTGAGGCTGGCATCTCTGTTTGTGCTTCGTTGATCCGACTGAGATTACTCTGCTGGATTCCTCGTAAACATTGCATTCAGAGGGTAATAATAGATGTATGTGTGTGGGGTTTTTTAAAATAAAAATAAAAAAATAAGTTTTAAGAGGTAACTTCTCCAGTTGGTTCTTCATGGTCCTCTATTTATGCTCTGCTTCTCTCCCCCCCCCCCCGTTTAATCTTAAATATGTAAATCCTCAATTTATCTGGAATTACTTAGTGAAAGACTGATGTGTGAGTGTGGCAGATTATAATATTCTAGCGCCACCCCTGATCCTCTTTACCTCTTATTCTTTTCATAGCATATCAGGGAAGGGTGTGTGGGGGGGAGAAGAGAAAGAAGCTGTATGCGTGCCACAAGAATATATTATTTTAAGAGAGTCAGACTTAGAAATTGATTTCCTTGATGAGAAAAGGAAAAAGTCTCCTTCTGACCTGAAGGGTCACTTCATAATCCTGTCACTCAACATCAAAATGCTTCCCCCCCACTCCCTCCTTTTAGTAGAAGATGAGAATATTTCTGAAAAGGAATTAATTAATTTTTTTTCAAAAAACGGACACATTGGAAATGATGACTTAGAGAGACTTAGCTGCTGATAGAGGGGCTGTTTTATTCAGAATACATATCCTGTGATTAGAACAAGCTCAGAGTATATTTTAGAATCAGGCAGTTTTAGATGGAGATTGATATTTGTAGCTCAGGACGAAACCGATCTTATATATAAATTTTTATCAAAGTACTTATGGTATAAGCTCTAGCTTTCTTTTGCATCTCCCCCTCGCTCCCCCCCCCTGTATTTTTTAAGCAAAAGGATTTGGTCTGGGCTTTATAATGGGGATTCGTACAAGCAGCCAATCATTTCAATGTATGCGTTTTAGTTAACAGGATGGTGGGAAAGAAATGACTTCTCCCACCAATAATTAAGTTCAATGGGTAATACATTTTTTAAAGTGCTTTGTGGAACAAAGAGCACCTGATACCCATGTAATGTTTAATAATCTATTTCATATAGAATTACAGGACCTGACCCTGAGGGTGTCTCACACAATCGAGCACTTAAAACCTGAGGATTCTGAATGCCTTTTTGCAGAGTTATATTATACGGATGTGAAGCGTGCATATGTATTAGAGGTGAATGAAATAATCTGATCACTTAGGTTACAAGGTGGCTGGGTCAGGTGCTGTATCAATGGGCTTCCCCCAAAGACAGAAGCCTCCAAAGGTATTGCGAACATTATCATACAGATTAATAATAATAATAATAATACATTATCATACAGATTAACAATAATACTTATTTCAATCAGCTTCACAACAACTTAAAAAACTAAGTTATTAACATTCTGTGGGCTGTATTCCAGTTAGAAAAGCGGCAAATGTGCAGATTTAACTGTTCAGCAAGGAATGGCAGAGGCAGGGGCAGGGAGGACTAAATTCACCCCCTTCCTCCGGACAGTAGAATGGAAGAATTGCTGGTTTTCTAATTCAGTTTTGCATCCACTTCTGCTGCAGCTGGATTCGGGTGGAGAGAGAGAAGAGGGGCCGTATGCTTAGCACACTATTGAGCGCAGGATTCCTAATCCGATTTAGGGATGCATTTCAGAAGCCTGTTCCCTTGCACAAATGACCCCTGCCGGGACTGGGGCAAATGACTCTGCCGAAGGTCATACCGTATTAAGACCAATTTATGGCTGGGAAAGTTGAACTTCCACTTGCCGTGGACTACAGTTCTGTTTTATTTATTTAGGAAGATTTATAGACTACTTAATTTACAAATATTGTATAATTATGGGAAAATCACAATCTCAGTAAGTCATAGTGTGGCTTATCTCATTGTGCCACACCAATAGCACATAATGGTCAGGAGCTGACCAGGATATGCTTTCCCCCCCTTATTTTTCTGTTTATGCTCAGTATGTCTTACCTATTAGTCTGTTGTGCTCCCTGTTCGTTAATCCGAACTATATACAACCCCCTCCGGATTATTAATAGCAGTCGTAAGCACACACTGACAAAGTGAATATTCCAAAAAGAGCAGGCACCATCTCTTTCTGTCAAAGCCCAGCCAGGCTCCTCTGGAATTTTGGCATCCGAAGTGGCTGCCTAGTTTGCCTTTATGATTGGGCTGGCTGGCAACGCCATCTTGTTAGAACAACAAAGAAATGGTGGCATTTTGCAGACTAACAAGTTTCTTATAGCATATGCTTGAGGGGTGTGTGTGTACCTCACTAGAAATTCATATTTTAATTATTTTTCTACATGTCCTTCATGACTGGAAATATTGTGTGTGAGGGGTGTGGGTATGTAGGGAGAGATCACAGGGCACAGTTTCCCTGTGGTCTCTGCTAACATGGGCATACAAGGAATTAAAAGCTTCTCCTTCTCCTTCTCCCTTCTTCTTCTTTCCTCCTCCTCCTCCTCCTCGCATCATAGAATTGTAGAGTTTGAAGGGATCCCAAGGGCCATCTAGTCCAATCTCAGCTAAAGCATCGATGACAGAAGGCCATCCAACCTCTGCTTAAGAACCTCCAAGGAAGGAGGGTCCACTGTCTTCTTCTTCTTCTTCTTCTTCTTCTTCTTCTTCTTCTTCTTCTTCTTCTTCTTCTTCTTCTTCTTCTTCTTCTTCTTCATGAAAAAAAATATCATTTGCCTTTCACCAACTGGTCCCAGGGAGGGGTTGCAACAATATAAAAATCAGAATCAGAATCAGAATTAAAATCAGTTAAAAATAATTACATCACAAGAATGGGGTGGGTCCTGGAAGCACACATTTCAGGTGTAAAAGCTGTATAGTGAAGCAGCCAGACACACTTCTATAGGGAGGGAATTCCGCAACCCAGAGGCTGCTACAGAGAATGCCCTCTCCCCGCCACCCCAACTTCTGAGTGAGCTGAAACTACCAAGAGGGTGCCCTCTGTGGATCTTGGCACTCAGTATGGCCTATAGAAAATGCTATGCTTTTGATTACAAAGGAAAAGAGAAAGAGCAGCCCAATTGCTATTTCTCTTCTGATCTTTTTAATTGGGAAGGGCTGCTAGCTCAGTGGCGGAGCAGCTGCTTTGGATGCAGAAGGCCTCCAGTTCAGTTCCCAGCATCTCCAGATAGGGCTGGGAATGTCACCTGTCTGAAACCTGCCAGTCAGCGCAGACAATACTAGTTCAATAGACCAGTGGTCTGACTCAGTATAAGATAACTTCCTTGGTTCCTATGAATTTGAATACGGTAATTAGTTCTACAAAGGAGCATGCTAGGAGGAAAGGGGAGGAATAAGGACTGGGGTTCCGTATTTTAAAGGGGGGCGGAAATAGACTAAGTGTTATCCCTTACACACACACACACACACACACTGTTCAGGTTGACAACATTCAGGAAATGGTGCTCTTCTGGAGAGATGACTGTAGTTACAAAGATAAACTGGCAGGAAGGTGTCTTTGGAATGAGATGAATTTAATGAATCATATCTGTATTTTTTTTAAAAAAATCCCCAGCTGCTCTTAAATTTCAGGGAGATTTGAACGATAAAAGATATTTCCTCTGTCCTCTTAGATGTGTATTAGAACAGAGACGGCTTGAAAATAAACCCTTCTGGGAATCAAGCCTCCCCATTCTCTAATTTGTGTTAAAGAAAGAAAGCACTGCCCATGCCCCTAAAACTCAGGAGTATATAATTAGTTATTTGCTATTACTAAAAAGGGTAGGAGTAGAGAATCTTTTTAGGCTTGAAACACATCGAACAACTGTCAAAGCAAGAGGAGGCTGTTCTCGTTTGCCCTCCTCCTCTTCCTCCTCCTCCACCCATCATGTTCCACATCTCTTATTAACACATTGATTTATTTAAATTAAAAATAATGATCTCCTTTCTCCCCCTTCGCTCTTCCCATCTGCAGAATCTCCCCACGATCCTTATTAACAAATTGATTGTGGGTATTGGTGTCAATGTGGCTCATTCGGTAGCCGGAGGTCCAGAAGGTTGGGGGTGGGGAGGGAATCCACATACGGCTTTTGGACCAAGCCCAATGCTAATTCAATCATAGTGCGAGGCTCTGCTGTGGGTTAGATTCCCTGGGTGAGATATTAATGTGACAAGCAAGGTTATCATGCAGCCTCATGGTGATGCGAAACTAGTAGCATGGGCAACTCCTCTTTATGCACTGAGTCTAGAGCAATGATGGCATCACTCAGCGTCCATGTGGCCATCTAAGGTGACCTTCTGACCCAATACTAAAAGTGACCTGCTATGGGATCGATAGTTGGTGTCCTCAGGTCAACAGAAGTTCTTTGAGCAGCTTGTATGTTACTCAATGAAATGTCTTCTTTAAGCTGGAGCTAAAATAAATTGAGAAGGTCTGAGTGACAAGGAAGTCAAGCAAATCCAAATACAGTGGTACCTCAGTTTAAGAACAGCCCTGTTTACGAACTATTCGGTTTACGAACTCCGCAAAACCGGAAGTAGAGTTCCGGTTAGGGAACTTTACCTTGGTCTACAAACGGAAGCCGAACGGTGGAAGGGCACCGGCAGCGGGACGCCTCATTAGGCAAAGCACACCTCGGTTTAAGAACGGCTTTGGTTTAAGAACGGATTTCCGGAATGGATTAAATTCGTAAACCGAGGCGCCATTGTAGTCCCAATTTTTTTACAAGCAAAGGAAAAAGAAAAAACCATGTAAATCATAAGGTACATTTCAGATCTTGGTTTCGTGGGTACCAGCTTGCATAGAATTCCTCCAGAAATCATTTCTAAAATCTGACATGAGGAAATCAAGTTTCAAAATCTCGTCTACAGTGGTACCTCGGGTTACAAGCGCTTCAGGTTACAAACTCTGTTAACCCAGAAATAGTACCTCAGGTTAAGAACTTTGCTTCAGGAAGAGAACAGAAATCTTGTTCTGGCAGCGCGACGGCAGCAAGAGGCCCCATTAGCTAAAGTTCAGGTTAAGAACAGTTTCAGGTTAAGAACGGACCTCCAGAACGAATTAAGTTCTTAACCAGAGGTACCACTGTATTTGGCGTCCCAGTAACTGGACTTCAAACTGATGTCCATCCTCAGCAGAGGGAACATTATGAAGGGATCTCCTGGGATGGATTGTATGCCATATTTGTTATCTTACCGGCCTCTACTTAATTACTTCTAGCACGACTGGTACTGTGTTTTTATATATAAGGAGAGTCCTGCTTATCAAGGCAAAGACCCATCAAGTCCAGGATTCTGTTCCCACAGTGGCCAGACAGAGGAATTCAACCTAGAGAGGATATACACGCAGGGGGGGGAAACACCACAAAACCACACACTATAAATAAGTCAGAAATTAGATTGTTATAACAAAATTTTAAAAACCTGTATGGAAACTTTTGTATAAAAATTTACTGCTCTCTGGCACCATCTGCTGTTGCATGTTTATAGCACATTCAAATCATAGAATCATAGAATCCTAGAGTTGGAAGAGACCACAAGGGCCATCCAGTCCAACCCCCTGCCAAGCAGGAAACACCATCAAAGCATTCTTGACATATGCCTGTCAAGCCTCTGCTTAAAGACCTCCAAAGAAGGAGACTCCACCACACTCCTTGGTAGCAAATTCCACTGCTGTTTGTTGTTTGTTGTTCCACTGCTGTTTGTTGTTTCTTTACTAATGTAGCTGGGTGGCCACTTAGCATAGCTGCCAAGTTTTCCCTTTTCTCGCGAGGAAGCCTATTCAGCATAATGGAATTTCCCTTAAAAAAAGGGAGAACTTGGCAGCTATGCCACTTAGGGAATCACCAAAAAAGAGGACCTCATGATTTGCATGTGCTACTTTATTTGTATTGATGCAAAAATATGAAAAATCATATAGGAAAACAATACCTCTCACCACAATGGGGAACAAGGATGTGGCCAGGATCAGTGCACCTGCTCAGTCTGCTAACAGGCCCCTGCTCTCCCTTCTTACAGTTCTGCATCTTTAAACTAGACTTGAACCAGACAGTCCTTCAAATAGAGGCCTGTCCTATAACAACCTTTCAAATAGAGGACTCTCCACTGTAAAGCAGGGCATGTGGCTGTCCTAGTTAAATCCCTATCTCTTCAGCACCAATCTGAGCTGCCCTGCCCTGTTTCTCAAAAAGCATGGGGCCACAGGTCTTCTGACATATCTCATTCTGACCTTAGTAGAAGATCTAAAACAAGTACACTCATATTTAGTTCACCTGCGCAGAGAGAACCCAAGAGAAAGCTTAAGCTCCCATTTCTTTACGCCGTGCCCAACATATAGTGGATAGGTGTGCATAGGGTCTACAGAGAAGGAAAGGTCATCTCTCCACATGCAGATTCTACACCAGCGGCTGATGAGATGAAATCTGTAGGGCTGATTATTACTTTTGTCCAAATTGCTGAACAGATGGCTTGAGCAAAAATATTTTATCATATGGCTCGCAAAATATTAGTTCAGATATTTGATTTAAAACGTTCTCCTCCTATGAGTTATTTATAATATGCGGTGGGTCACACTTAACTCACTTATTTGGTGTGCTTTTCTCTCTTTCTCGCTCACTCTTTCAAATTGGACGATGTCCAGGTTTTTCTGCGGAAGCTGTCTTTAGCGCACATTTGTCATATAGAAACGAGCTGTTCAGACAACATTTTTTAATTGTTCCTGTTTAATTGTTTTCCTTTTGCAAATTCGTGTGCACGCCGGAGTTTGGTTTGTTGCAGCTGTGGTGGGGAACTAATGGGCTCCTTTAGGAGGGAGGTCAGGGTGTAAAGGGAATAATCAACCAATCAATCAATAATAATAATAAAGGCCATATTTTGAACCAAGCAAGAGCTGAAGGCTCCTCAGCATTGGCCGTGTCCACCGTCTCTCTTTTGCACAAGCCAAGACACAAGGAAGGGATGTTTTAGCCCTCCCTTCTCCAACGTGAGCACAACGGTAGTGTTGGCAAGAATTTCATCTTCCTGTACCTCAGCTGCACATTCCCATTTGGCAACCTCTTGGCTCATGCATCTGAATCAGTAGCTGACGTGCATAAAAGGGAGAGAATTGGCAGAAGCTCTGAATCAAACTAGATGTGCCGAGGGATAGAAGAGAAATTAGTTCAGTTCACATTTCAATCACATTTTTATGTGAACCACCCTCATTCGCACTTCTCGTATCAAGACACAAAGCGAAATGCCAATTCTCCTTTGAAACACACATGTCTCTGAATTTTGCAATGCAGTTCTCCGGTGGGCGGGGGGGGGGAATGTATTTTTTTAAAAAAAAAATAGGGGAAAGCGTGGACAAAAAATGCAGAAATGAAATGAATTTGAGATTGGAAAAATGAAAAACTGAGATGAACGGAAAGTGACTGATTTGTCAATCCCTTGATGTGTCATTAGGAAGCACATAATAAAATAAGAAGGGCCTGCTGGATTGGGCCGATGGCATCCTGTTCTCACAGTGGCCAACCAGATGTCTGGGGGAAACCTGCACTCCCTATTATTAGTGGGGGTGGGTTGTTTTTCCCCTCCCTGGCCATTATCTCGATGAAAATTGGTCCCTTTCATTAAACAGAGTGAGGCTCTTCTTCAGGTAGCAAATGCTTGAAGTGGGGAGCACCATTGTAGAGTTAGAGAATAGCACTGCCCTTGCTGGCTGATTTATTGGTGCCTTTCTACATTATGCCACACACACCATGGCAGCCATTTTGTTCTGCCGTGTCCCTTGAGGCAGTCATTTTCTGCAGTGCTACACACCCCACAGCAGCCATTTTGTGACCAAGACCCACACGGCGCCTCCTCAAAATTCCATACCTGTCCACTGGTCCGAAAAGATGGCAACCCCTGATGTAGACCTGGTTTCTTATTTGAGGCCAACAGCTTACCCACAAGATACCCACAACCCACTAGAGCACCTTGAGCAAGCCTCACCACCACACAATGTCCTTCCTCTGTGCCACCATTCCTCCTTTCTGTCTATGCTTATTTTCACCGCCACCCTCTTTTTTGTTTGCTTCAAGGAAATCTTTCTCGGAGCTCTTGTCCCTCACTCCTACATGAGAACAGGGCCAGCTCACCCATGAGACAAGGTGAGGCAACTGCGTCAGGTGGCAGGATCAACAAGGGTAGCAGATCCCAGTATAGGATATTTCCCCCATCCCCAGTTCCCATTCCTGAGGTAGATCTCCATTCACCCTTCTTCACCAGTGGTGGTGGGTGTTTTGTGATTTGCCTCAGATGCCAAAATGTATCAGTCCGGCCCTGCATGAGAATGTGTATGCAAAGAGAGACAGTGTGGTGCCATGGTTAAAATGTCTGAATAGGACCAGGGTTCAAAACCCCACTCAGCCATGAAGCTCACTGGGTGACCTTGGGCCAGTCACTGCCTCTTAGACTAACCTACCTCACAGGATTGTTGTGAGGATAAAATGGCGAGGGGAACTATTTATGTCCCCTGAACTCATTGGAGGAAAGGTGGGATATAAATGTAGATGATGATAGAGATAGATAGATAGATAGATAGATAGATGATAGATAGATAGGAAAAATAAAGAAATACAATCAGGCTACATTCTTTAGTGTCTGGTGTTAGCCTGAGCATAGCTGCCAAGTTTTCCCTTTTCTTGCGAGGAAGCCTATTCAGCATAAGGGAATTTCCCTTAAAAAAAGGGATAACTTGGCAGCTATGAGCCTGAGGACTACCAGCTGCTGATTCTTAGCACTGACCTACCATTTAAGAGTAACTACAATTTGCAATTTGGGACATGGGTGGCGCTTTGGGTTAAATCACAGAGCCTAGGGCTTGCCGATCAGAAGGTCGGTGGTTTGAATCCCCGCAACGGTGTGAGCTCCCGTTGCTTGGTCCCAGCTCCTGCCAACCTACCGGTAGCAGTTTGAAAGCATGTCAAAGTGCAAGTAGATAAATAGGTATCGCTCCGGCGGGAAGGTAAACAGCGTTTCCATGCACTGCTCTGGTTTGCCAGAACCGGCTTAGTCATGCTGGTCACATGACCCGGAAGCTGTCTGCAGAAAAAAGTCTGCTCCCTCGGCCAGTAAAGCGAGATGAGCGCTGCAACCCCAGAGTCGTCTGTGACTGGACCTAGTGGTCAGGGGTCCCTTTACCTTTACAATTTGCAAAGAATGGCCATCTATTTTAGATGGCTAAATTACTGGTAGTTTACATATATTGTGTTCTGATGTCTGATTTAAGGAGAGAAACTTTTTTAAAAAATGAGGAAACTTGCAAGACAAAGGCTTTGTTCAATTGAATATCCTGGATGTCTCCCCAACCCCCAAAATTAATACCCTCACCTTCTGACCAAAACATGCCCACAGGGCGAGATGAAACACCTGTGCTTAAGAAAACCACACCTTCACTGAAGAATCGCAAGAAACCAGGTAACTAACCACCCAGGTTTCCTGGCTGGAAGCAAATGACTCTTCGAAGTTCAGTAGTTGAACTAATTACCCGAAAATGATTGCCTGGGGTTGGCCCATTTATCATCTCATTAGCATTCACTGCCACCACTATAGGATGAAGGAAGAAGAGGGAGAGTGGAAAAACATGAGAAGATGATCAGATAAAAGGAGAGCAGAAGGAAGAAAAAAAAAATTGGTTCTGTACTCAGCACTTTCTCTGTCTAATAATGTCTCCTCCCAACTCATCATGAGAAAAGCAAATGACTTATAACTTCTTTTTCGTTGGGAATGGATTGGAAGGGCTCGCTGCAGCCATGGACTTCCCCCATAGATTGCCCCCATAACTAAAACCATAATGTGGAAAGGGCTTGTGAATCTGTTTCTTTGTCAGAAAGTAATCTGTAAAGAATTCAGGAGCAGCCCTATGTCTTTCCCAACACATTTGCAATCCTTGGAATTGAGTTTTTCAAATCCTATGCGATAACGTTCCCTTAAAACATCTGCAGGTCTTCCATGTTCTATCCTAGACATATCAGAGAGTAGGCCTATGCTTAACTGTCTCCTGCTCCTTCAAGTTCCTTCTTTCCATCCTTCCAGCTCTGTACTTCATCAGCCTGCACCTCCAAAATGACACAAATGATCTGAATTTGCAGCTTGAGCCAACCAGGCTGGTAGCGGCATGTGTCTCTTAACTAGGGATGGGGGAATCTGTCCATTTCAGTTCTCAGTTTCTCATTTTTCCACTCCTAAGTTCAGTCCTTCATATTTCCATACACACTAAGCCTGCAAACTTACATGGAAATGTGGCTGAAGCCAAAATTGTGTATCGTCAAAACCCACTGGGTTCAATGGCGGGTGGGATTGCCAAAGTCATTTATCCTGGAACCCTGCTCACTTTTTAAATTTTTGTCACGCACCTAAAGCTGAATGTGCACAAATTACATGTGCGTAAGCTGTGGGCTTAGTGTGTGTGTGCGTGTGTGTGTGCATTCTCATGAAAATTCACCTGCATTTTATTGTGAATTTCTCCTAATATATACTGTACATGTATATCCAATCAGTACATGCCTTGTAACTTTGTGCTGAAATCCTGTAACTTTATGCCACAAATGTTGGTCCTGCTTTTGTTGCAACAAAACCCCTCTGGACCTCAGTAATGTGGTTGCACTGGGGAAGCATCACCGAACAAACAGAAGTCTACTAAGTCCACGGCTTTGACCACTTCCTGTATGCCAGGTGTGGGGGAACTTTGGCCCACCTGGTGTTTCTGAACTATGACTCACTGGCCATTGGCTATGCCTGCTGAGGTTGATGGATGTTGCAAGTCCAGCAACACCTGGAGGGTCCACGGTTCCTCAAGTTCTTTCTCTGTACTTTGAGTTTGTGGCCGTTCCCTGAATTAACACTCTCTTGTTTCGTGGGATTTTTCTTGGCCGGCATTTGCTAAGCTGAGGGAGGTGGCGGCAACAGAAATAGTGCCAGTAAACCTGGCTTTGTACACCCAAGCCCCAGCACATTTTTATACAATGAGAGAGCATCCTCCTGAAATCCGAGTTGGGGGAGGGGAAAAAAGTTTGGGCTCGAAGCAGCTTTGCCTTCGAAAACACTGCTGGGAATTTGGGGAACTGTTTATTATTATTTATTACATTTCTGTGCCACCCTTGATCCGAGGATCACAAGGCAGTTCGCAAGATGAAAACACGAAAATTCACAATATTGTAAAACAACAACAACAACGATACCCCTGTGTGCTGTTGAGGACGGGCAACGTGCAATAAATGGGTGAATAAATATGTAAATCCTGCAAAGTTCAGATAACATAAGTGAGATTGAAACTGATCTCACAGAGTGTAATATGAGGCCGGATCCTCAAGATTAGGAATTAGAGCTTTATAATAACAGAGAGCATGGCTGCTAAATGAGATCAAGAAGGAACCTTATAGTTAAAACACCCAGCTGTCCTTCGAATACGTGCTTCTCATTCCTGATTTAACCTCCTTCTCTTGAATAATCATGGCCCACCTGCTCATGATCATAACAACATCATCTCGGAAATATTTCGCCGAGGTGACATTCTTGGGTGACGTGGTTCTATCCCTAAAGGTTGCAGATATTTCACATCTTGCGTAGGTTTGTGCCAAACAAAGTGTGCCTATTCTCAAACAGGCCACTGGAAGCCACTGGAAGCAGTTTCAAGTGGGGTTGGCTGCATGTAAGTTCAATGGGAGATTAGTGTTATGTCTTATTTTGCCAATACATTGTGAAGGTGGCAGTTGATTTCCTTCTTGTATCAGATGAAATTGGGGTGGAAATGTCCATTCCAGGATAGCCTGATACATTTTGCTGTCTAAGGAGGGTAAGATGCCCTTCCTGTTCCACCCACAGAAGCCAACTGGAGAGGCTTTTGAATCTGGGGGTGCATTCAGACGTAGGGATTATTGCATTAGTTTTCCTGGTTATGATGCTAGCATTTCTCTCCCGGTGTGGGTTAAACCACAGAGCCTAGGGCTTGCCGATCAGAAGGTCGGCGGTTCAAATCCCCACGATGGGGTGAGCTCCCATTGTTCGGTCCCAGCTCCTGCCAACCTAGCAGTTCGAAACACGTCAAAGTAAATAAATAGGTACCACTATAGCGGGAAGGTCAACAGCATTTCCGTGCGCTGCTCTGGTTTGCCAGAAGTGGCTTAGTCATACTGGCCACATGACCCAGAAGCTGTATGCCCGCTCCCTCGGCCAGTAAAGCAGGATGAGCGGCGCAACCCCAGAGTTATTCGGTCAGGGTCAGGGGTCCCTTTACCCTTTACCTTTACCGGTTGCATTATGAAATGGTTGCTTTTTGATTGGTATACCACCATTCTAAATTTCTTTCCTAACAGTGGGCATGTTGTGAGAGAACCACAGACGTCGTCAGATATGTCTCCTTTATGCCCATGTGAGCTTCGACTCCCCAATGATTCTCCCATGGAAAGAAGTGCTGTAACGCCACTCCAAATTTTGTCCTGTGATTATTTTGGATCAGCAGGGCTACAGACGTTATTTCTTCCTGGAAGCAATTAGCATGGGAAATTCCAACCACGGAACTGTGGTACCAAAGGTTCTGCTCAGCAGCACTAGCAGAAAAACGAATGTGCCAAATGCAAGTGGCTGAAGGAAGGAAAATCTCCTCTTCTTTCTATATGGCATGGCAAACGTTTATATCTTATATGAGGCAGGAAGAAAAGGCAAGGGCTCTCCCACAATCGCATGGTGGTCTTTGGCGAGATCTCCTGGATTAGAGGGCATTATGGTATGCTCTTTGTATGGTATTTTACTTTCATTCTCAAGACCTTGTATGCTCTTATGGGTGAATAATGTAAAGACAACCAAGATATTTGTAACAGTTTTTGTTTATTATGTATCACAAAATAAACTATTTCTTTTTTAATTGTGTGTGTGTGTGTGTGTGTGTGTGTGTGTGTGTATGCATGTACAGTGGTTGTGCTCACCACTTTCACATGGCCCTCAAAGGGTTGGCTGACTGTGAATCTGGCCCTAGCATTGAAAACACTTAGCCATCCCTGGTCTTTGCTGACTGGCAGTGGTTTTCAGAAAGGAGATGGTTCCCCCCACCCTATAATTTTTTTATTAAATTTTCTGTTTTACATTTTAGAATATTCATTTAAGCAACCTTAAAATATCAATAACTTCCCTTCTTCTCTTCCCATGGTTCATTTTGCAAGGCATAAATCCCTGCATATTTTCATAGAATCATAGAATCATAGAGTTGGAAGAGACCACAAGGGCCATCCAGTCCAACCCCCTGCCAAGCAGGAAACTCCATCAAAGCATTCCTGACAGATGGCTGTCAAGCCTCCGCTTAAAGACCTCCAAAGAAGGAGACTCCACCACACTTCTTGGCAGCAAATTCCACTGTCGAACAGCTCTTACTGTCAGGAAGTTCTTCCTAATGTTTAGGTGGAATCTTCTTTCTTGTAGCTTGAATCTATTGCTCTGTGTCTGCTTCTCTGGAGCAGCAGAAAACAACCTTTCTCCCTCCTCTATATAGCATCCTTTAATATATTTGAACATGGCTATCATATCACCCCTTAACCTTCTCTTCTCCAGGATGAATATACCCAGTTCCCTAAGCCGTTCCTCATAAGGCATCATTTCCAGGCCTTTGACCATTTTGTTCTTCTTGTTCTCTTATTCTATATGTTAGGTCCGCAAGCTGCACATATTCCATCAGTTTAAGTTGCCATTCTTCTATAGCTTTTAGCCCATGTAGCCCATGGAACTTCTGCATGCCAAATTCGTGGTTCACATTAAGCTATACAAGGCACCTGGATGTTCATCATCCTGTGTCGGGAAAAGCTGCATTTGATAACTGTGTGCTTTTCAGAGTTACGGAAAATGACAGAGATTTCTTTGGAATACACTCTGAATATTCATACCCTAGAGCCTGATGCACTTTTTCCGGAAACCACTAGGTGGCAGTGAGTCATCTGATTTTCATTATCCATTAATAGCCAGGGATATGCAAAAATATGGGTGCAAAGTTGGCCTGCTGTGCTTCTTTTAAAGCTTCAAGTGCAAATTGGGGTTTGGGGTGGGTGGGGTGGGGGTGGGGAGGCTTTTCTTCTCTGCCAGAAGATGCTTAGATTGGATTTACACTTAAGACGGCAACTCTTAAAGCAATGGGAAGGTTTTGCGCTTTAAAGAAAACCAAACAAGCTAAAATCCAGGCACCCAAGACTCAGAGAGGGCGATTGTTCTATTTTAAACGCCGTTTTGAAATGTAATTTAACTCCAGTCTCGTCAGATCTACTCCCTGATACTCTAAATCCCAAGCGAAGCTTCTTATTGATTTAAGTAACTTCTGTTGGACTCTCTTCTAGGGGCAGAAGAAAAGAATCTAGAAAATGGGCAGATTTCTTTCCTCCTTTCAGCAGCTGAAAGCAGAAATCCTTTGAGGTTTTAAGAAGATACGGATTGATTGGCTGACATCAGAAAAGAAAATCTGGTTTGGTTGCAAGTTTCCTTTAAAAAAAGGGGGGGGGGGAAACCTCAGACTATTTCGTCTAGTGGATTTTAGATGTTAGTAGGGTTGCCAGATTCAAAGAGAATTTTCATAGTCCTTCAAATCTCTCCATACAGCAGGAGATAAGGCAGCTGTGCTTTCTGATGGCTGTCACCCCCCCCCAATCCCCAAGCACTATCACCCACCCCATCCAAAACCTGCTGTAATTGATCAGGGCTCCAGGTATTAGGGGTGGTTCAGAACCACTTTGGAAAATGGCTCAATTTGCCTGAGGATTTGTCCAAATCCTCCGTCATATTCCCACCTGGTAATTTACATGGCAAGGATGGATGAAAAGTAGATGGCAGGGCCCAGGAGTGAATGCACTGAAGAAGCTACAGTAGCCTTATCTCCTACCACTTTGGGAAATCTAAGGTACAGTATATGATTTTCCTCCAGCCTTAAATTTTGGTAGATGTTCAGTAGCGAGCATTGTTTTCTTCAGTACACAAACTGTTCCTCTATCTGTTATTTTGTTTGCCCCGAGGCCAATGTTTGCATCTATTGGCACACACACTTTGCTTATTCACAAAATCCCCCCTGGCCCTTATCTGCTTTAAGAGGGGAGTGCTAAGGTAAGCAAGAGAGCTACTTCATAATAGCCCCTTCAAATGTGCTGAGCCTCTGCTACCTGTAATTCTACCTGATAATTACATGCACACACTTGGTACAAAATACCCGACATGACCTTGTTGCCACCTGGTAAATGTCAGCACTTAATATCCCCCCCCCCCAAAGTAGCCCCAGTGGCTTCTCCCCAATGAACGAGGAATAAGAGGCATAGAGATGATATTTTAAAGATAAATTTGCCTTGTATGCACAGCTAGTTTTTAAAGGAAGGATATCCATCCTTGGTATATTAGCACCAGGTTGGGGAAATATTCACACAAACGGGGAGAAATGTTTTGCATATGCCCCATTTGCCACTTACTTGAGACTCTTAGGATTTTAAACAAACACAGAGGCACAAATTCACTTTCAGGTGACCTGTTTATTGAGCATCCACCCTGATTTGTTTGCAGGGAGATTAGACGGTGCCAACTATTTATTGAGCAGTCATTCCCATTTGTTTGTGGAGAGGTTAGATGACATAGCGCAGAGCAATCTCCCCCATCTCTTTCCTTATTGCAAAAAGCCCAGACATTGGGGGAAGGGGTTTATTGCACAAGAGCAGAGGTTTGGCAACCTCTGGCCCATGGGCCTGATACGGCCCACGGAGACCGTTTATCTGGCCCATGGGCGGCCCGTGAACTGAGCTGTTTGCTCGGCGAGTCCCCTGCGCTCTGTGCTAAACCGACGCAGCACGGTGCGGGGACTCACTGAGCGGCACCGGAAATGGCATCCGTGCAGTCGTCGGAAATCACATCTGAGCATGCCCAGACGCCAGGAATCGCTTCTGCGCAGGCACGATTTCCAGCATCTGCACAGCCGTAGAAGCGATTTCCGGTTCTACGGACAAGCGCAGACGCCATTTCTGGTGTCATGCTGCGCCCGTCCATGGGAATGATCTGGCCTATGGCCATATAACCTTGCTGACGCCTGCACAAGAGCCTCAGTTGCACTGCTTGGATTTGCTGGTTTATGACTGCATTGCCGCTGAAAAGAGCAACGACATGGAGGCAGCCTAACAGTTTCTTTGTAGCATCAAGTTCAGTGGATTAGAACCAGAGCAGCACACGGAAACGCCGTTTTCCTTCCCGCTGTAGCGGTACCTATTTATCTACTTGCACTTTGTGCTTTCGAACTGCTAGGTTGGCAGGAGCAGGGACCGAACAATGGCGGCTCACCCTGTCATGGGGATTCGAACCGCTGACCTTCTGATCGGCAAGCCCTAGCTCAGTGGTTTAGACCACAGCACCACCCATGCAGAGTTGTGACGCCACGCCCAACGTTTCTGAACTGTTCGTATTCCCCTGAATCTGCTCTGCCATGTTACTATGTGGCAAAGTGATCCTCTTTGTTTTATTTTGTAACGTGGATTGGGTTTTGGGGCATTTCTATTGCCATTCTTACCCTTCTGGTTTGCAGTGCCGCACCCGTCTTCAGTGGCATATAAGGCTGTGTACCGTAGCTGGAGATTGGAGCAGTCCCCTTTCCCCTGTCTTCTGTGGTTAATCCACAGTAGGCTGCCATTATCAGCCACACAGGGGAGCATGTTAAGGCTGGGCATAGTGCGCGAAGTAACAACAGTAACAACACTGAGACTTTCATCAGTACTGTCTCTATGGTCTGGAGGTTACCACATGCATGCTCATTTTCAACATGCCTCATCTGCTTACACAAAGGAAAACCGTGCAGTACAAAGTCGCACACCAAGCTAACCCACTCATGGTCCCCATCAAGAACATGTGCGCAACAGAAAATACTGCATGTTTTCAAGTTGCCATAGGCACTCCTGGGTAGAGCCATCCCCATTTCCCCTTCCTTTAAAAACCACCAAGCTCTGGGTAGGAAAGAAGCCCGAGACATGGTGTTTCCTAGTGGTATGAGAAGTGGGAACAATCTTACAGACTCCCTCCTTGCTATAAATGTTTTAAAAAAGGTAAAGGACCCCTGGATGGTTAAGTCTAGTCAAAGGTGACTAGGTGGTGCGGCGCTCATCTCGCTTCAGGCCGATTTTTAGAAGACATCTGAAGGCAGCCCTGTTTAGGGAGGCTTTTAATGTTTAACAGACCATTGTATTTTGATATTTTGTTGGAAGCCGCCCAAATAAATTATTATTATTATTATTATTATTATTATTATTATTATTATTATTATTATGTGGCAAGGCCAGCAGTTCTCCAGCACCATGCTAATTGAGTCTTGCAAGGATGCTAGTCCCTCAGGTATGTTGAGTGGACTATGGAGTCAGTCTGATGTCTGGTCCAGGTTGGATCTGCACAGAGGCCCCCCCTGTGCGATGCAGCAGGCCTCCTAGACCAGGGGTCAGCAAACTTTTTCAGCAGGGGGCCGGTCCACTGTCCCTCAGACCTTGTGGGGGGCTGGACTATATTTTGGAAAAAAAATGAATGAATTCCTATGCCCCACAAATAACCCAGAGGTGCATTTTAAATAAAAGGTCACATTCTACTCATGTAAAAACATGCTGATTCCTGGACCGTCCGTGGGGCGGATTGAGAAGGCGATTGGGCTGCATCTGGCCCCGGGCCTTAGTTTGGGGACCCCTGTCCTAGACCCTTTTCAGCAACCTGGCAGGTACTTAAACTGCAGCCTCCCACCTCCCTTCTTCTCCTCTTGTGGTATTTTATGTCAGGAGGGCAGTTGCTGTGTTTTCCTGGCATTGCCGCCAGCATGGAAATAATAGCTGCATCCCAATGATCCCTTTAGGGACTGGGCCTAAGTATTGTCTATATGTCAAAAACCGCACAGATGGCGTAGCACAAGTACGCAAACATTGCTTACTTGAAGACAATGATCTTTGTGTGCCAACAGCCCGAGTCTCGCCAAGCTTTTTCAGAGGGAGCTTTGCAAAGGCAGAGCGAACGCTGTGCAGAGGCTGGCAAAGACAATGAGGAAGTCTTGTAGCTGCTTAGGGGAATCTAGTTCCCTGTATAAAGGGCAGCAAAGGAGAACAGGCAGAAGTGGTCGTTATCTGCAATTTTTTAACAGGTGCCTTGTCAAGGCTGACACTGGTATCTTATCGTTCGTTCTCTTCCTCCTGCTTAACAACTGAACTTTTCCTCCATGAGTCTCTTACCTTTGGCAGCCAACACAAGGGAAAGCGATGTGTTTAGAAGGCTCCGTCTTACTTTGCGCGAGATCTCTAGATGGCTTCTAGTGTGTCATCTCTTGCAAACGCCGCTCTGAAGTACCTATTCTTTTGTTCAAGACTAGCCCGTGAGATGTTGCTTGGCGGTATCCAGGAAGAAGAGGACTTGAGACGTTGAATGTTTACCTATGTGACACATGGCCCTGTTGTCAAGGCACGCGGGCAATTTCCTCAAGGGTCTGATAGAGGCTTTGATTCTGACACTGTTAAGAGGATTGACTCGCCTGCACCTGGGTCTTGTAACACTGCCGTCTTCAATAAAGACCTCCGAGTGCTGACCCTTTCTTGAGGATGCTTGAGGAGTTCAGTCTTTGTGAATTTCAAGATGGACTAATGCGCGGACAGCAGCTTAACCGTTTGCAGGATTTCACACGTCTACGAATATTGCAACACAGATTATGGCAGTTTAAACACTTTATAAATGTGTATTTTGAGCATGCATGCTTACAGCTGTGCACCGAAACACATATTTCAGTGTGATTTATGTGCAGATGAAAGACCATTGCAGAGGCTTTGCCAATTGGTGCCCTCTAAATGTTTTGGCCCTCAACTCCGACCAGCCTATTTGAAAAGTATTTGTATATATATTTTTTTCTCCTACCACAATAAACATTTTTAAAAATCCACAACAACGTCCCCACAAGGTTACAAGACACAAATTAACCATGTGTCACACAACTGTGTATAATTTAGATATTTCATCAAGTCTCTCCAACAGCAGCATTGAAGTCTCAGTGACCTGAGGTATTCTGCCTCACCCCCATATATTGGAAAAATGAGTACAGGCCTTTCAAAAGTTATCACACTCTACATACATGATCTACATTATCATGTCAATATACATAAAAGGGGGATGCCGTTTTTGCGCATTGTGGTGAGCATGTGGACACTAGAGATGGGACATGAAGCACAGACTAAACATTTTGAAGGGGATGCGATTACAGCCCTACTTTCTACAAAAAAGCCTCTGTACTGGCTATGTTTGTGAAAGGGACCACAACCCCTTTGCTTGAAGTGACATTGCACTGAGCATTTAAATGGTCTGAATGTTCATGTTTGTTTATTAGGACTTATGAATGTGTGATTATGATTTATGATTTGTGATTATGTTTGTTTATTATGATTTGTAATAAAGTTTTTTAAAAATGGTTTATTTCTCTTACAATTTTATAAACTGCTTCACAGCTTCAGGCCACCAAAGCAGCTTAAACAAAGATGGAAATAAGATAAAACTCAAGAAGTGCAAATTCTAAAAACATTTCTACGGGCAGTCATCGGTGACTGAGTCATAACCAAGGGAAACAAACATGTCGTCCTGCGTGATTAATATCATGGTGCCTCATTTTGACTTTATGGTCAGAGCAGAAGGAGAAGTGAAGTCACTCACCTTTTCTCTGAACCAAAAAGTCATAAATGCTGTAACATTTCTTCATAGGGGAGATGCCCCATCCCCTCCACCATTTGAGTTGTCCCTTTTCTGAACCTTTTCCAACTCTACAATACAGTGGTAACTCGGTTTGTGAATGCAATCCGTTCCGCGGAGGCGTTCGCTTGCCGAAGGCACACTTCTGCGCATGTGCGAAGTGCAGATAGAGCGCTTCTGCGCATGCGCACGCTGCACAGATCACTTCTGCCCATGCGCAAGCTGCGCAGATCGCATCTGCGCATCCAGCACCACAGAAACGCGGCATTCGTAAAAGGAGGTTTTGGTAAATGGAGGTAGGCGTAAACCGAGGTTCCACTGTATCCTTTAATTGAGCCGATCCTGTGAAAGAAGCAGAAAAAAGTTCTATCCCTGACGTACGAAGCAAATATATTTACAAATACATTTGCAAAAAACAAACAACCCACAACCATTCAGAGTTTGGCACAACACTAGCTTAAAGTGACTGTTCATCTGTGCTGATAATATTTTGATAGTTCTTGTGAGGTATAAGTAGTATCCACAATATATGTGCTTAAAACGCACCGCTTCTCCTCCCTTTAATCTTATTTGTGACTTCTTTCCTTTGACTCTTTCCTTCCGTCAAAGATGGGCTCTGAAAGGGTCTGGAAACCTTGCCTGGGAATCATGTGTCACCTCCCAAAATCTTCTCTGCCCCCTCCCTTCAGCTGTTGCTAAAATCTGAAACGCTCAGCCTGGAAGCGCTGTTTTAAAAAAACAACAAAGGGGAATTGAAGTAAGCTGGAGATACTTTGCAAGGAAGTGCAGACATGATGGGTATCCTTAATTTTCCAGGATGGAGGCTTCTGGGATCATTAGCAGACACGGAGCTGTGCCAAAAGGCATCTCTGGCATCGCATTAACGTCAAATGGGTCAGAAATAAACATCTCAAAAAAAAAGTGTCACCAACTAAACGGCCAGCATCGCTCCCCGCAGCCCTTCCATTTTGCTTTGAGGCTTCTCATCGAAATGCGGATATGGGCCGGCTGTGCTTTCCACGTCGGAGAGATGCACAGATCACAGCCCCAGGTGGTAACGGCCCGGGGCATGTTTCATAGTTAATGCTTGCATTATGTTGCGATATTTGTATCTTATTATACTAATGACACTGAAAATTTGCAAATATTTTTTAACGAAAGCTCTTTAAAATACGAGGAGGCCTCAGGATATACCTTCTTCTGGTGAGAGACCTGGATCCCCCTGGTACCATTTGGAGGCAGAGGCTTGAGCTCGCAGCCATAACATGCATGAAAATGCCTCAAGCCGCCACTCTTTTGCTAGACCGCCCTAAGAGTAGATGGCTTCTGACAAAAGGACTTTGAACAGCACATTGTTCCACAACCAGCTCTTAGGGGAAGGAGAATGGTGACCCTAAAGAAGGACACACCACAAGGGGGGGGGGAGAGAGAGGAGGGGGAGGAGGGATGTGAGGGGAGGAAATTAATAAGCCTTATCTAGCTCAGTTGATAGGGCATGAGACTCTTAAGTGCAGGGTCACGGGTTTGAGCCCCATGTTGGGCAATTTTTTTCAGCATTCCAGGGAGTTGGACTAGTTAATAATAATAATAATAATAATAATAATAATAATAATAATAATAATTTAATTATTTATTTCCCGCCCATCTGGCTGGGTTTCTCCAGGCACTCTGGGAAACCCAGAAAATATTTTGTTGGGAGCTGCCCAGAGTGCCTGGACAAACCCAGCCAGATGGGTGGGAAATAAATGTGCATTTAAATGAATTTTTTTGAATGGAGTAACAAGAAGGAATTCTGTGTTCCATGTGGAAAGAGGAGGAAATTGACCCTTGAATAAGTACATCTGAAATTTATCCAGATTCACCCATCCTCTCTTTATCATATCAGAAAGGCGAATTCCACATCTGATTCTACATTCTGTACCATTTTTGTGCTTGTGCAGAACCATATCAACCTGGTGATTAGTCAACGAATGGAGAGAAGGCGGCTTGCATGTCCTCCATTTCCATGACATTTTAAAACTGGGGAACAGTCCTATTTTTGGGGTACCGACCTGGGCTCAGGGTTTGGGGCTTCCTTCCATCCATGCCCATCCCTTGCATAGCTGTCAACTTTTGGATTTGAAAATAAGGGATCAGCAGCCTCACCTGTCCCGGGGACAGTCTATGGTATATCTAACAATCCAGGATAGCAGCAGGAAACGGTGCTGGAATAAGGGAAAATGGGAAGGTTGACAGCTGTGGCTTGGAATAAGGGAGTTTCCCGCAAAAAAAGGGAGGGTTGACAGCTATGATCCCTTGTCCCAACACTTTGCCAAGCCCTGAGTATAACCACCCCTTTCTTTGTTTCCGTTCTTCCCCACTTCCGCCTCTGCGATAATAAGCAAAGGGAAAGTCAAGTCAAAGAAACGGTCTCAGCTGCTAGGAGTTTTCGCAGCCTGTCATCTCTCCGACTTGGAACTCCATTTCAAACATGATTAGCTAATTCATATTTCACATTAGTTTACTTATTTATTCATTTTTTTGTGTAGATCTAATTTTTTCCAGTTAAGAACTGTGTAAATAGCCCTAATGAGCCTTGAGGGCTCTCATTTGCTTGGAGAGATTAAAACAAGCTGGGAAGTCTCCAAGCACGTGAGCCTTTAGGTAAAAAGGCATCTCTCACCTAGCAGTGATCAGATTGCTCATCTTTTAATCATTCAGCTGCCTTGTTGACACTCGGAAATGCGGCGTAAAGAGTTCGACACACCCGGCAAAACTCTTCACTATATGCTGCCTTTAATAAATCTTGGCTTTCATCCTTGGTAATTGCTAACCCAAACATAACAGAGGAAACTTCCAATCTAAAATCCTCTCCTATCTGGCAAGAAAATATATGGCCAGACTTCATGAACATCGCATGAGCCCCAGATGCATGCGATCAGGATTGCCCTATTTCATGGGGGAATGGCTGCAGCTCATTGCTGGGACATCTGCTTGGCTTGAAGAAGGTTCCAGGGCATCTCCAGTTATGGCAGGGACATACCCCTTTCCTAAAAATCTGGAGACCTGCCAGTCTGTCTTGACAATGGCATACTCCACAAGCATCCTGGAATAACTGGGACAACCCATTTTTTTCTTGTGAGAACAGCAGCCATTTTGGATGCCATGATCTCACGTGATCTCACCCCCCCAAAAAAAACCCCATTTTTTCACGGCCACGATCTCATGAGTTATTTTGGGGGGCACCATGCCTGTAAAAGCACCTTTGAGGGGGAATTGCAATGTGAAATTGTGCAAGATCACGGTGTCCAAAATGGCTGCCATTCTCTCACAGGAAGAAATGGAAAGATGGGCATCCCAGAAGATTGTGTCCTGGATTTTTGCTGTTGAGGCGTTGGAGGGTACGCAATGCTGAGCTAGATGGACCAGTGGTCTGCCTCATTGTAAGAGAGCTTCCTATGGAATCTATAGCAGGGCTCTATTTGAAGTAGAGTCAATTTCCATAGGATCAACTGCCCACTTTTCTTCTTAAAGAGATCTATTGCACACAGAAGCCTCTCAACACCCTTAGTGGCCACTAGCTCCTTCCTTCCAGCTCTCGCCTTGCACCAGGCTTCCAGCAAGATCTCTCAGTGCCACCGATTGTTCGTCATCATGGCAGTGAGGAAATATTTACATCCTGAACAAGGACATGGTTACCTTTTGAATCACATATAAATACATTTATATACAGTATATACATTTATATGTACTCTGAAATCACACACACACACACACACACACACACACACACACACATAAAATTAATATTTAAAAAAACCACTGTTTATTTGCTGGCATATAACCAGGCTGAAACTAAAAATAATGTTGAAGATAAATTTTAATCCTGTTCCAGCCTTTAATAATAAGAGGTACTACATTATTGCGCCCCTCTGTCTCTGGCTCTTACAAACAAAACAAAAATAATATCTCTTCCCCCTGGTAAAAATTGGAGGGGAATCATTTTGCTAGCTCTAGCACTTGGTGCTTATCTTTTATTGGGAGTTTTAGGGGGCTGAGAAGGTAGTGGATTTTTGGGGAGCCAGGCATTTCCCTGGCACCCTCTTTCTCCAAACCACCTCTGGCACATCCTGTTCATATATTAGATTTCTGACACCGACAGGGCGAAGTCTGCAAAAGTTTCTGCAGTGACAAGGAGGGGGCATCCAATACTGAGTCTCCCTCTCTGATACTGAAGTTCTCTCTCTTTTAGGGCCCTCAGAGATGGAGATCCAAAGTTTCCCATGACCTTTGGAGTGTTCTTGCATACACCATGGGGTTGTGGGGCCCACCCCATAACTGTCTAGAGTTTTTGCACCATCCCATCACCATTTCCCTATTTTCATCCTCTTTTAGCTAGGGATGTTCAGAGTCAAAGCTGGATCGTTCTGCCCAGCAGATCAATTATGGCTGGACTGTGGGGTGCACCTCTGGGCTCTGACAGGCTGGAGAGGCTCCCAAACTTATGGAGGTGACAGCAATGGCAGATGGTGGGGTCAGCATGATGACAGTGTGACATGGATGCCGTATCAGCACCCAGTATGGGTGGCCATGTGCAGGGGCTGCAGCAGTATGCAGGAACATGTTGCACCCGGGGATTCTTTAGTTGTGATTCCTGCCCTAAAGGGGTTGGACTAGATGACCCTTGGGTGTCTTAAAACTCTACAATTGGAGCACAATTCAAAGTGTTGGTGCTGATCTTTAAAGCCCTAAATGGCCTCGGTCCAGTATACCTGAAGGAGCGTCTCCACCCCCATTGTTCTGCCCAGACACTGAGGTCCAGCGCCGAGGGCCTTCTGGTGGTTCCCTCATTGTGAGAAGCCAAGTTACAGGGAACCAGGCAGAGGGCCTTCTCGGTAGTGGCACCCGCCTTGTGGAACACCCTCCCACTAGATGTCAAACAATACAACAACTACTAGACTTTTAGAAGACATCTGAAGGCAGCCCTGTTTAGGGAAGCTTTTAATGTTTGAAGGACTATTGTATTTTAATATTCTGTTGGAGTGACTGGGGAAACCCAGCCAGATGGGCGTGGTCAATCAATCAATCAATCAATCAATATACTTTATTCGACCGATAGTCAGAACAAAAACATTTCTCAATACAAAGATAAACATATAAAACTGAAGGCATCAGGGGGATACATAAAAATATAAAAAATATAAAACTAAAGACATCAGCGGGATACATAAAAATATAAAAATATAAAACTGAGGGCATCAGCGGGATACATAAATGGGGTATGACCGCACTACTAAACCTCCTACAGGTAACCCACATCAAGACATTCGATTATACGTTTCCGACCCTTGAGCGCCAGGAAGAGGAATTTAGCCACAGAGAAGGTTATGGGCGTGGTATGTATAAATAAATAAATAAATAATAATTACAGTTCCATGATTCAAAGAGTGCCTGGTTTTGCGACAAAATCATAGACTCAAAAGCCGTGTTCAGTGTTAAAGCCTGGATAGCAAAAAAGATGCAGTCTCAAAGGGCATCTAAAACAGCTCTTATCTTTGCAGTAAAATCATAGTTCTACATGATCTGCTCTGAAAGCGCCAAGACACTGCATCACTCCACAAGATCCCTGTGTGCTAGGAGATTGAGAAGCATGCTGGACACTTTCAATAAACGGCTTCCTTCCCGGGAAACTAGACCCCAGTGCAAGGCATCAGAGCTAACACACTGGGCGCGAATGGCAGCCACCGCAGGTCAAAGCCACGCGGCTGATATTCCCCCAGTGAGGTCTTGTCGATTTGACAAGGGTGAGAGAGAGTGTGCCACTGGGGACGCGAAAGAGTTATGGGTGTTAGCTGGCGGCTATATTTATGCGATGACACTTTGTAGTTAAATGCAACTGAAGCAAAGTTAAGCGCGGGGAGGAATATCAGTATATCCAGTGAGCCACGAAGAGCCATTTATTTTTAATTGAATTAAATTGCTTGCAAAATGAAAGGAGCCTACTTCCATTAATATTTAATTCTTACAGTGTTAAGCAACGATCGCCAAAGAAAACTTTGCGGCCATCTCTTCCGTCTTGGCACTTATCTATCTCTCGATGGGCTGTTATGTAAGGAGCAGCGAGATAGTGAAATGGATATTTAGCTGCCATGGGGATGGAGGGGACCTAAAGCAGATTATAGATTCCGGTTCTGGGTCCCCTGCTTTCATCAATGGTCTGCATCGACACCTCCTTTACAATTGCTTCTGGATGTGAAATTCAAGAAGACGGAGCGGATGTCTTCTCTGTCGCTCCGGAGGGCAGGACTAGAATCAATTGGGAATTGCAAGGAGAGCGAACTTCGGCTAAACATGAGGAGGAACTTCCTAATGTTGTGAGCTGTGGCACAGGGAAGGCAGAACCGGGAGGCTGGAGATAAATGTGTTGTGGAACTGCTTGCCAACAGAGGTTCGGCCGGAGCTATCCTTGCTCATCTTTGGACATCTTCTGTACTATTCAGACAGGCCTGACAGCACCATAATTCAAAAGCATCAATTCTTTGGCGATCAGCCTTCTTCATGGTCCAGCTCTCACTTCCACACATCACTACTGGGAAAACCATAGCTTTAACTATATGGACCTTTGTCAGCAAGGTGATGTTTAGGCTGTACAGCGCCTTGAAATATTTTACGTGAAAGTGTGGTTTATAAATAAAATAGATATTTTTCAGAAGAGCTGGAGGGCTCCCTCAGGACCGCAATACCTTAAGGACTGCCTCTTTTCATATGAACCTACCTGGACCCTGAGACCATCTTCTGAGGCCCTTCTTTGTGTGCCTCCTCGAGAGGTCCAGAGATTCCCAAGGAAGTCTGCCATGCACCTTCATTACACACACCTTTAGGCGCCAGGCAAAAATGTTTATTTTAAATCAGGCCTTTGGTTGATCAGATTGACATTCTACGCCAGGCATGTCAAACCTGCGGCCCGCCAGATGTTTTGGACTACAATTCCCATCTTCCCCAACCACTGGTCCTGCTAGCTAGGGATCATGGGAGTTGTAGGCCAAAACATCTGGAGGGCCGCAGGTTTGACATGCCTGTTCTACGCCCTTTAAAAATGTGTGTGTGTGTGTGTGTGGTTTTTTTGGGGGGGGGGCTATTGGGTTGGTTTTTTTATTTTTATTAGGTATTTTGTGGTTTTATATCTTGATTTTATTTTGTGAACCGCCCTGAGATGCCCAGGTACAGGATGGTATAATAATAATAATAATAATAATAATAATAATAATAATAATAATAATAATATCAGGAATGCTGGACCAGCAGACTTATTGCATAACCTTTGAGGCCGTTTCCATACCCAAACATGATCTCCTAGAGACAATGCCCAGTGGGAAGAACCTGGGTGAGGTTTTCTTTGCCCATTGTTCATTGAAAAAGGGTTGACCGATAGATGGACCACAGCGTTAAACATCTCTCCAGTAGTCAGTATACATTGGAGAAGTGCGACCCAGATTGCTGAGATGCTACACGACGAGTCCTGGATGCAGGCAGTTTCCTAATCAAAGCAGAGCAATTGAAAAGGGCGATAAGTAGCGGAGGGCAATTCTACAGGAGGATAAGTGGCTGCTTTTAAGGCATTGTATCTTGAATCCTGTTCACGTGCTGGGTCCAGCTGGAGGAATTTACCAGCTTCTCGTCACCATCTTTCTCTGCATCCACTTAATTCAGAATGTGCTGAAGCGATGCCAGGGCCTATAAAGAGGGGAAAGCGAGAGGGGCTGAAATGAACTCAAAAGGATATTCAGCTTGGTAGAGGAGGATACTCCACATAGATAGTTGGCCGCAAACATGTGTTTAACTCCATAAGACTCAGGATGCGAGGGTCCAATTCTGGGTGCCACACTTTGAGGAGGATGTAGAAAAATTGGAACGGGTTCAGGAGAGGGGGAAACAAGTCCTGTCGGGATAGATTGAAAGGATGGGGTTTGTTTTTTGCCCAAAGACAAGAAAGTTGACAGACGGAAGAGAGAATATATATGTTTTCTGCTGTCCCAGAGAGCAGGATTTGATCAAATGGGCTCAAGTTACAGGAGAGTAGATTTCGGCTGAACATTAGTAACACTAGTTGAAGATTTCCTGTACTAAGTAGGCGGTTGGACTGGATGCTTACAAGGCCCCTTTCCACCCCGGGATCCTGTGAGGGATCCTGTGCACACCTGAGCCTTCCCGTCTCCACAAAACATGTGCGCAGGTTTGTAGCTTTTTGCTATTCTGATTCATTTTGCCTGGTTCGTTTTGTGTTTTATTATGAATGGTATTTCATATTTTAAAATTTGTATAGCCTGCCAACAGAACTTGGTTGGTGACATGTCATACACATGTAAATACTAAATCATCATCATCATCATCATCATCAGGGCTTCTTTTCAGGGGGAACTTGCCCAAACTCAGTTCCGGCACCTCTCAGGTGGGCGCCATTGCCATTCTAAGAGAAAGAGGGAGGCATTCATGGTGAGTTCCGGCACCTCTTTCTCTAGAAAAACAGCACTAATAATAACAATAATAACTCTAAAGATTATTGCTTGTAGGAGACCTGGTGGAGACTTGATGCTTTTGAATTATGGTGCTGGAGGAGACTCTTGAGAGTCCCATGGACTGCAAGAAGATCAAACCTATCCATTCTTAAGGAAATCAGCCCTGAGTGCTCCCTGGAAGGACAGATCGTGAAGCTCAGGCTCCAATACTTTGGCCACCTCATGAGAAGAGAAGAATCCTTGGAAAAGACCCTGATGTTGGGAAAGATTGAGGGCACTAGGAGAAGGGGACGACAGAGGACAAGATGGTTGGACAGTGTTCTCGAAGCTACCAACATGAGTTTGACCAAATTGCGGGAGGCAGTGCAAGACAGGAGTGCCTGGCGTGCTATGGTCCATGGGGTCACGAAGAGTCGGACACGACTAAACGACTAAACAACAACAACAGGAGACCTGGGTTTAAATCCTCACTCACATATGACGCTCTCTGGGTGACTTTAGGCCAGACACTATCTCTCAGACTAACCTACCTCACAAGGTTTTTGTGAAGGTAATTGTGTGTGTGTGTGTGTGTGTGTGTGTGTGTGTGTGTGCATATTCATGCACTCAGAAACTTGTAACCAGCTTGGGCTCGTTGGAGGAAACGTGAGATAAGCATTTTGGGAAAGCGTAGATTGGTTTCCTATTGCACTTAGAGTGGGCTTGAAATTTCGAATCTCGAAATTTAATAAGAGCTCAGAACAACATAGCTTGAGAATCTCTGGTCTCTGAAGCCCAGGAATGATTTTTCTAAGTGGATAACCCAGCTATATGGATAATTCAAGTGAGCAAAGCAGCTGGAAATTGGGGAGGTACATGGCAAAAGCAGAAAGAAATGGTGGCCCTGTAGCTTGGGAATGGAGGACTCATCAACAGGAAGGAAGTATGTTCATAATAAGCCAGTTCATGAAGTGCATTCACTAGGCAATTACGTTATTATGCTGCTAGGCTGGTTAAAGTAACTTGGCCCTTGGATGGATGCCTCATCGTAACAGCATCTGAAGTGTGCTGTAATGGCCAAGAAATGCTCTACCTGTCATGTCTTATTGCTTAAATATTTATGCTTATGACATTTGATTCCAACACTCTATATATCACCAGTACGTTTCGCACACATTAGATATGTCATCGCCCACCAGGAACAGCTGACACTCAGGATTAAAACACTTTCAAATTAAAAAAACAAATCTCTAAACAAGGAAACGACATGTTTAAAATTGTGTGGCACATTCTAACTCAAATATACAATGTCCTTCTGTCACTGATTTATTACATTAAGCCAACGCAGATGTTTCATTCATCAGAAGCTGTATTTTTGCTTCACTGCTGGTTAATAAAATGGATGAGATGGGACCCAAATAACTTGTGGAAATGATAAAAACTCCTTATTTTGACTTGCTGCATCTCAGCACGAAATATTTCATATCTGGATCGTTTCACAAATGAAAACCAGTGATTTTACAAACTTCTGATTGGCTGAGTCCTCTACAAAATATTTTTTATTTAAAAAGAACTTGATGATTTATTGTGGAAACATTTAGCTGGGCAGCAGCAAAGACTTCTTGTGGGCATAGCTCAGTTAACTGTGTCACCCCAACACGGACAGGGGAGACGATTTACACATGAGCTAAGCAAAATACATCTCGGGGCCTCTAAATACAACCCCCCTTCCTAAATTTCAAGTTTTATATAATTGGTTAAAAAACAAATAAAGGAAACAAGACGTTATCATTTCGTTACGACAAAAAATATTCTTACTGGCCCCATAATTGTTTGTCACATTGTGTTTCTACATTTGTGCGGAAATTATATCAAAATGGCATTGTGCCAGGTGTCCACATTGGCAACAGTAGCTGACGAGGTCCAGTTCAGGCTATAGGCCTCTTAAACTTGCCATAGATTAAGCGTTCCTTCACATGGTCCTGTGTGGACAGTTGTCTGCACACAGTGTTGCGGTCAGGGCAAGCCTCTGGAGCAGAATTCCAGAGCCTGGTTCAACAAAATAAGCAGGAAAGCTTCTAGTCTGTTTCTATATTAGATCTAAAATTTGGTTTTTATATATAAGATTGCTTTTATATATGGAATTGTTTTCATTGTCGATGTCTTTACCATGCAGTGGCTTTAATGTACAGGGGACGCGGGCGGCACTGTGGTATAAACCACTAAGCCTCTTGGGCTTGCCGATCAGAAGGTTGGTGGTTCAAATCCATGTGAGGGCGTGAGCTCCCGTTGCTCGGTCCCAGCTCCTGCCAACCTAGCAGTTTGAAAGCATGCAAGTGCAAGTAGAGAAATAGGTACCGCTGCGGTGGGAAGGAAAACGGCATTTCCGTGTGCTCTGGTTTCCCTCACGGTGTCCCGTTGCGCCAGAAGCGGTTTAGTCATGCTGGCCACATGACCCGGAAAGCTGTCTGTGAACAAACACTGGCTCCCTCAGCCTGAAAGCTAGATGAGCGCTGCAACCCCATAGTCGCCTTTGACTAGACTTAACCGCCCAGAGTTCATTTACCTTTACCTTTACCTTAAATGTACAGGAAGCGATTCTTTAATGGAATCCAACAAATCTGTCAATCAATCAATCAATCAATCAATCAGTCTTGAAGCAAGGGAAGAAATGCCCATTCCCATCTGAGGAAGGAGGGCACCCGTGAGAACGCAAAGTCCATCCAGACTTCAAAATGACCCAGCTGCACCACTGCCTGCAAACAGCGGCGTCGTTAAGATCAGCCTTCTCCTGGAGATTGCAAAATGCTCGATTTTGGATCTTCTGCTGCTCTTGCCCTGCGGTCCTGATGATGAAATTATGCACTCTCACCCATGAGCCGAGCAAGGGTGGCACTCCTGAAAGAGAGGGAGTTGTTTTGGCTGGAGTGCAACAAGGCCCAGGTGCTGCTACCAGCTGCAAGATCTCTAGTTCTTGTTGGCTGAACCCCAGAGCCTCATCTTTTCAGAGTTCTTTCACTGGGGTTGAAGAAGGGGGAGTGGCAGGAAGGGGCACCAGGCACTCGACGGCATCGTTCATAATCAGCAGCTGTCCTAGGTTGGCATTGCCCTCTGGAACGGTTCCTCAGGAGGTGTTTACGCTGAGCAGTTCTTCGGCAACCCTGCCGGACCCGATGCAACAGCAACCCAAAAATGGCAGTGCGTCTGAATGTTCGTTAAATCCCCTTTCAACAAATCCATACGGAACCATCCATAATAATGCAACTCTCAAACCTGCGTGGGTCAGAAGGATTCCCTGTGGGGCTGCATTCCTATACCCACTTGCCTGTCCAGGACATTGACTAAGACTTACTTCTGAGCAGGCAGGTCCAGGACGAATTAAGATGGAAAGCCAGTGAAATTCTCTCCCTTGCAAATCAAGAACGCATGGTTTGTGTCGCTGCCATTTATGCTCATCAGCATTTTATTGAATGAATACTACCAATATTTTTATTCCTTTTCTTTTCTTTTTTTTCTTTTTGCATCTGCACAGGCCCGAGTGATGAACACTTCTAATATGGGGATTTGGCCAACTTGCTTTTGCCCCATTTCGCAGCACATTTTGTTCACATGCGGCAATACATTCACCCTATCATAGACACACACACACACACACACACACACACACACACACACACACACAAGCTAACTTGCTTTGCTTCGTGGACATGAAATGAAGCTGAATGTCGGAAGATTCAGGGCAGAGAAAAAGGAAATTATTCTGTAAGCAGTGCATAGTTAAACTATGGAACTTGCTCCTACCAAAGGCAGTGATGACTTTAAAAGAGGATTGGACAAAATCATGGGGGTTAAGGCTATCAACACCCACTTGCTACTAGTCACTAGCCAACATCCAGTAGCCACTCTCCCTCCTCTGTCAGAAGCACCATGCCTTTGAATACCAGTTGCTGGGAACTGCAAGTGGGAAGAGTGCTGTTGCACTCATGCCCAGCTTGCTGGTTTCCAACAGGCACTGCAACAACTGCAGAGGCGAAATTAAGGCACTGCGGTTGCACCAGGCATGCAGCCAAGAAGGGTGCCTTCTCAAAGCCCTGTAATACATTTTGTTGTTTAGTCATTTAGTCGTGTCCGACTCTTCGTGACCCCATGGACCATAGCACGGCAGGCACTCCTGTCTTGCACTGCCTCCCGCAGTTTGGTCAAACTCATGTTCGTAGCTTCGAGAACACTGTCCAACCATCTCATCCTCTGTCGTCCCCTTCTCCTAGTGCCCTCAATCTTTCCCAACATAAGGGTCTTTTCCGAGGATTCTTCTCTTCTCATGAGGTGGCCAAAGTATTGGAGCCTCAGCTTCACGATCTGTCCTTCCAGGGAGCACTCAGGGCTATTTCCTTCAGAATGGATAGGTTTGATCTTCTTGCAGTCCATGGGACTCTCAAGAGTCTCCTCCAGCACCATAATTCAAAAGCATCAATTCTTCGGCGATCAGCCTTCTTTATGGTCCAGCTCTCACTTCCATACATCACTACTGGGAAAACCATAGCTTTAACTATACGGACGTTTGTCGGCAAGGTGATGTCTCTGCTTTTTAAGATGCTGTCTAGGTTTGTCATTGCTTTTCTCCCAAGAAGCAGGTGTCTTTTAATTTCGTGACTGCTGTCACCATCTGCAGTGATCAAGGAGCTCAAGAAAGTAAAATCTCTCACTGCCTCCATTTCTTCCCCTTCTATTTGCCAGGAGGTGATGGGACCAGTGGCCATGATCTTGGTTTTTTTGATGTTGAGCTTCAGACCATATTTTGCGCTCTCCTGTAATACATAGTGTTGCCATATTTCAAAATATGGCACCCGCAAAATTATTGAGTTTTTTTGTGGAACCCCCCCAAAATTGTTGAGCTTCTTTTGGGGACAAACCCAAATTACCCCCCCCCCCCGGCAAATAGTGATTTTAATTTACACTGCTTTTTCCATTGTGTTGCCATACATCCGGGTTTTCCAAATTTGAAATATCCCCCCTGACACCAATTTTACATCCAAAAACCAGGACATGTCAGGAGTTTTCCTGACATATGGTAAGCACTTGCCTGGCTTTGGGAATGAGGTGTGAGGGCTCTGACAGGGTCCCAGAGCCCTCCTTTCTCTTTCCCAGCATTTAGTGGGTTTTGGGAAGGAATTGGGAAAGGAGTACGACAAGGCTGTATATTGTCTCCCTGCTTATTTAACTTATATGCAGAATGCATCAAGCGAAAGGCTGGACTGGATGAATCCCAAACTGGAATTAAGATTGTCGGAAGAAATATCAACAACCTCAGATATGCTGATGACACGACCTTGATGGCAGAAAGTGAGGAAGAATTAAAGAACCTTTTAATCAGGGTGAAAGAGGAGAGCGCAAAATGTGGTCTGAAGCTCAACATAAAAACCCCCACCAAGATCAAGACTGTATTATTTCTTGAATTCATATCCTGTCCTTCCTACCCAAGGAGCCCAGGACAGCAAACAGATCCACAGTTTTACCAGAAAAGAAAAGAGAGCAAAAGCATTCCAAAATAGTTTCAACATTCTAAAATCAATTACAGCTAAAAACAGCTAAATGCAGCTGCAGTTTAAAAAATTCAAAAGGCTGTTGCAGTTAAAAGCATTCCCCCATCCAGTGATCTCAGGGTTGCCAGGTCCAAATAGCACAGCTTGGAACTAGGGATAGGTGAATCTGTCAGTTTCGGTTTCTCTCAGTTTCTCCTTGTTCCAATCTTAAGTTCAGTTCACATTTCTACATCAGTTTGCGATTTTCCTTAAGTCCTTGTGAACTTTCACCAGCATTTTATTGTGAACATCTGCATATGCAATTCTGCCTAACGGACACATCTTTGCAAAGAAAATTCTGTGAATACAATGCACCTTTGCATGTTATATTCATGAATATATGCACTTTTAATGGAAATTTTACCCGGGCATATCCATTTCCAAACACATTACTTGGCTGTGCAAAATTCGGAGAAGCGTGAATTTCAAAGGATGGTTGCGTCGTGGTTCGTGCATTGCTTTGGAAAGTGTGAAACGGGGAGGTTAGCCTTTAAATGTGAACTGAACTGAATTTCTTCTCCATCCCTAGTTGGAAGTGACTGGGACTCCCCAAGAGTAGATTACAGTCTAAATGTCATACGTAACTTTGGCTCAAATACTCAGACTGATTTATGAAGACTTCTGTTGCTAAATGGAATAAGTCAGAATTTTAAAGCTTGCAAGCCTCACTTCTATATTGAAAAAAGAGGTTGTTGTTTTATTATCACTCTTTCTGACTGGGTGTCCTCTTTACAATGCAGCTTCTTGCCAAGCTGAATAAACATAGAAATAAAGTAAGTTCATATACGCTGATCAAATGAAACAGGATATATTCAGCTCCTGAAATGAATCTTCACCATGATCCAGCTACAGTCCTATGAGCATATACTTGGGAGTCGTCTTTGGCGATCACTCGTAGCCGAGTAAGATTGTCTTCCATAAACACGATTTTAGCAATGGGTCCGTAAGTGACTGTAGAGGCCAATTCTGGATCCACACGTCCTTCCACAGTGGGGCATTGGTTTCCAGGCAGGAGTTGACCACGGTGTGGATTTGCCAAGCATGCCTTCCTTTTAGCACGTTTCTCCCTTGCGTCCTGAGATCGAGTTTCTTCAAAGCCCATGACACCTTTGGTAAAGGCTGTTTTCCAACTGGAGCACTCGCAGGCCAGTGTTTCCCAGGTGTCAGTGTTTACACTACATTTTTTAAAGATTTGTCTTGAGACAGTCTTTAAACTTCTTTTGTTGACCACCAGCATTATGCTTTCCATTTTTAAGTTCAGAATAGAGTAGTTGCTTTGGAAGACGATCATCAGGCATCCGCACAACATGACCAGTCCAACAAAGTTGATGTTGAAGAATCATTGCTTCAACACTGGTGATCTTTGCTTCTTCCAGTACACTGATATTAGTTCGCCTGTCTTCCCAAGTGATGTGTAAAAATTTTCGGAGACACCATTGATGGAATCTTTCAGGAGTTGGAGATGGCGTTTATAAGTGGTCCATGTTTCACAAACATATAGTAAGGTTGGTAGTACAATAGCTTTGTAAACATGCACTTTGGTTTCCCTGCGAATGTCCCGGTCCACAAACACTCTGCACTTCAATCGGGAGAAAGCCGCATTTGCAGAGCTCAGGCGATGCTGGATTTCGGCATCAGTGTTGGCCCTTGTGGAAAGGTAACTGCCGTGGTAGGAGAAGTGATCAACATTTTCTAATGTTACACCACTGAGTTGAATTTGTGGCGCCGCAGAGGGGTTAAAAAATTCAAATGAGCATATACTTGGGAGTAAGCTCCATTGCACACAATGGCCCCTACTTCCGAGGAAGCATGCATAGATAGCATTGTGCTGCATGTCTCATTTATTTCAGTGGGAGAGTGCACTTGGCCTTTTGGCTCAGAAAATGTTCTCCGTTGTGATTAATCTGTTTTTATTCACTTCTTTCCCCCCTACGGCAAACCAGTGGGAGTGCAGGACTCATTAGACCAGTGGAAATGTGATATTGAAGGGAGAAGCAGGGTAAAAGGTTGCTGGATTCTTGATGTTTGATGGAGAGCTGGAGCAGATGATAAAGGTAAAGGGACCCCTGACCATTAGGTCCAGTCATGACCGACTCTGGGGTTGCGGCGCTCATCTCACGTTATTGGCCAAGGGAGCCTCCGTACAGCTTCCAGGTCATGTGGCCAGCATGACAAAGCCTCTTCTGGCGAACTAGAGCAGCACACGGAAATGCCGTTTACCTTCCCGCTTGGAGCAGTACCTATTTATCTACTTGCACTTTGAGGTGCTTTCAAACTGCTAGGTTGGCAGGAGCTGGGATCGAGCAACGGGAGCTCACCCTGTCACGGGGATTCAAACCGCCAACCTTCTGATCAGCAAGCCCTAGGCTCTGTGGTTTAACCCACAGTGCCACCTGGGTCCCCTGGAGCAGATGATACACCTCTTTCCCAAAGCTTGGAGGGCAACAGTGGTGTCATCAGGGTGAGGCTTTGGGGACAGAAGACCGGGGCCCACCCAGCTGAATAAGAAAGAGAGCCACCAAATAGAATATTGCTCACCACATTTTGTAGCAAGTGAAACAATGCACATTATTGCCATCTAAACAGACCTTCCACAATAAGACCAGTGATGGCCCTTGCTGATTGCCTAACAGTGCCTTGTTGGTGCTGGCCTCACAGGAACAAAACTCTATTCCACTTGAAGTTAGGCAGGCTTCATCCTGCAATACATTTTTACTCCTGCTTTTAATGATTAGTATGTGGCTATGGGTGGTGTTTTGTTTTGTGTTGTTTTAGTACAGTTATGTTAGCTTATGCTGGTGTTAGTAATTGTTGTTGCTGTTGTTTAGTCGTTTAGTCGTGTCTGACTCTTCGTGATCCCATGGACCATAGCACGCCAGGCACTCCTGTCTTCCACTGCCTCCCGCAGTTTGGTCAAACTCATGTTTGTAGCTTCAAGAACACTGTCCAGCCATCTCCTCTGTCGTCCCCTTCTCCTAGTGCCCTCCATCTTTCCCAACATCAAGGTCTTTTCCAAAGATTCTTCTCTTCTCATGAGGTGGCCAAAGTATTGGAGCCTCAGCTTCACGATCTGTCCTTCCAGGGAGCACTCAGGGCTGATTTCCTTAAGAATGGATAGGTTTGATCTTCTTGCAGTCCATGGGACTCTCAAGAGTCTCCTCCAGCACCATAATTCAAAAGCATCAATTCTTCGGCGATCAGCCATCTTTATGGTCCAGCTCTCACTTCCATACAATTAGTAATTGTATGTTAGTAATACATTGCATGTTATTGAAATGCCTGTTTTTAATTTTGGTTTTAAAGGTGTATTGTGGTTGATTTGTTTGTGTACGTTTTTGGGAAAATGCTGTGGGAAATGTTTGGCTTGAAAAGCAGTCTGTATTTTTTTATTTATTTTTTTGAGAAAATATGAACAAAAAGTCCGGAGTCTAAACTGACCTGATTGCACCACTGGAGGGGAGCAAGTGCACACTTTCTGCCTTCTTACCTAGTAAGCTATGCCCGGTGGACAGGCAGTCCCCATCTCTGCATGAAAACACCTTTACACTTGGGAATGGACTATCCAAAACTTCTCCACCTCTGTAAAATTTAATGCAAATTTTTCTTGGGGGGGGGCATTTATTTATTTATTTACAGCATTCAGAGCAGCTTACGAAAAATCAATATTAAGACAGTCCTCAAGTTTACAGTCCTCAAAAGGACATGGCACACGAGGAGAAAGGAAGGAGAGAGGAGGAGGAAAAGAACAAGCTCAAGCACATGTGCACAGTTCTTCTAATGCAGATCAACAACTCTTCACCAATGCCAGTAGTAATTTTGAATATCTTGCCATTGATTAAAAGAGCTGCCCAGTAGAGGATAATCCATTAGGGCAGATGGGGGGCACTGCCCGACCAATTTCTGCTTGCTTTCAGACAGCCCGCAACTCCTTGCCTGCTTTCATCCTTTCTTACAACAAGTCCAGGCTGTGGCACTGCCTGTCAAACTCTTCCTCCAGTGTTGCTCTTGTGGGACTTCACAGCTTACCTTCCAAGTCCTGGACTGCAGAAACCGGGACCGGCAGCTGAGTGACACCGGAAGTTGTGTCGAAGTAACTTCCGGTGTCACTTTGCCCTTCTATGGGCACCGAAAATGGCCACCGCCAGCTTCAAAAGTAGCTTCTACGCATGACTGGAAGTGCGCCGATGCAACTTCCGGTGTCGCCCCGCCCATCTATGGGCACCAAAAATGGCCGCCGCCAACACCAGAAGTCGCGTCTATGCACTTCCGGACATGCGTAGGTGCGACTTTTGAAGCTGGCGGCAGCCATTTTTTGTGCCCATAGAAGGGCAAATAAGAAAGAAAAAAAATGGCAGGAGAAAATAACGGAGAAAAATGGGAGACGAAGTGATACGGGGGACCACCAGGAAAAGGTAAGTAAAAACGGGGGTTTCCCAGGGAAAACGGGGTACTTGGCAGCTATGCTTCACAGGGAGGAGGATTGGACAAAGCTAGAATGAGCTGGTTCTTCCTGTCATTGGCTCCACCCACTGTTTACCTCTCCGTATTCCATGCTACGAGTTCCAATAGGCTACCGCCCACCTCCCCCAAGATCAGATCCAGGAGCAGAGCATGCCCAGGATACCAGAGCACTTCCTGCCGCACCACCTGAGCCTTGATGATGCTCAGAATCCTCACAGGAGGGATGCTAATGGAGTTGACCTCCTTCCTCACCTCATTTCAGGCTGTGGTCCTGGTGGCTGCAGTGCAAAATGTGTTGTTGTTGTTTTCAAAAGAAGTTTAATAATAATAATAATAATAATAATAATAATAATAATAATAATAATAGAACTATGTTGGCTGTGTAGTTCCACCCTTTCTTTAATGATGATGATGCTTGCTTTACAATCCTGGATACAAAGCATGTGAGAACTAGCCTTTAACAGTAGGAGTCATTCCAATCTCAAAGTCACCCTCGCCCACCACCCACCCTGCCTCCCCTCCATAAGGCAACAATAATAATACGACGTTCTAGTCAGCACCGCTACTAAGCGGTTGCAACGAAGGATTAAGTCTCTCTTCACAAGGGAAGGGCTCTTGCTTTCCGCAGCCACCGCATAGTATGAATAAAATGTGTGAATAAAAAAGAGAGAGTGTGACATTTGCGAGATCCAGAAGCTTGTGACAGCCACTCAGAGATCTAAACACATGTATTATGACAAAATCGCAAACTGCTGGCCTGGCAGTTTATTTGAGAACAGGCGGGGAAGGTGATAGCTCGTCGAAAGTCAGAGAAGGGATCAATATTGAATAAATCAAAACAAATATGTGAAAGGTTTTGAGAACGCTATGAAAAATTAAATACTGGGGAATTGGAGGCAAGTGGCGCTCAAATTACACTTGATAGCAGTACGGTTGTTGCGACAGTCGGAAGCCTGGTGGGTGGGGGCTGGTGTGCCTAGGATGAAAGCCAAGGGGGTATTTTTGGATGAGAATATTCGGCAATCACACAAGGAGCCTTTACGGAGGAAGAAAATTGTCATTCTGCTGTGCAGATGGAGAAACTGAGGACTCCTGAATGAAGGGTTGAAAGAAGAGTGCGTGTCACTGTACAAGAATTAAAGGGAGATTGTGTGTGTGTGTGTGTGTGTGTGTGTGTGTGTGTGTGTGTGTGTGTGTGTCTTGAGGATGGAATATTGAGGCTCAAGGTCTTTGGTATTGCAGAATGCAAAGGGCATGTCAAGGCTCCTCTCTGTGGCCAAGCTCAGCAGCGGCTGATGTAAAGTTCCTTTCTCCCCCATCCCCAACTGATGGGGTGGGGAGCCACAACCGTGACATTTTTGATCCCCTTTTCCATACCATCCAACTTTTTTCAAGCTCCAAACCAGGACACACGTCTTCTGAGATGCACTCCCAGGTGAGTCATGTGACCTGCGCCTAAAACCCTGCACCCTGAAAACGTTCCCCTCCCCCTCCCAGGGTTGAGAGCAAGGCCTGAGAGCATGAGAGATTGTGACACCCAAAATCTCACACAGAAAAAAACCAGGATGTCCCTTTTTTCCAGTGCACTTGGGAGGTGTGGTTTTCTTCTCCTTTTAGATGTGGCATCCATTTTGTGTCCTTCTTCAATCATGGAGGAGGGTCACTAAACATTCACCATCAGAAGATCTCAGCAATTAAGGCAGATCGTAAGTGAGACAGTCCCTGCCTTCAGAGTTACAATCTAAAACAAATGATGCAAAAGCAAATAGGGAGGAGGGGCCGGGGGGGGGGAGAGAAAACAACCATACAGTATATACAAATATGCTCTTAAACAGCAAGGGAGATGTCTGTGGCTGAACAGCTACAGTGTGATGCTCTTTGGAGCCCTAGTGAACTTGGTGGATGGCTGTCAATTCCAAATCACATGCATCACAAGCAACTAGAAGTGGATCAGATCCCATGCCAACATCAATGCTTTAAAACAAAAAGTGCTGTGTGAATGTACAAGTCTTCTGCTCTAATGAAGAGATCCACAGCCCTGTCTGTGCATCTTGTATAAATGTTAAAATATTCCCAATAGAAAAATCACATTATGAAACTGCAAGTTTAGAAAATACTACCTGCAGTGAAATAATTAATCTTACATTTTTTCAAGCTTCCATCTCTAATTCCGAGTCTCCCATTTATGCATCTTTGGTATACGACAGGCTGAACGGAGGGATGCACCTTTAATGAAACAAATAGCAGCAGACCAAGCAAAATATATGAATTTTATTTACTCTTAAGTGAGCATTTAAATTTAATAAATTAGGAGCAAGAATACTGATATTCCTAGGATGGTGATTTTGTGTCTCTCTCTGTGTGTATTTGCTTGATCTGTACTGATAGGTGTAAGTTTATTTTGCAGGGCTATAAATCAAAGAATATGTGGACACAAATAATGATAATGCTATGATGAAATCTGATATTTTGCCATAGTAGGCTTTATAGAAGCCCAGTTACAAGTTAAATCCAGGATTCAGTGGATTAAATTCAAATAAAATACTACAAGGTCTGCTCTGGAAAGATTTCTTACTTAATCTTATAAACAATCAAATGATATCTAAATATATTGAGGATGCAGTTCTAGCTTGAAAGTCATGGGAGGTGAAAAGGTATGCCTGGACGCAGAAATGTTAACAATAACAATAATTTTTCCCCCTCTTTTAAATAAAAGCTCCCATAAATTCCCCAAACACAAACAGAGTCTCTATGCTTTGCTCATGTCTATTCAGAAGTAAGCTTACTGATTCCATTTGGGCTTACTCTTAGGTAAATGAGTATAGGTTTGCAACATAATTTATATTAAATGTCTATTTCCTGCCTTTTCCTAACAACGCCTCATTCCGGTCCTACCATGAGGTACTTTAGCAGTTTGACAGCGCTTGATAGTTTTTTAATCATCTGATCACCCTTTCAGAAGGGGGTCCCTTTCTGCTGTGCTTCTCTCCCTTTCCCCCTTTGTAGAATATTGTGGCCTGGTTTGTATGGGCGTTGTGGCAGGGGGGGGAAACTGCTTTCTGGGGTTGGTGGTGGTTTAAAAAATCACCAAAGGAGTATTTCAGCATGAGAAGGTCTCTCAGCAGCAAGGAAAAGGGGCCCTCAGTTATGGCATGAATTTCACACGTTTTGGATTTCATAAAAGACTCTGCTTCTAGATTCATTAGAGATGCATATATATAAAAAAACTGTTGTTTACACATTCCACATTGATTTAACCTCTGTGCACATGGCTAGCACAAAGTCCTGTCTCTCATACACCACCGTCACATGGATGTGTTTCTTAGCACCGGGCCTTGTGGTAGATACCAGTCACAGAGTGAGCGAAACAAGAAGCCTCTGTCTATGCTGGCTCCTTCTGTACCAAACAAACTAACAACACAAGTGGTTGTCAGATGGTGAGACACACAGTCAGAAGGGACAGAACACTCTCTTTTATTTCACATTCCTGAAGGGATTTTTTTTTTGGGGGGGGGATATGGAGCCTAAAACCAAGCCAACAGAATATAAGGTGCTGCTATACTGGAATGGTCCAGCCCCCCACTCAAATCCACAGCTTGGCTGTTGCCCGAGGCCTTACTCCAAAATTTACTGCAATGCCCAAGGATAGATTAGGCTACAGGTCACACAATTCCAAGGTTCATAGCAGAACTCTGAGGTAAATGGCTAGGGATAAGCTAAGACTTCGTCCCAACACTTGACGCACCCCCTGAGCTTCCCTTTGGAAGAATGGGGCAGGTACAATCATTCACACGGTTGTCGTCTTGAGCCATGGGGCTGGGCAAGCAAGCAGACACTCCTGAGAGTAGGCTATGTCTGCTTGCACTGGCACAGCTGTCGCCATGTCCCTGGAGATGAGGGCAGAGTTGACATGGCCGGGTCACAATCTGATCTGGCCTCAGGGGCCTCCATGGAGGTGAGGAATGCTCAGGATGCAAGGGAGAAACGTGCTAAGAGGAAGGCACATTTGGCAAACCCTCACCGTGATCAGCTCCTGCCCAGAAGCCTATGTCCCCACTGTGGAAGGACGTGCGGATCCAGAATTGGCCTCCACAGTCACTTACGGACTCATTGTTACAACCGTGTTTATGGAAGACAATCTTACTGGGCTACGAGTGATCACAGAAGAAGAAGAAGAAGAAGAAGAAGAAGAAGAAGAAGAAGAAGAAGAAGAAGAAGAAGAAGAAGAAGAAGAAGAAGAAGAAGAAGAGTAACAGCAGCAGCAACAGGGTTGCCTTCAGATGTCTTCAAAAGTCAGATAGTTGTTTATTTCCTTGACATCGGATGGGACGGCGTTCCACAGGGTGGGTGCCACCACTGAGAAGGCCCTTGGCCTGGTTCCCTGTAACCTTACATCTTGCAGTGAGGGAACCTCCAGAAGGCCCTCGGCGCTGGACCTCAGTGTCCGGGCTGAATGATGGGGGTGGAGACGCTCCTTCAGGTATACTGGGCCGAGGCTGTTGAGGGCTTTCAAGGTCTAACAGGAGTCACCGACAGAGTTAAATCAAGTGCTCTGCTGTGGCACTCAAGACCTCTGGTGATGCTGAAGCAAGTCTCTCCCATTACTTACTGAACTGATTTTCAACTGATATGAAGATCAAAACATAACTACCTATTGTGTTTCACACTTTTCTGAGTGTTGTGAAGTTTTGGTGAACCTTTGATCTCTGGGCCAACCTCTCTGTCCTCTGAGGTTTTGACTGATATGTCTTAGGCTGCATTCTCTCCACTACTTGTGTCTCCTCCTTGCACTTCACTCTCAGAATCTCACCTTGGATCTGCCCTCTGAGAACAAAGGAGCAACCATGGCTGCCTTTGTCATCTCTACATTAGCTGCTAGAAATAGCAATTAGAAAAAGTAGCACTTGTGCCCTTGTCGTGAATTTATTGTAAGAAACAACTTATTTTCTTACTCTACAAATCTCTATTGCAACAGGTAAAGTCTAGCCAAATTCACAAGCTGCACTCTTGCATACCCCATATGCTAATAGTCCAAACAGTTGTGCCATGTAGCTTTTGGCTCAAAGATACCCACAGGTCAATGTGTGTTTAAAAATGCATTGACTGAGAGAAAATGCGTTTGGAAATGTGCATTTTCAGGGGAAATGTGTTGAAAACAATCCTTATTTTACTGCAGATTAATGGATTTTTTGGTGCAGCTTAATGTGGAAATAGACTTCAGAAGTAAGACTGTCTGAAAAATGCTGATCTTCCATTCCTACCATCTTTATATCTGGCACAGCAACCCTACCAGGTCAGAGGAGGGAGTGGTTGTGGCAGTCAAATCTTCAACTGTAAAGGCCTGCTGGGCTTGTGCCAGCACAGCAGAAGGTGGCAGCAGGCCTGTGTTTCCCTCCGTCCTTCCCTTTCTGTTTTTTTTTTTAATTAAAAAAAATCTCCCCATTGGTCCCAATGGGAAGGAAAATGTGTATGCCAACTCCAGGGGTGACACACTTACACAGAGAGAAGGGGGGGGGAGAGAAAGAGAGATCCGCTCAGATTGCCCTGATCCACAATGACGTGCCCCCAGAAAGTCTCATCTTTGCCCTCGCTGCTGTCATACCATTGACAGCAGCAATGGGGCAGCTGCAGCCATTTATGCCGTTGCAACAAGCTGGCTTCCACGAGCGAACGTCCTGCTCCACTCACAAATCTCTGTCTCTGTCCATGAAGAGGGAGATCTCCAACACCCTAAGACTGTGTCCCAGACTGTGCTGTAATTATCCCTTTTGTATGCATTTATTTAAAACATCTACCTTCTCAAGAGGTGAGCAGCCCCTCAATTCCTCTGTCATTTCTAAAGATTACAGGTAGGTAGCCGTGTTGGTCTGACGTAGTCGAAACAAAAAATAAAAAAATTCCTTCCAGTAGCACCTTAGAGACCAACTAAGTTTGCCATAGGTATGAGCTTTCGTGTGCATGCACACTTCTTCACACTTCAGAGGAAGATGCCTGTGGGGGGTTGTGGAAGAGGCAGCACTGGAAAGGGTTTTTCTGTGCTCTGGTGCCTGGACCAGCTGGCTCATGCAGAGCAGCTCTGGCCTGCCCCTCCGGGGGGGTGGGTGCGCTTGGGACACGTGACTATGGACTGTACAAGTGGGGGTCGTGGCGCCGGAAGAGTCCTGGGGTCGTGGCCCTCCCTTGCCCCACACGGACGGCATTCAGTGAGTGCTCTGGAAGACGTGAGGTGCCTGGAAGGGGCCTCCTGCCAAGGCGGTATCTGAAGAAGTGTGCATGCACACGAAAGCTCATACCTATGACAAACTTAGTTGGTCTCTAAGGTGCTACTGGAAGGAATTTCTAAAGATGTTAAACAACAATGGGCCCAGGACAGAATCCAAGAATGATGCCTATGTCTGCTGCCATTTGATCTAGGACAGGAGTGGTGAAACCATGGTCCTCCTGAGGTTTTTGGGACCGCACCTCCCATCACCCCATACAATTGACAATGATGACCTCGGGTCCACCAATACTTGGAGGGTCATAGGTTGCAGGGCAAGCCCTCAGCAGAAGAATCGCATAACAGAAGCACATCACATGGATTATTAGACACATGGATTCTGAGAAACATCCATGTGAAATTTTATAGGCTCTGCTAGATTGTGTCAGCACACACATTATTAAATGGCCCAAAAGGCCAATAAAAGACCGATTCTAGAAATGCAGCGACAGCATGAGCCGCAACGACACCGTGTGGGTATCCTTCTTTTGACCACTACGAGATGAACTGAAATGTGTCAGAAGAACTTTCCCAGATATATCGATGGAGATATTAAACTTAGATATCCTTAATAACGAAGACACCTTCCAATTGCCGAACACCCGGTAATCTTAATGTGTATTTTATTGCCGCCAAGGCGATATTTTTCTCAACTCTATGTACTGACCCTAAGAAGTGGAGGAATAATGGGCCAGGGACTGGTAATAGCTATGCCAAACTAAATGGCCAATGCTGTTGTGTAGGGAAATCAGTCACTGAACCCATCAGTGGGGATGACCCCCTCCTTGCCCCCCACCGCCTTCCTTATGCCTAAGAAATTGGCCATATTCAATCTTTAGGCTCTGAACCCAAAAGACCTTTGAAAGATGAATTTATGGCTGTTTCATCACCTTCTGTATCACCTCCCTTCCCTAACAAATAGGAATAAGAAATATAGGGTGGAGATTGGGAAGGGGGAGTGGGGGAAGGGGGGGAACCACACGTCTCACTACGGCCCATTTCCAGCTAATGGTTAAAATGTCAGGGTAATGGCGTCCAAGTGCCGCCCTGCCCTCCAACACGATATCGGACTCGGCTTTTACAAGGGCTGCCACGCCGTTCCACTTCAGCTAAAGACTGACACTTCCTCCTTCTCCCTTTTCCAAGGCTGCCGTTTGGAAGCGGCAGCCGTGTTCCCATCAGGAATCCCTCTGCCAGCTCCGTACTGTACTTCATTAGGCAGCTCTATTTAATGGTTTCAACAAAAGCCATCATTTTAGCCCAACTGCCTTGACTAAATTAAAATTTCTAATCTCTGTTTTAGTGTTCTGCAACTGATGTATACATAAGCAAAACTGGTCAACATCTGCTGGTGGGTTGGCCCGAAGTTCAGTAAAGATGTACTTCACATTTCTGAAGCATGTGCAAAGTAACAACGTTCCCCCAATCCTCCGGAGAGCTCTCATGATTTTACTTCGCCATTTGTTCAGACGCACTTTAGCAGCATATAAGCCATGCAGTTGATTCTCCCCTTGGTTGCCGTTTTATCTGTAGTGTCATTTTGAGTAATTGGGGTATGGTAGCTGATCAACTTTCAGGTTTCTCATTGGCAGAAAGGGACTGCTATTGGCACCAAGAAAGGATGTGATGGGTCCTTTCGGTGCCTGAGCAAGAGTCCCTCTTTGCACTTGGCTACCCAAGGCCGTTAGAAAATAAGCTTAATAAAGCCTCTAAGAGGCAGGCATCTTCCCCGTTTCCCAGCCAGCGGGCGTGCAGGGAAGGCAAAGAAATATTTTAAAGCAATACGAAAGATGGTAAATGTACATATTTAGCCAGTGATCTGTGAAAGTTTTTGAATTAGTTTTTAAAGCTTTGTTAAGACCAGAACGCACAGATGTTGAAAACAAGTTCAGATGTACCGACAGATGGTATTTGATTATGAAGCAGACTGTTCATATAATACAAAGATGCTGCTTCTGCCATACACAAGTAATCGCAGAGAGTGCAGTAGAAATTTTGGAAGCCGGAGCAGTTCAAGAGGTTCTTTGTGTGGCAATAACTTTAACATTTTTTTTCCGCCAGCAGCATTAGAAATTGGGATAATTTTCTTCTGATAAAGGCAATGGCCTCTCCCTCCTCCTCCCCCTTCCCTCATTATTCCTCTTTCAGTTACACAAGCGTTTCGTCTTCAAAGGAGATCAGCACTGCGTCAGGCATTATTCAATGGAAAGAAACCTGTTCTCTAGATCTGGATGCTTGCTTCTATGTGCAGATAACTGTTTATTAGTCTACACACCAGTGGTTTGCTCTATTTCTCACACATTTTCATTATTAACTGAAATCTGTCGTCCCCCACACCCTCTTTAGGGGTACCAGAGTGAAGATGGAGAGAGTCCTGCTACACATGGCTTGAATGTTCTAAAAGCCCATCTAAAAATGTAATGTGTGAATGCAACAAATGCACGAGCCTAGTGTCCTCACCAAGCCAAACCTGAGTTTACCCCCATGTGATGGAAGAAAGGGCATTTTTAACAGCAGTCTGACATACGTTAGAACGACAGAACTCTGCTGGGTCAGACCAAAGGTCTACCTAGTCCAGCATCCTCTAACCAGAAGGATCTTGCTCAGAAGCAGGATATGCGTTCAGTAGCCCTCACTCATTCATGATCCCCAGCAACTGGTACATAGAGGTACATAGGAAACTACCTTATACCGAATCAGACCCTTGGTACACCTAGCTCAGTACTGTTGACACTGACTGACAGTGGTTCTCCAGGGTTGCAGCTGAACCTTGGAGATGCTGAACCTGAGAGATTCTGCATGCAAAGCTTAGCTATGGCTCTTTCCAGTTACGACTGGGAGCCTTACCTTCCACATACCTGGAGACAAATTCCATTGGAGCCACTAAGGCATTCAAAATCATAGGATTGTAGAGCTGGAGGGGACCCTGAAGTTCATCTAGTCTTGCAATGCAGGACCTCTGCTTAAAAATCTCAAAGGAAGGAGAGATCACCACCTCCAAGGGAGTCTGTTCCACTGGCAAACAGCTCTTCCCCTCCGAAAGTTCCGCCTAATGTTGAATGGCAAACCATTAGCAACACTTGGGAGCTGATTTACATTGGGCGGATGGGACGTCTTTTTGGTAACTGCTGTCCTGATTTGCTGCAATACCGTAACAAAATTATTATACCCATCCTTCCACCTCACCCCATCTCTAACCATGCTGGTATGAAGCGCTGAGTCTGGGGAAAAAACCCTGCTGCTCTGGTACTAACACAATTCCTGGATGTTCTAGACCATGTTCCCATTGCCCCGAGTCTAAGGATGTGAACCGGCAGGCGAGAATGACTGTCGTCGAAGCACCAGGGGCTCCTGCTTGAATAACCTCTGTTCATGTAGTTCTTCTGCCATGCCATGCTGTGAAATCAGTCCCTGTGCTATACATGCTCATGATCATGTGGAAATTACTGGTTCGTAGCTCCACATGGGGTGGGGGGAAAGGTGTCTCGTCAGCCCTGGAAGGGGTCCTATTCCTCTATATCTTGTGCATAGGATCTGGACTCTCCTTCATTAGAGGTTTCTAAGCAGAGGTTGGGTGGCCATCTGTCATGGATGCTTTAGTTGAGATTCCTGCATTGCCGGGGGTTGGAGTAGATGACCCTCAGGGTCCCTTCCAACTTCCTCCCTTCTATGAATTCCTAGCTCTTTCCAGAGCAGGAGTTTCCCAAACTTTCTAAACCTAGTGAGGCTTCCATGGGTCACCTCAATTACGAACAAGACAAATAAACGGGCAGACTGCACACTTGTACCATTAGAGAGCCATGCACATTGAGGGGGAAACAGAGGAAGGTGTCCCAGGCTCAAAATCTGGATAGGAAACTCTCCTCCTGCATGGACACATGAAGTGGCCTATCTATCTATCTATCTATCTATCTATCTATCTATCTATCTATCTATCTATCTATCTATCTATCTATCATCTATCTATCTATCATCTATCTATCTATCTATTCTTTATTTTCTGCCTTTCCCTCCAAGGGCTTCAAGGTGGCGTACATGGTTCTCCCCCACACTCCTTATTTAATCCCCACAACAACTGTATGAGGTAGGCTAGGCTGAGAGTCAGTGACTGGTTACCCAGTGAGCTTCATGGCCAGGTGGGGATTTCAGCCCTGGTCTTGCACATCCCAGTCTGACGCTCTTAATACCTAAACCACACTGACTCTTATACTGTGCCAGGCAATTGGACTATCAAAACTTAATACTGTCTGGTCCAGGGTAGTCAATGCAGCACCCTCAAGAAGTTGTGAGATCGAAAATGCCATCAGCCCCAGCCAGCATGGCCCATGGCTGGGATTTGAAGTCCAGGAGGGGCACAGGATTGGTTCACTCTGAGGCAATTGCTCCAGCCCCACCCCCTGCCATTTTCCCTGAGGCCAATCTCTTTTATTGGAGAGTGTGGCGATCACACAGGGTCCCCAGACGTTCCCTGTGCCACCACGGTTACTTGCTGCCACCAGCCAGGTATTCCCTGCTGATCACTGAGTCCAGTCAGGCTTTTGAAAGTGGACACAAAACTTCAATTTATTTCTTACAAAGTAACAAGCTTTTGGTTTCTCAGGTAGCATTCAGTCAATATATTAACTTAATTCCTATACCGGCCTATACCTTCCTATACTTTCCACCCTCAACAACCTCCTTCTAGTTTCCAACCAAAACTGCCTTGGTTCATATCTGATCCTCTCAGACACTGACTGTCTCTGACTCAGATTCGCTTTCTCTCACACAGACTAAACCAACCCACAGACTCCCCTCTCAGAACTCTCCACTCTATTTACTCAACTCCACTCTCTCAACAACTCCCAACAGCCCAACCCCTCTCTTAACCCCCCCCCCCCCAGGGCTGGTCTTATAACCTAGCTGACTCCGCCCCCTGGGTTCTCATTGGCTATCCATTTAACTCTTTCACACTCATACTGATATTACATCCCTAGCTTCATAGGGCAAATGCCACAGAGAGCAAAGTTACAAGTGCCACAGGGCCATTGCTACCCGCTCCAAACCAGGCTGCAGCTTTCTGTTGCTGCCTCACTGTCTACGTCAATGCGAGATCGAACTTCCAGCCCCATCAGCTTCTGTACATGAAACGAAGGGTGGTAGTGCCATCTTGTCCTTTGTTTCAGCGAAAAGCTTGGTCTAGTCTGACTGCCAGCAACTCCCCAGGGATTCAGACAAGGGTCTTGCCAGTCCCGCTTACTAACACCAGGTCCTTTTCACAAAACGCTTGCCTTTGGGACACGAAGGACAAAAGAATGTTATGTAAGACACACTTTTATTGGTTGTATCCATGAGCAGTTTGTTGCGTCCAAAGCAAAATATTAGGGTTTCAAAAAATTATTTTAAGCTACTGGGATATTTTGTGCCACGGCGAAATTATTCTTTTTCTTTGCACATTTGGAACAAAGTTTGCAGGTGGTGGGCTCTCTGAATCATTCACCAATAGCATAAATCATCCTCTTGCATGTCCTTGGGGGGGGGGGGATGAAGCTAGTAATTCTCACAACATTTTTGCCATGAAGAATCAGTCACTAACAAGGTGGTGAGGGGTGTTTTCAACTTTTTGAAAAACTGGTTTTTAGCCTTTTATTGTACGGTTTTGTTTTGTTTTGTTTTTATTGTTGAACTGCTTGGATATATTTTTTGTGATACTGCGATATGTAAATATTTTTACAAACAAACAGTGAGAGGATTTTCTGCAAATTTTGATTCTGAGCTGATCTGCACAGATATTTTCAGATTTCCATCTGACTCCTTAGTCATGATGAGAAGGAGGGTTGTTGTTGTTTTACCAGTTTCACTAAGAATATGAACATTTTTTGCATTACTATATATGTAATATTACACACATATACATTCCAAATTTCCTAAAGTAACCAGCACATAACCAGATAGGTAAAGGCAAAGGGACCCCTGACCATTAGGTTCAGTCGTGACCGACTCTGGGGTTGCGGCGCTCATCTTGCGTTATTGGCCGAGGGAGCTGGCTTCCAGGTCATGTGGCCAGCATGACAAAGCCGCTTCTGGTGAACCAGAGCAGCACATGGAAACGCCGTTTACCTTCCCGCTGTAGCGGTACCTATTTATCTACTTGCACTTTGAGGTGCTTTCGAACTGCTAGGTTGGCAGGAGCTGGGACCGAGAAATGGGAGCTCACCGCATTGCGGGGATTCGAACCGCCAACCTTCCAATCGGCAAGCCCTAGGCTCTGTGGTTTAACCCACAGCGCCACCCGCATCCCATTACAGCAGAGCATATAGTGGCATTAAAAACTATGTATTAATACTATGCAATTTATGAATTATGTGTTAATACTACTGTATATAAAAGTATATGCTTGCATATAATTTTGCATATAATTAGTCAGGCTTTTAGATGAACAACCTGATAATGCATGAGCGACTTGAACATAAGTGAGGGTGCAATGCAAGATAAGGTTGCCATGTGTCCTCTTTTTCCAGGACATGTCCTCTTTTTCATGGGTAGAGTCATCATAGCGATTCGTAGTTAAAAGCAGAAGTCGCTGAATGCATCCTCTTTTTTGCTCTTCAAAATATGGCAACCCTACCTGGCAAAGCTTTTGTTGTGTGTAATTGTTTTCTATGTACTGTATAGGATTCCCCTCCCTGCCCCCAAGAAAAACAAATACTAACTTCAGAGGTATGTTTCCCCTCATCTCAACAGAATGAGAAGGAATTTCCTTATCATCCTGATAATCACCTGCCCTTCCAGGCTGACACTATTTGCTTTTTGAAATATACTTGGATAACACTTTTGTTGGAAAATCTGGGCATTTAAAGTCACATCTAGCTTGGGCTTTAGAAGTGAGAGTAAAGCAATGCCCATCCACGGCCATGTATGGCAGCGAAAAGCTTTGCTTGCATGATTCCCTCTCATCTCCCTGAAGACACTCTTTTGACATTGAAGCCACCTAGCAGAAGCTGGGGGAGAAGTAGGAGGAACCATTAATCTCTGTGATGAGCCATTATGACCTTCGTGCTCTTTTGATTGGAGACTCTTTTTCTGTGTTGCTTGCTTCCTAGTATATTTCCTCCTTGCTCTGCAGGGCACAACACACACTTTGTGCGCAATGGGTGGCAAATAATTCAAAATACATATACATCATGTGATGTGCGGTAAGAAGAAAAAAGTCCTTAGCTGTTCTGCAGGATGCTGTTAGCCACACGTAACGCAGAGTCAAACCATGGCTTAGAGCAAGCCTGTGGGTACCAGATCAGAAATTATGGCTGCTTTCCTCCCCCTGCCCATTCCTACTGCTGCCTCGCTACTAAGGCTAAGCCATGGTTTGGCTTAGCACTGCATGCAAATCCAGACTTGTGGTTTGTTTCTCCCACAAGTAATGAACCAAGAAGAAACCATGATCCTGAGTTTGGACAACATGCTATGCAAAACCATGGCTGAGCTCTGGGTAGCATGGTGGAAGGAGGACCAGGGGAGGAACAACGCAACCACAATTTCCCCACTGGCTCAGTCTTGCTAAGGCATCGTGTGGCTGTGAACTGGAGTACTGAGGACCGAACTGCCCCAGGGAAAACAAACTCACCCGGGGTAGTTTGGACATCTGTAGAGGCTCCCAATCAAATAAATAAAAGTAGAAGAGGTGGCTTTCAGGAGTTAGCCTGGGTGAATGATGAGATCTTCACCAGGCACCCAAAAGGTTACACAGGCAAACCTGTCTAGGTAGTTCCGTAACTAGTTGGTGCCAATACTGAAAAGTCCCTCTCCTCCATGGTTACTTGCCTCACTTCATTTGGTCAGGATACACAGGGACTCTAAATGAGATCTTAAAGTTCAAGTTGATGCTTGTGGGAGAAAATGGTATTTCAGGCAACCTGGCTTTAAAAAACCAAACTAACACTTCAAATTAGGCTCAGAAATGGACCGGAACTGCTGAAGAACCTTTGAAGCCTACCTTCAGAAATAGGAAAATGTCTCTCCCAAGCATTCCTTAACCAATTCTAAATAAATCTGAGAGTGAGAGAAGGAACCCAAATATCTCAGGACTGGTAGGTTTTGGATTTGGGGGGGGGACAGGGCTCCCCTCTCTTCTTCCAGACGTTTATTCGATTTATGAAAGATTCCCTTTGGTTTTCTGTCGTGCTGGAACAAATTGCCGATGACTAGGGCTGTTTTGTACTAAAAGGTGTTAAACACTTGTAATAAATATTTTTCCTTATTTCCCCCAGGATCTGGCTCCATCTCTGTTTGGTGAAGCATAAAAAAGAGCTGTCATGCCCAGTTTTAATAGGCAATAGGATTTCAGGCCCCGAGAGTTGTTTCATAGTCTGGCAGTGGACATAATGAAACTGGCCAGTGTTGCCACAAGATTTTCCCCATCAAGTGCTCTCCCTTGTCGCCTCCCCCAGCTGCCTGTCTGGTGTGCCTATTACAAAGGAAAACAGGGCATTTGCATTGGACTGAGCAGCCGCTTTTTATTAAGGGCTCTCTCTTTCAGCGTAAATGTTTTCCGAGGACAAGCTTGCCTTTCCCAAAATTAATAGGCAGCGCAAATGGAGCTATCCTCTAGTAGCATTTAACGGTTCGGAGCAAACGGTCTGGATACGTATCTGGGCTAAAGTCTAATCTGAAGTGTGCCGTTTGACTAGGAGTGTCCCCACTTGGTCTCCTCCCCACAGCCCTTTCAGGCACTCGTTCTGCGCATTGATGGCAACGCACGCAAGCTGTATAACAGCCGCGCTGTCCAAATGGTAATCCGCACGGCAGATGGAAGATGGAAAATGCTTCGAGGAGTCTAAAGTGTGATGGAAAGTGCTTAAGAGACTTCCCAGCATTTGAGATCTTATGATGAGTTTCAACTGCCCCTCCAGCTTACGAGGAAGAACTAGCTGGTTTCTGTCATGAGCAGGGCCTCCTCTGTTTCAGCCCCCAAGGGAAGTTCATACCACCTCCTCCTCCCTGGTGTCTCTCCAGATTAAAAAAAAACTTACACTGTTTATTATGGTTGCACATCAAAAACCAAAGGCGATTTCTGCTTCCTGTGTTTTCTGGTTATTTTGGAGTTTTCTCTCTACCTTTTATTGAAGTGTGCATTACATTTGGTTGCCTTTTAAATTTGAAGACTGTTGAGATCTATGAACAGTAGTTTAAAAATATAGAGTTGTACCTTGGAAGTTGAACAGCTTAATTCCCGAACGTTTTGGCTCCCTAACGTCGCAAACCCAGAAGACTGTTCCGGGTTGGAAACTATTTTTGGAAGCCGAATGTACGATGGTGCTTCTGTGGCTTCCGATTGGCTGCAGGAGCTTCCTGTAGCCAATCAGAAGCTGTGCTTTGGTTTTCAAACGTTTTGAAAGTTGAACAGACTTCTGGAATGGATTCCGTTCAACTTCCAAGGTACAACTGTATTGCTTCACAAGCATGCCAACTCTATGGGGCTGAAGTCTCTACCGGTATAAGCCCTCCCCCAATGTCCAATGGGACAAAGCCCAATCTTGAGGAGGCAGAAGAAGCCTGGCAGGATGTTGCCCTGGGCCCTGCAGTGTCTCCGGATACTGTGCAGCCTGGCAGGATGTTGGCCTGCTTGGGCCAACCATTGTGGCCTGGCGCACGAATGTTGCATCTAGTGGAGGCGTTATTCAATGGAAATAAACCTGTTCTCTAGATCTGGATGCTTACTTCTTTGTGCAGATAACTATTTATCAGTCTACATATCAGTGGTTTGCTCTATTTCTCACACATTTTCATTATTAACTGAAATCTGTTTCTTTTTCTCTCTTTAGGGGTACCGGAGTGAAGATGGAGAGCCCTGCTACACACGCCTTGAATGTTTTTAAAGCGCATCTAAAAATGTAATGTGTGAATGCGACAAATGCACGAGCCAAGTGTCCTCACCAAGTCAAACCTGAGTTTATCCCATGTGATGGAAGAAAGAGCATTTTTAACAGCAGTCTGACATACATTAGAACGACAGAACTCTGCTGGGTCAGACCAAAGGTCTACCTAGTCCAGCATCCTCTTCTCGCAGTGGCCAACCAGATGCCTAGGGGAAGCCCGCAAGCAAGATATGCGTTCAGTAGCCCTCCCCCATTCATGATCTCCAGCAACTGTTCTGCTTCTCCTGATGCAACAGCTGCCACATGCACATGCAACCCCCACAATGTTGGCCGTGACCCGGCATCTGTGTTGCTTAAAAATTAAAATTGGCAAAATGCACAGGAAGTTCTGTGTGTGATGATATCTCTCTTCGCTACAGCCAGAAATACCTTTCCTCACACATACACTTTGGACTCTATACTACAGGCATCCCCAAACTGCGGCCCTCCAGATGTTTTGGCCTACAACTCCCATGATCCCTAGCTAAGAGAACCAGTGGTCAGGGATTATGGGAATTGTATTCCAAAACATCTGGAGGGACAGAGTTTGGGGATGCCTGCTATACTACATGACTCAGGGGTATGGGGAGATTTCAGGAATATATGCCCTACGACTGGGACTCTTAACATTTGCATAGCAATTGTTGCTCCCTTGCGTTGTGGTGCAATGTCTTGATATGCGTAATATGAAGAGTGTGGCTGAATCAGACCAAAGGTCCATTCAGAACAGCATACTGCTCTCACAGTGGCCAACCAGCAGGATCCGAGTGCAAGCACACTCCCAGTTGTGCTTTGCAGCAACAGGAATTGAGAGGCATAATGGCTAGTGACCACTGGTAACTTTACCCTCCATGAATGTGTCTAACCCCTTTTAAACCCATCCAATTTGATTGCTGTACCATCTTCAGGTAGCAAATTCCATACTTTAACTATGTGCTGCATGAAGAAGTATTTTAGTTTGCCTGTCCTGGATCTTCCAATGTCCGGCTTTATTCGATGGCGCAACTACACCACAACACATCGAAAAATTAATTGTACACAAATCCAAAAACCGGTGGCACGACAGATTTGTATAAAGGTATTATGATATTGGCTATTTCATCTCCCAGCACTAACATGAAAGATCCTAACGTGGAATTTGCCTTTGTTAAATATCTGCAGTGCGCTAGTTGAACAATTTCATCTGGCTAGCCTTTGCAACCAGAGCCGGCCCAGGACATTTTGGTACCTGAGGTGAACCACAAAATGGCACTCCCCTCTCAGCCAGGGAAGAAGGAGTGAAACAAAGGGGAGGAATAAAGATCTACATTGGGATCCTGACACCCAAGGCAGTCTCTTTTCTGGTCAGTCACTGCCAGCTCAGAACCCATTAATGTATATGCAGTTAAGGTAAAGGTAAAGGGACCCCTGACCATTAGGTGCAGTCGTGACCAACTATGGGGTTGTGGCACTTATCTCGCGTTATTGGCCGAGGGAGTAGGAGTACAGCTTCCAGGTCATGTGGCTAGCATGACAAAGCCACTTCTGGCGAACCAGAGCAGCACACGGAAACGCTGTTTACCTTCCCGCCGGAGCGATACCTATTTATCTACTTGCACTGTGACGTGCTTTCAAACTGCTAGGTTGGCAGGAGCTGGGACCGAGCAACGGGAGCTCAACCCCTCGCAGGGATTCGAAGCACCGACCTTCTGATCAGCAAGCCCTAGGCTCTGTGGTTTAGCCCACAGCGCCATCTGCGTCCCCCGTATATGCAGTTAGGATTCTTTTTACCCCAATACTTCATGCTTAAGTTGAAGAACATCTGGTATCTTAATATCCGTTCCTCCACTTTGGAGAAATCCTTTTGTAGCTCATCGCTATACCTTTTTGTTTTAACCACCCTAAATAATCTGTTACTATCAACAAGCTCAACTTTGAATGTCATTTATGAAAAAGATTTTTAAAGCACTAGTAAATGATGATGATGATGATGCCCCACCCATCTGGCTGGATTGCCAGATCTGGGAAGAATCTGAAGCCAAACAGAATTTCTACAGGGCATCCAGAGCAGCAATGATGTATTAGGCACCCATGAGTTTGAGTTGTAAGCTGGAAAGTCATTAGTTCAAAAATCTCAGCTCAGCACAGCATTCACCTCAGGCAAGTGACTATTCTCTGAGACTGCAACCTGTGCCCCCAGCCCCAAATCTGCAATAGGGAGAATAGTAATACTGGCCCACCAGACAGGACAGTTCATAAGGATTATTGAGATAATGAATATGAAGTCAGTGTTGACGGGTAGAATGGAGAAAGTCAGAATTTCCCACAAGACTGAACAGGTCCACACAGTCCAGGGAAATATAATCATCATCATCATCATCATCATCATCATCATCATAATTTATACCCCGCCCATCTGGCTGGGTTTCCCCAGCTACTCTGGGCGGCTCCCAACCGAATGTTAAAAACGCAATACAGCATTAAACATTAAAAACTTCCCTAAACAGGGCTGCCTTCAGATGTCTTTTAAAAGTGAGATCGTTGCAAACTTTCCCCTTCCCTATCCCCACTAACCCTCCTGGCTTCTGAAGCTTCTCAACCACATGCTGGGGTCTATTTTGCTTCCCCAACAGAACAAAAAAAGTGTGCTGTGTTTGTTCTGTAGAATACCTTGCCACCAGTGGTTCAGCCTTTGGCGCACCAGAGGAGAGGCCTTTTAAAAAGAAATATAAACCATGGCAATAAGCTTGTAATTTATATTTTATTTTGCACAAGCTTGCATATATACTGCACATACATTCAGTTCAGAGAAGATGGAAGGCACACAAGGCAATTGAACTACTGTATCCTTTAAGTGGTACAAAGCAAAAAGGTAAAGGTCTGGAGAGTATACAAAAGCTTAAAACACACAAAATAAGATTCCCTCCCTCCCTCCCCCCCAACCCCCAAAAACATTTGTTTTCCTGATTTCTTTTCAATTTAGTAGCTGCCAAGCTAGAATTGTAATTCCCCACCCCCCAATCAATTGTCTACTGCACCTTTTTTCCCTCCATACAGACAAGGGAGTCTTCATGTTTTATCACATCATCAATTAATATTACAGTACATCCTTGGCAATACAAAATTGTACACCATCAAATAAATTAGGATAAATTAAACCAATAAATTATGCAAAGTCTTCAGAACAATAGACAACAACATCCACAAACAAACAAAAAGAAAATTCCACAGTTGAAATTGCCTCTAGCTAAAAAATAAATTTTAAAAAAAATTCAAAAATTGACTTTATTAATTCAGTTATTGTACTAAGTTCAAATTAAAGGGTCTTTATTACAAAAAAAAGAAGTTTAATAATGCTATTTACAACATATTGCTAAATAATATAAAGGCAGTGTTTTTGTCACTTTCCTAACTATATACATATGAGAAGTAGCTGGGACAATAGAAGTTTATGCCTTAACATTTGATTCTTCCAGATAAATAAATATATTTCTCTGAGTCTTTTGTTCAGATCTATATGGCCAAATATCTTCTCACTAAACGAACATGTGTTTGTGTGTGCGTTAAAACCCTACAGCAGCATACCTCAATTTGGTGCCCTCCAAGTGTAATTGGATTACAAATCCCATCATTCCTAGCCATTGGCAGGGCTGATGGGAACTGAAGTCCATCTGTGTCTGAAGGACACCAGGTTGAAGAAAGTCTGACCTACAGTGTTATACTGTTATTAATGCCTTGTGAAAGTCCAGGCCATACATACTCGGGCAAGAATTCAAGGTTCAGTCTCATCCAGATTTGACTCTATATATCTTGTACAATTTTTAATATTTCTGCGGACAGCTGAGAACATAACCGAGGGTCTCAGATGGCAAAAAGAAAACAAGAAAAATTCCTGAAGTCACCGCCTTTCCTACTTCGAAACAGACCTATTCCTAAGAAGACACAAAAGTTAAACACCAGCTTTTTTTTTAATCCCAGCTGAAAATATGAGCATTTTCAATGGTGTTTTTTATTTTTTTTTACAACCAACAGTTCCACAGAAAAACAAAAAATTGCATTTCCTTCAACAGAACATTTAAGTGCAATACAGTAACTGCTTACTCAAATAAATCAGTTACATTCTTGAAAGGGGAGCTTTTTGAAAACAATGCTTATCAAAAATGTCGAAACACAGAATAGATACCCAAAAGAAGTCTTTGCACTAGAACATCAATAATTACTATATAATACGCATGACAAATAGAGGAGGATTTTTTTTTTTCAATTTTTGATTCATTTTCATGTACAATGCTCATTTGAGGGGGTTTGCAAACCACTTCTTATATATATTTATATTTATTTATATATATATATATATATATATTTATATCTTTCTGTTCTGCTGGTGAAAGTCCTATATTTAAAGCCACAAAATCTTCACTTTTATTTCTTAGTTACTATTAACCTGGAGGGAGGGAACCCTTTGCCAATAAATTATTTTGTGCACATGGGAAGTGGGGAAATTCAGTAATTTTACAGAAACTGAATCACTCATGTCCTGGACACATGATGAGAGAGAGAGAGAGAGAGAGAGAGAGAGAGAGAGAGAGAGAGAGAGAGAGAGAGAGAGAGAGAGCTCTTTTAAAAAGTATTGAGCTGGGTTTTAAAGAATGCTTTCAACTATCTATACAGTTACTGCAGCATTTCTTATAAATTTAACAGATGTTCTCAGAGTGTAGTTATTAAAATCATGTGCCTTTTATTTGAGAAAAGCCGTCAAGCTGAATATATACATTGCTTTATAAAAGTTCCCCTCAGCTATAGATGTTCACCCACATACCTGGTACAGTAACAATGATTCTGCAAACTTAAAACACTTTAAATTAAATAATACTCAGAGGCACAAAAGCAAACCTCAGGATTATATGGGCGAACACTTCATTAAATAATTACTACATTCTAATATCTTTCACTTTTTAAAAACCATTTAATGTGAAGCGCTCCCATTACACAACCAGAGATACAGTAAGAATTAAATGTTTCATAGTTTCAAATAGAACATTCTTCTCACAAAACATAACAAATGTCTAAAATAGGTTCTTAATCTACATTGAAAAAAGGTAAGCTTTTCACTTCACACGCATATTGTGTGTGTATAAGCTTATATACATATATATATATCTATATATATATATTATCGTATGTATATGTGGGTATATATGTATGTATATGTATACACATATATATATCACGTATGAAATATTGCTTCTATACTACTTTTTATTAGGCTAAGAAAACACAAGATCTGCACCACTATTACAAAAAAGTTGGCTTTCTACAATATTTTGTTGTTTTTTTCCAAAATTGAATGCCGCCCAAAGGACTGAGAAAAAAATAATTTGCATTATCAAACTGTTCTAAAAATTCTCTTTTTCAAAAACTTATTCTCCTGCTTTTTAATTTTTTTCTTTAAAAAGACACAAAATATGCATAGCTATCAACATCATGTCAAACAGCTGAAAAAACGGGGTGGGGTGGGTGGGAGAAAAGAAGCTAGCTTATTGCGGCTGTGAGGAAAGGGGCAGGAAAAGGTTCAAAAAGATGATAATTGTAAGCCACAGAAGGCACAAGAACAGTTGTACTTGTGAAGGGGAGGAAAAACTGGTGATCTGAAAGATTATTTGTGTGTGTGTGTGTGTTCCCTAATCCTTCTGCTGGTGAATGTAAGGTCTAGTTACCCACTATAACCTCACCTTTGTATACACAGATTGGGGAGGTGGAAGGGCCAGTGTTGGATCTCAGCTATTTTTGAACTCCTTTTCCCATGTAAACCTTTCTTTACCACAACAAAAGCAGCCTTATGACCCAATCCTATGCAGTTTTGCTCAGAAACGGCAGGGCAGATGGTGTGTGTGTGTGTCTGTCTGTGTGATAGAGGGGTGTGCGATTTTTGCGGGCCCTGCTCCACGCCATGCCTGTGGTAGTTTGCTGACATCCCAGGCTCAGCAATACGACGTCAGCAACTGCCACCGCTAGGCAAAGCTGCCGCAAAAGACGCGTTGTAATGACAAAAGCACATCTGCACTACAAGCTCATGTCGGTTTTGCAGAGGTTGCGAATGCAATGGCTCTCCTGCAAAGAACACATGGGGACTGAACTCTCCCAGTTTTTATTGATGGGATGTTGGTTGGTTGGTTGGTTGGGCATGGCCGCTTAGTCGACTTTGGGGTGAGCGATGGTTGTGGCTGCTGCAGTGCCTCTGGCATGCCCCACAGCCCCATGCCATATTATTTGGGCAGTTACTGCTACTGCCAGATCCCCTGTTCAAATCTAGCCAATCCACGGTGGCTGGGGGGGGGAGAGTGGCCTGGGAAGCGGACCTGAGGGATGCAGTCTTCACTCAGGTCTGCTCCCCAGGGATATATTCCAGCCAGCACTACTATACCCTGAACATCCGGGGAAGGAGTAGCTCACCTACAAAACCATTATTTGGGGCATGGCAGAGGCAGCTGCATCAACTGCAATCCTATGTGTTTTTTTAGGCTTAGCATTCTTGCTTTCTTCATAATGAGATTATAATGGGTAGCACAGTAGGGAAACAAACCCTTCTGCACAAAAGACTTCCATGGCAATGGACACCTGTAGGATCAGGGTCATATATATATATATATATATATATATATATATATATATATATATATAATACTAAAGAGCAATGATGATGAAGACTACTTGAAGTACAGCAAAGATTGATGCTTTCTATTTTATTTTATGTGCCTTGGAAGGCACAAAGGCAATATGGCTATATAATGCAATGAAGTCACCATAAATCTAGTTAAATTTTATATGTCAATGTATCAGATCAAGACTTGCCTGTTTTTCCTTCCTTAGCATTCTTGTGAGTCATTCACTAGTGATTAGATGTATGCTACGTATAAATAAATAAATAAAATAATGCCCCAAGCTGTAGTGTTCAACCAAATTCAAATAATCACATTTTCAGTCAATAAAAATTATAGTAGTGATAATCGCACAAAACCAGTAATGCTAATAATTAGCAGCGAAAACAAAAAAACAAAAACACGTATAAGGAAAATATTTCTCGAAGTGCATCTAATATTTAATATATGTTAAGTATGGCTTTAATGTGGTAGTTGTGGGTTTTTTAAATGTTTCTAGGTGGCTGAGTTCACACATAATGCAAAGGTAAAACATAGCTTAGCAAGAACGAGCAATTGTGTCGGTGCTCAGATGTATAGTGTGGCTGCTTCAATCCTGCACTACCCAGATCTAAAACATGGTTTGGTTCAACATTATGTCTAAAGCTGGGTCTGTGGTTCGTCTCCCTCCGTAAGCCAAGAACAAACCATGGCTACAGCTTGTGGTTTGTCTGGAGCAAGACAAACCATTAGCCCGATTCAGACATAACACAAAACTAAACCATGTCATAACATGACAGTAGCAGGACCAGGAGAGGCGTGAAGCAACTACGATTTTTCCTCACTCACACATTCATGCTTAGCCATGGTTTAGCTTAGCATTACATGTGAAACTGGCCAATGAAACAGCAGGCTCTGTATGGAAGCGATCGCTACAAAAGTGCCCCCCCCAAATTAATAAAGTTAAGTATATGCACAGTAAATTGTCCTTGTGATAGCATTGGGGGGGGGGGATAGCTCTTGAAGGCGTCCTCTACATTTCTAGAAAGCTTCAGCAGAAATGTGTCCTAAATCAGAAATGGAATAGTCCTCTACTCAATGAAGAAGCATATTCAGATGTTCTGAGTAGCAATGGCCACAGCAGGACAGAAAGCACAGCAGTAAGTACTTCAAGCAAGAGTGCAGAAATCTAGAGCTACAGTCATTATTTGGGCATGGCAGTAGCTCTCCCTCTGGTGTAACTAAGTACATCTAGGCCAGCAGTGCTTGGAACAGGGACAAACATCCTGAATGTGGGGTTGCAGGAGATCGTCAGCAAAATCCTACATATATGAATGCCCTAATGGTCTGCCCATCATGCACAAATTAAGAGAGTGGCAATTATGCTGTCAACTGTATGGATGCAAAAAGCAAAACCGTACTAAGTACTTTAGGAGAAGTTTTGAAGCAGCATGGCTTTCTTTGAGTGCAAACCATGCTACAGATAATTGGTGGTCCTTTATCCCATGGTATTGGCTAAATCACCTACACTGCATAGACACAATTCGCGTTGGAAAATAACAGCAGGGGCTGCAATCCACAGAGTGGCGAGTGAAAAAAGAAGAAGCTTATGTATGATTAGGCGCAGTTCAGACATTCAACAGACCATAGTTTATGAAGTTAGGAACAAGTGCCAAGCCGGAAAGCTCTGCCCTTGCTTCCTCTCTTTGTGCACCTGCTTGGCACTTATATCCTCGTCCGTATAAACTATGGCTCATGTCCGAAACAGGGAACTGTGGTTTGATGTCAGGTTACGAGCTAGGTTCTTGAATGTGGATCAAACTGTAGTTTAAGATCCTGGTTAATAAACTGGTATCACAGCTTCCAAGTTTGGATACAATTGGGGACTAGATTTTAAACAAACCAGGATTGAAGTGCTAAGGATGACATGCAAGGGGAGAGCCATGTTCCTAGTTTTTTTTTTAAAAAAAACCATGGTTTACTGGGCCAGGGATGTTACATATGAAAAGACCCATTGGGCTTTGCTTGTAGTGTATGTTGTCTGAATGTATTTGCTTGTATTATTGTGCAAAAGTCTTGCACCAAGAAAAAGGGCACTCAGCATGGATAAATTCTGTTATTGCATGTGGAAGAGGGTCACTGGATTGTGGTCCTGGTGTCCTAGTTTGTTTGTTTTTAATCAGCAGGTTTTTAAGGCTTTTCACTGACAACTACTTTCATCCATTTCTGTCTCTTCAAGCAGTATTTGTAAATGAAGCATCTTTGCAATGGCTAGGTCAGCTTTTTAAAATATATATAATGTTGTATGGAACTTTCACTCTTCAAACTCAAAAGACAATTTTTGTTTAATAAGGAAAAAAATGAAGTTCAAGAAATGGAGTAAAAGGTAGGGTCCTTTTAAAAAAAATTAAATTGCTGAGCTATAAATAAGATACCTTGGCTAACTGGTATCAAATCTGTATCAAATTGCCAGTAAGGGGTGCATAAGGAAAACTGCTAGCCCAGATAACAATAAATTCTTACTGCATCTGTACAAAAGACAACAGAGAAACGACAAATACATAGTGCCATAGAATATAAGGAGGCATTACTAGACACTACACCTTTGCAAAAATGCCCAAAGAAAAAGGAGACCACTGAAGAAAGCATTAAAAACTAACAGCGAGCTTTTAAGAAAAAAGCTGATTATTGTATCAATTCACTGCAGTTGTATTCATTCAACTCCTATTACTAATTTTCCACTCTAAGGTAAACTTATTTTGGTCACCTTGTGGAGAAATTCCATCTGCGGCTGCTTTAAAATATGAATTCTGTTTCAGTAAATGTCAAAAACCAGGGCCAACTAGATCTGCTAAGTGCTGTAGTGGTCTGAATACAGGCCACGCTCTCCTGCCCCTCCCCAAAAGCTAGCTTGTATAAAACCTGAATACAGTCTACAATTGTGCTCTTATAGCTAGAGATGATTTAACAAATCCATATAGGGAGTGGCTATATTTGGGGGCGGCTTATATTCAGACCCATATTTTTTTTATCCACTCGGTGCCGAAAACGGCCGCCGTGTGCCTACTTCTTCACAGCAACAACATAAAGCAGAACTTCATCACAATTGGCTATTGTGGCATCTTCCTGCCCCATGCAGGTGTGGACAAGCATGGAACATTGTGGCCTGCATACAGCGATGTATAGTAGATATTACAGAGGGGCAGGAATATGTATATGGCGGCCACTTCCACTGGGCGTTACAAGGAAAGAATCATGTCTCGTTTGGCCTTGGGACCTGCCGAAATCATATTTGTCTGCAGCCAGGACTCGCATCAATCCACGTGGCTCTTCAACACAAGGTGGTGGTAAAAGGGAAAGTTCTCTTGACGAGAAGTGACAGAAAAGCTCACTGGTAAGTCCCATTCTGGTAAGCACTACACTCTTTTTTCTTTTTCTTTTTTGCCGCTTACTTTTGTTGTGGAAGAGAAGTGGTTTGATCAGGTTTATTCTGTGTTAATGAATCACTTACAATTGAGGAAATCATAAAAGTGGCTAGCTTCTGCTTTCCTAGCCCAAAAGACAGGGATAAAGTTTCTGCATGATTTATAGGCAACAAACCCAGAGGCACTGAAGCCCTGCTCAACTCCAAGGAAGTGAGAAAGGACTGTTAACCACTTAAGTTCCCGCTGGGTTCAATGAATCTTGGAATAGCCCATTTTTGCTAGAGTTGTGTTCTCTTTGTGTATTGTGCTATGCTTATTCCTTTAAACAAAAAATGTCTTAAATGTCTCTGTGCCAGTTTTCTCTGATGTGGTGCCCTCCACATGTCAGCTCCCATCAACCCCAGCCAGAAAAATACAAGCTTTCTTGTACTTTGATCTGATGTATCTTTTGTTTTGTTTTGCTTTTTTTGTTTTGCTTCTTCAGCAATTAATTTTTAGAATAAATCAAAGGTATGTTACAGGGTTTCTCAGATAAAAGGGTAATTTCAAACATTGCTTTTCAGGTAAAAATGTGAAATATCAAATATATACACCATTCGAGGGTTTGGTTGGGACAGAGGAAATATTTTGATAAAGATGGCTCCCATCCTGACCATTCCCATCGGACCATTCCTGACTATTCAGAAGTTATTTCTAGGTTCCATGGCACATACCTCCCCGAGTATGTGTGCATAGGATTGTAACCTTAAAGGCACACCAATTCCCACAGGAGAGAGTTACCACAATATTTACTGGTGAAATAATGGGACTTAAAAATGTTCAGCTATGATTGAGAGCCATGCAAGATTTTTTGTTTTGTTTTTGTTTTACTCTACAGAGAGTGAAATACTACTGCTTTTATAAGCTGACTGCATTATTATGACATTTAAAATCACTCCTAGAATGCTGTGTTCGATAACACCAAAACCCCTTGCCATAATTTACTTTATTTTTTGTGCAGTATTGCTTTGTTTGAAATGCAGTTGGGTGGTGGTGCTGGAAAGATTTAGGTGAACAGTGGTGGGAGCAAAGTCCAAAAGTGGGTGAAACTCCCGGCACTGGAATTTGGGGTTCTAACTCCATCTCCCTAACCTGTTTGGACCCGAACATTGCTGGAATCTTGGTCCAATCCAAAATGGAGCCTTTTCAGGCCTGCAGTGGGTTCACAGAACCTCTTCCTCTCCATTCCCAACCTTACTGAAGGGAAGGGCAAGGCAGGGAAATCACTGCAGTAGAGTAGTTTTCTTCAACCTTGAGTGTCCAGAGGTTGTTGGACTACAATTCCCACCTTCCCTAACCATTGGCTAATAGCTGTGGCTGATGAGAACTGTTGTCCAATGATGACTCCTGGAGTCCCTTCCAATTCCATGGTTCTATGACCTTCCACTATCTGGGGACAGAAGGTTGAAGAACATTGCAGTAGGGTATACGGCGGAAGATGCACATGATTGCAGCAGCATCTAGGGGCACTGGAAAATAGGGCAAAATGATTTGGGGGCATTTGTTCTCGTAAGAGAAAAGCTTGAAGACTGGTGTGGATAGATACTGCTTTTGATGTCTAAGTAACTGAAAAGGTTGTTTATATGTCTTCTAAACTATAACACAAGAAAATCTACCACCTTCAATGAACAGTTGAGCTAAAATTTAGAAAGCTCTACGCTTGTAAAATGCCTCCCTAGAGTCGCGAGCTTCATACAAAGAAAACATCATTGTAGGATTGTGACGCGACATTTGTCTTTCTAAGACAAAATGCCACTTTGTAGCAAAATGTAATGCCCTAAACTTAGTAAAACAGGCTTGCACACACTTCAAAACAACCTTCTCCCTGAAAAAGAAAAGTAACCCAATTGTTTCCCCTTCCAAATATTAAAAATCCTGGGCAAAAGTAAAACATAACTTGGAGTTAAAATAATAATATCAACTTGTTACTTATCAAATAAAAATAATCATGGTGGATTCTTATTTGATTCCATATATATATATATATATATATATATATATATATATATATATATGAAATTAATATAGACACACGTACACACACACACTCACATGCACAACATGGGCATCAAAATGGGGTCAGCTAATTTTTTATACATTCATAAATAGTGGTTGAAATCTCTACTCATGGAGAAGCTCTTGGAGGCAGTTTGGGGATTTGAAAATCTCAGGAACTTCACTGTCCAGCTTACAGATGACCTTGTATATGGCCTTCTTCCAGGAAGGATCAACATCTTTGCCTGCGATAATGGCATTGAAAAACTCTCGTAATGTGATCTGAGCCACTTCCAGGAATCTCTCTGGAACCTGCTGATACAAGGAGACAATGGCATTAATAAAAGTTTTCAGTTTCAAGTCTCTGGGTCTTCAAAGGAAACTGAGCTAAGTTCTTGCTTTCAAAAGGGAGCTTACATAGCACCTGCATTTTCTAAATGCGGCAGGCCTCTATTCTCTTAGGCAAGGCTGTTATATATAGTACAATAGTAATAACTTTTAAAACATGTGTTAGCTAGCTTTGCAAAGTTGAACCACAGAATGTAGGTATTAGAATATGAACATCTGGGTTTAGTGGGTGCTGGATTTATAAGATATAATTAGCAGAGGAAGGCAATGGAAAGAGTAAAAAAACAAAAAAAAACACAAAGAGCAATAATACACAGCTATTGAAGGTCTGCAGGGGCTTCTTGCCCAAATATTGATGCGTTTCTTCCTCTTTTCTCTGAGAATTTAGCACGTGTTGAAAAGAACGTTGCCTCTTAATTCCAATTAATACATTTTTTTATTATTTGCCCTGTGGAATGCCCTCCCATCAGAAGGCAGAGAGATAAATAATTTTGCGAACTTCCATAGACATCTGAAGGCAGTCCTGTATCGGGACTCTTTTAATGTGTGATGTTCTGTTGTGTTTCTCTATATATTATGTTGGAAGCAGCCCAGAATGGCTAGGGCAACAAAGAGGGTACAAATAAATAAATAAATAAATAAATAAAGTTATTGTTGCTCTAGTTCCAGCTAGTCCTGAAAGCCCAGCAAAGAAATAAGGGTATCTATTAATGATTGTTAGCTGTTTTACAAGGAACACCTACCAAAGTCCCCTTCCAATAGCCTGGTTGAGAAGTTGCTTTGTTTGTTGTGCTCCCGTAACATTTTCTTGCACTCAGACATTATAGCCCCCCTTCAACATGAGTGTTCAAATAAAAAAAAAAACACCCTTATGCTTCCGGTGTGTGCCTGTGTTGCGACCATGGACCCAGGTTCTTTCTGACACATTAGGTTTCTAAATGACAACGCCAGTCTATCTGGCGTATTGGAAATCATTGCACACGGACGGGCGGCTTCCGGCGGGTTCTGCGACTGTGGGTTGGAGAAAAGTGCCCTTTGTCATGAAGGCAACTTCCTCTCTAAATCATCTCCTTTTCATTCATTTGTTTTGCAAGTTGAATCTATCCAGCCAAGCGGGTGTAGTGCTGTTGAGTTGCATGGAGCTTACTGCCCGCAGGAAACTCTTACGGTATGATTTACGGCAGATTCAAGCCCATTTCGTCATGCCCACCCCATGAAAGTGGCTACTTACAATGCAACTCTTGTCAGCAGAGCTTCTGAAGACCTGCGACTGCACATGCCAGCAGTGGGAGTGGCCAAAGGCACACAGCCTCCCCCCCGCCCCTCTTCTGATGATGGTCCGTGCAAAAGAGCGGAGGAAGGGAATTACTGTCCCTCCCTGCTCAGCAGATGATACATTTGGGAGGGGATACCTTGCATCCTCATTAGATGCTTAAACCTCTCTCTGTCCACCCTAGATCAGGGTCTAATCTAGATATATTTCCTTTTGTCAAAATTGGTGAGATGTTGCGTGGGTGGTGGGGGCATAAACAATTGCTAGGCCGGTGTGTAATCTGCTCGATGAGCCAGATAGATAGTTTGACCTGATTAAGCCAACTTTTTATGAACAGCTCACGATTGCTCTATGCATTTTGGGGCATAACCCACTCAAAGGACTTTCCTGAAGACGTGGACCACCGGTCTGTAATTTCAGATCTGGCTAACAAAACCCTTTCATTCCAGCTGCTCTTAAAGGAGTTTGTCCACCTTCTTCACACTTCATACAGGAGACCTTAAACGTCTCCTCCTGTAACAAAGCGCTGAAAGCTTTCTCGCCCGTTGTAGCAGATGACACAGCAGTGATCTAGGAGCCAGGTTTTGCCATGAGGCAGACATGTGATTAGCTGCTGCTGAAGTCAGTGGGAGTTGCTTGCATGCGCTAGAGGGTGGAATTTGGACCCAAACACTGAGTGTCATTTGCAAATGGCATATTGACTCATAATACTGAAGGAGTGAATTGCAAAGAGAGACCCGGGCGGGGGGGGGCATTCAATATTCAGGATTGGAAAAAAAGTCTGTTTTTTCTAGGGAAAAATAGTTCAACAACACACCACTGTGTTTGACTCTTTAGTCATATAAACACTAAAAGAGCTAACAATTTGATGTTGGTGCTTGTAGGGATCTACAATCAGAGGTTGTGTAGTTCTAAGAATCCTTCCCTTGAAAGCGACAGCTCTTGTTATTGTCCAAATCTGATTATGGAGGGCTGGGAGTTTGGAGAGGGTGGGAGGTATTTGCCAAATGTTATGGGAAGATAACAAATATTTGATAAATTAAGTCAAATATTTTTCTGTAGGTTTGGTTAAGTATTCAAAAACAACAGACATTTTCTGTTGTGCTACAGATTAGAAAAGAGAATTTAAGTGTCCTCATAAAAAAGGAGTCAAGGATGGCATAAAAAGACAAGGGAATTTACTATGGCTGGGATGGAGAAGCTGTGGTCTCAAAATGTGGATGAACTACAACTCCCATGACCCCTAACTACTGGCCATTCTGGCTGCGGCTGGTGGGAATTGGAGTCGAACATATGGAGGTCACAAATTCCCCATTCCAGTTCCAGGAAGCTGCCTTATATGGAGCCGGACTGTTGGTCTATCTAGCTCAATGTTGTCTACAGCAGTGATCTTCAACCTTGGGTCCTCAGATATTGATGGACTACAACTCCCACAATCCCTAGCCAATCTAGTCCATGGTCATGGATGATGGGATGATGTTGTCTAACAACATCAGGGCAGGGACCTGGGGTTGAAGAACACTGGTCTACACAAACTGGTAGTGGTTCTCTAGGTTTTCAGGCAGGGTTCTTTTCTAACTGGAGATACCAGAGATTGAACTTGGGGCCTTCTGCATGCAAGGTAGATGCTGTAGCACTGAGTTGTGATGGTAAGGCAGCCCATCAATGTCTAGTCTTGATTGGCAGGGATTGTGGTGTGGTGATGAGTCTTACAGCTCTTTGTTGCCCCCAGCCCTTTGCCAGTAGCCTTCCACAACCTGTGCCCATCCAGATGTTGCTAGACTACAACTCCCATCAACCCACTGGACATAAAGGCTTGGGCTGATGTGAACTGCAGTCTGAAGCATGTGGTAGCTTTGGAGGAGGCCATGCTAGACAAGCAAATGAACAAGCAAACAAACCAGTATCACAGAAGCGGGACATCATTCTAGAGAATATATGGAACTCCTATTTAATTGTTTGTTTGTTTGTTGAATTTACATAGCGTCCAAACCTGCAGGTCTCAGGGTGTTTCACAGGAAAACTCCTACAGAACAAATGTGTGTGTGTGTGTGTAAAAAAAACCCAGATCTCTAAAGGAAGAAAAGCTGAATGGATTCTTTGCAATAACTTTCACTGAACGTGCTGGAGGGAAACAATGGGAAAGAGAAGTGACAAAGGCTGTACAGCCAAATAACACTTGCCCAAGTGTTCCTAAAGAACTCAGTTTGCAACTTTGATATCTCAGTGCACCCACCCACCCACACGCATGCGCGCGCACACACACACACCACTTTTGGTAAGCAAATTTAAAATTTAGATTTTACTCATTTCTCCATCCAAATGATGCCAGGAATAGTTTGCCAGAGGTTATTCAGAGGATGTGACAAACAAACAAATGTGACAGTGATTGGGTACGGGGCCACATAAAGTCTGTAGTGGATGGCGTTGTGGGTGGCAATGCTCACTTTAATTCTAAAAGTCAAGTGACTAGTGCTTACCAGGAGGGAGAAGGGGAGGGCCAAGGCAGTGGGGAGGTCAGCATGATGCAAACACACTGACAGTAGGGCTGGATTGACTCCGCTGGAGGGTTTTCACTGTGCCAGCCTCCCTGCCGCCTTGCCCCTCTCCCTCCTGGTAAGCAGCAGCAACTCAGCTGTCAGGAGGTCAGGTAAGCACCGCCTCTCCCCTGCACGCCAGCCGCTGCCGCTTACAGGAACTGCTAGAATAGTAGGAAACAGAGGGCAGGAATAAATGGATGCTATGTGAAGTGTAAACAGCAGGGCCCTTCAAGGGTCTGCGGACTCTTACTGTTAACTTGATGAGAGGCGAATAGTAAGGTAGCCAGGTTTGGAGATAACCCCAGATTATTCAATTATAGCAGATCATTAAGAGCTCCTACAGCTTCTCTTCAAAACAGATGAGGCGCTTCAAGCTTCAGATGAAATTCAAAGTAACTCCTACGACACTAAAGAATCAGGTGCCTGATTTCATGACTTTAGATTATGAAATTTTAGATTAATCTATGCAGCTTGAGTTGCTTCATCTCTAAAAGAACAACACAGTGCTGTAAAGAGAAACAGGCCTGGGGCCAAATGTGACCCTCCAAGCCTCACAAGATTCTCCCCAGCCACACACACTCTCCAGGCAACGACTCTCCCTGGCCTTGCTTCAGATGTTCCCTGAGTACTTTTGCCTGGGTGAAAAGTGTCCTTGAACTCTGGTAACGCCTCTTGCTTGCCTGGATGGAAGACAGAGGGGTGTGTGTGTGTGTGTGTGTGTGTGTGTGTGTGTGTGTGTGTAAACCAAGGCAATTGTACAAAGATAACTTTTGCCTTTCGCACTTTTGCCTTTCGCCCTGCCTGCCAGTGGAAGGGTGCCCCATAGGGAATGTGGTCCTGAAAACTATACCCCACTCCTGCTGTAAATAAAATAAAATAAAATACCAGAAAGGACAACGTCAGAGTTGACTGAAACATACGGCGCATATATGGGAGATAGGGAGGAACCTTGGGATTGCAAATAGCTTGAGAAAACATCACGCAATAACAGCTTTTATAGGTAAATTTGCCAAATCCTGAGTACCTTAGAACCTTTGTCTATCAAACTCCCCTCCTTCGTTCTGAGGAAACATATGCAAAATGAGTGGCTGCCTACCCTATGTTTCCAAAGGTTTCAACAGTCTTCAGCCATTCCAGACCTGGTCTATTTTTATTGTCCATCCAGCTTGCTTCTTCATGCCAGGGAGCCTTAGCTTATTCCTTTGTGTTGCATATTATCCTAATAGCCAGGGTTTAGCTTGAGCCAGGGCTCAGCAGACCTAAAGCTCTGCGACCTGTTTTCCATACCATGTGAATTAGATGGATTCTGCTATTTCTTTTTAACAAAAAAAAAGAGCTTCTGGGCCTATGCAGAATGCCTTTCCCTCACCACTGACTAACCACAACCAGTATGTCAAAATTTCCAGGTCAGGAGATGCAACTTCAAGGCTTGTTTTGAGCCTGAGAGACTATCTTTTGAAATAAAGCACTCCTCACAGCTTAGTCGTTGCTGACCCCCCTCCCCCCATTCCCCATCACAAAGTGTACAATATTTTCTTAAGAGAACTGCACATTCTGAGGCAAAGCACCTAATTGTTTAAATGGATGGGTGGCTAGATAGATTTCTCTCTCTCCAAGTGGGCAATTAAGCAGTCAGCTGTGCTAATTGCGTGTGTCTGGGGGTAGCTTTTGCCTGACCCTAAGTGATGATGACCTACTAAGTACGTCTTTACACCTAACATTGAACATCTCTCCAGCAGAAACATCTGCAGAAACAATGCCTCAGTGACAAATAAGACCCCCGTCCAGATTTCTTTTTATAGACTCAACAACAATCCCTAGTATGAACCCAGAACATTTTCCTAGCATCAGGTGGCTGCAGTCAATCAAGTAATAATACTTGACATTCGCCAGGAGGAAAGACAATGCTGAGAGGGGGAGCTAGGTGGTGGACTTCAGACTTAGACACGGTTGTCTCAGAAAAAAAGCCACACGTTGCTCCACTTAACCAACAGATCCCGGCCAGGAACAAATGGCTATATATGTCTACAACATGGCAGAGAAACCAGCAGTGCCTGTGAAAGTACTGGTGAAAAGCAACTGGTTATTTAGGGGGTGTCGAATAAACGAAAGAAGGAACATCCTGCCCAGTGTATACTGGTAATGGTTATCTGTGATCCTATGAGCTGGTTCAGCAATTCCTTATTATCCAGTCTTACAAATCGTCCAAGTCCCACTTAAGATGCACTATTTTCTCACCAGGAGGGAGGAGATGGGTTGCCTGGTAAAGGCCCTGCTCACTTGGTCGTTTATTACAGGAGCAACATCTCATAAAATGAAGTGATTTGAACCCTCTTAAGAGGAAATCTGTGGCCTATCATTGGATGCATTATCCCTGACCATGGTTCATGCTGGCTGTTGAAGTCCAGCTAAATCTGGAGGGCCAGCACCAGTTCCTCATCCCTGCTCATGAGCATTATTTAAATGCTGAGCGTTATTTTTCCCTCCGCCATCCAAAAAACAACAACCCCACATGGATGGTTTGGGTGGAAATGTCAACCAGCAAATGGAAACACATCCAGGAAGCGAAGCCAGATTCATATGCATAACTAGCCTTCCATGTGTGGAATCAATGTAGAGGTACACCCTGACATGAGAGCTGGTACAGCATTGTGGGTAGGCAGCAGACATTTCTATTTACCCAGGCCTTTGGACTGAGTGCTCTGCTGCTGCAAGATAGTGCCATAGGATTTGATATGTTTTTTAAACTATAAATACTGGTATTGCTGTTTTATTTTTCTGTTGTTTAGGCTGACCTTTGCTCCTACAAGGAAAGGTGGGGTAGAAACAGGATTTATGTACGTGTGTATGTATGTGTGGCCCTGGGGCCAGAGAAAGGGGTCTGGAGGACTGCGTTTATGTGCAGGGCCTGAGGTTCCTCTCCTCTGCCTTAGGCAAGCCACTCTCTTTCTTCCTCAGACTACTTACAGGTAGGTAGCCATGTTGGTCTGCCATAGTCGAAACAAAATAGAAAAATTCTTTCCAGTAGCACCTTAGAGGCCAACTAAGTTTGTCATTGGTATGAGCTTTTGTGTGCATGCACACTTCTTCAGATACATCGGATATATCTGAAGAAGTGTGCATGCACCCGAAAGCTCATACCAATGACAAACTTAGTTGGTCTCTAAGGTGCTACTGGAAGGAATTTTTTTATTTTGTTTCCTCAGACTACCTAATCACCAACATGGAGATATCAGTGCTAATCAACATTACAGGGTTACAGGCAAGCTTACAACAAGATAATGCACATGAAGCGCTTTGAACACACACATGTCCTATAGAAATGCTTAATAATAATACTTGGAGTAGCCGTATTCTATTGTACAGTCTGGATATACTGTTTGCTGTACAATGGGAACCTGCCATTTCCTATAAGGCCATTGGTTAGAACTATTTGCTTGCATCTGCAGCTGGATAAAAAGCTCATCTGACTCTACCATACAGAATTCTAGGGCTCCCAGACTACGTGTCACACAGTCAACTCCACTGCTACAAGGCAGAGAAACTGGCTCTCTTAATTCCTACTTGTCAGTCATCTTATGACATACCTCAATATGGAGACAATCAGAGAGCAAACCAATTGAAACGACACACAAATGAGTGAAACCACTTGCTAATATGGGGGTAGAGTAGGAATTTAGAAAGCTGCCTTCTGCCGAGTCAGGCCAGTGGTTCATATAGCTTCATATTGTCCACTCTCCTAGGACTGCAGGGAAGAGTATCTCGCAGTCCAGAGGCGGAGGATTGAACCCAGGACCTTCTGCATGTAAAGCAGATGCTCCACCAATGAGCTATGGAGCTTCTCTTCCCAACCTTACATGGAACCAAGCAAACCGGAGTAAAGCGTTTCCTACATTGGCTCCCAGTACGTTTCTGAGCACAATTCAAAGTGTTGGCCATTTAAAGCCCTAAATGGCCTCAGTCCAGTATACCTGAAGGAGTGTCTCCACCCCCATCGTTCTGCCCGGACACTGAGGTCCAGTGCCGAGGGCCTTCTGGTGGTTCCCTCACTGCGAGAAGTCAAGTTACAGGGAACCAGGCAGAGGGCCTTCTTGGTAGTGGTGCCCGCCCTGTGGAACGCCCTCCCATCAGATGTCAAAGAGAAAAACAGCTACCAGATTTTTAGAAGACATCTGAAGGCAGCCCTGTTTAGAGAGGCTTTTAATCTTTAATTGATTATTTTATTCTTCTGTTGGAAGCCGCCCAGAGTGGCTGGGGAAACCCAGCCAGATGGGCAGGGTATAAATAATAAATTATTATTATTACTACTACTACTACTACTTTCTTATAAAGTTATCAACTAGTCTTTAAGATATTAGTCTCTCTCCAAACTCTGACTTGCCACATCCTGTATAAAATTCATTGCACTATTCGAAACTGTTCTGAACACTTTGCCAGAGGCTTCACAAGACCCGCTCATCACATTGTGTTAATCGTTCTTACCAAAAACAAAACAGTATCAGACATGTATATGATATTACATTTGTTTTGATATATTATATTGTGTAAGCTGCTTTGCCGTCGCTTCCCGAAGAGATGCGGGGTATAAGCTGCCAAATAAAAATGATAAAGAAATGTCAAAAATCATGAAAATGTGTAATTTTCACTTCTCCTAAAACTAGTTGCATGAATCGTCCAGAAGCTACCTTGTTCTGCTTTTCCTAACAAAACGTAACTTTTCGAGCCAATCTCTCTCTTAAACCTCACAGGGCCTTGGAGCTGCTTTAGGGAAAAGTTTTCAAATATGTGCTGAATGGCTTTCTTTTTTTTCCAGAGGGGAAAAAGGGTTTCACTCCAACAATTTGATGTGCTCAGACACTTATCCAGTGGCTGCGCTGCTAAATTTATCAAACTGAAGTAGAATTTCCGTTTTAAGTCACCAGGTTTGGAACAAAGAGTGTAGACTGGCACAGAAATTCACTGACATCATACTCAACATGGGGAACCCACAACGAATCAAGCAGCAAAGGGTTACATTTCCCTGGTTTGCCAAAAAATAAACAGTGTCTCCTACTTGAAATTAGGGCACACAGGGTGAGAGTTTGGGCTGTGTGTGCGCTTATGATGTTCCACAGGCTGGCACTGAGCCTTCACTGCCGACAGTTGTTTTCTTGTTATTTCTTTATTTTTATTTTTCGCCTGTGCAGCAAAGACTTTCTCCCCCTCCTCCCCCTCTGCCCCCCTCCTTCTCCTCTTCCCAGTTGCTTTACCTTCAAGGATGATTTGTTTTATTAAACTGACTGTCCCCAGCCTCTGCAGTACATAATAAAAGCCTGACATAGCAGCCTGCCTGCCTTCTGTGTCCTGCAGATACTCATCATAAGTGTCAGGACATACCAAGGTTAGCGGTCACTGGAAGTGTGCTGGCTGGCTCGAGCCTTTGCCAAACATGCTTGGCAGCTGAATGAATGTCATAGAGAATAGAAGGGGAATTACAAAGGTTAGAGGGAAGACAGCCTCGCCTTCACTTTCTTTCTTTCTTTCCTTTCTTTCTTTCCTTCCTCCTCTCTCCTCTCCACCTGGCTCCCCACTTGTTTTCCCCTTCTGGAAACTGATTTTTCACACCCTCCTGAAAGAAACATCAGCTTGTACAGGGAATCGTTACTCAGTCCCTTAAAACTTTTTCACCGTCAAACAAAGCTTTTCCTTTTTGTGGAAGGGGGCTGGTGCTGTGCCTATTTTTAGGCACTCATGCCTTTATTGTCTTTTCACTGGTGCCCCAAGATGCTTGCAATTTTGTAATTTTAAGGAGAATGAACTTGGTTCACGAAGTTAACACGCTTTATCGCTTAAATGGTGGAGCTTGCCTCCTTAAGATTATTAACATGCTCCCCTCCCCAATTTTTCTTTTAGACCCATGTGTCACTCTTTTATGGACAAGTTGTGGTGTGCAGCCTCTGCTGAAATGAACAGAAAGTGTACCATTGTGCAGTGCCTGTGCATTCTGAGGACTGCTTGTGCAGGAGACCTTCCCACTGCACTTTCAAACCCACCACCACCACCACTAGCGCTGCCCTCTAGATTTAATTGTCATTAAACTCAGAAGGAAGGAAAAGTCAGGGTGATATGAAGATCGTCGTCATGTCAAAACTGATCTCCTGGGGAACTGCATTTTGTTTTTTTGACTATAAAAGGGCAATAAAATGCTGACTGTAAGAAGACAATGTCAAGGAGAAAAGGGTATTGGTATTTTGGATACTCTTGACTGCTCGCCTTGGAGAGAGAGTTATTCTTGTCACAAACCCTTTTGTCTGCATCTGCTGACTGCTTGCCTGTAGCCAGCAGCATACTTTAACTGTTTTGTCACCTCCTAACATCACACGCATCAGCTGTTGTGCTTTTGTTACGGGTATTGTCAAACTAATCCACTGTGGCTGTTCTAGTGTGCAGTAAATAAAACAGAAACTGCTTCTCAGACAATTCTGCATGAATATTTCAGATGGCTTTTACAACTCTGATTCACAAAATAAAAAGGCACACAAACGCAAAACTAGACTTGGATGCCTTAAAGCTAATTGCATGTGGCCACTTCAATTGTTTTGGAGTAGATAATAAAGAGCTGCTCTTTTCTGTCCTTAACTTTTGAGTGTAGCTCTTTAGATTTAAAAAGATCTAGATAATGTGGTTTTTATGTATGCTACTTAGAGGGCTGGCTTTCCTTAATTTCAGCGGTTTATCTACCGTATTTATTTTCTAAAATAGGCAACATTTCACAGTCTAAGGCTACATAAATCTTCTCAAATGCAAGTCCCACCCAGGCTTCCTTCCCAGGTGAGACGTATAGGATTGTAGCCTAACAGTCAAATCCTATACATGTTTATTCAGAAGCAAGTCCCTTTGAGGGTAAATCTTTTCCCGATAGAGTGGCTGAGTTTCACAGTATTAATTCGGAATGTGTGTGAGAGAGTGTGTTTTCACAAATGAATTTATTTTAAAAATGGAAGAAATATAGTGCAATTAGATACAGCTGTATTTCGGGGAGTTGCACCTTCATTTTAAACGCATTTGCTGGGAAGTGACCTTTGTTTGCATAGAAGCACATGTGGCCAGGTGCCATGTTGGGCCTGGAAGGGTTTAAGCCAGGTCCACAACTAGGGAAGCCACTTCCCTTAGTAACACACTCGGTCCTGAACACCTTTTTAAAAAGGTTTGTGTGAGGTATCAATGGGAGTCCTTGGAGAATCTTTTTCTAAAGGACAAAAACCAAACTATATCTATATATATTTGCAAGGTCATTTAAGACACCCTGCAGGGATATGACCAGCACAATTTCATACACAGCCCCCAAATACATGCACACCAAAATTAATAAGAAATAACACACACACACATTTGCCAGACATCATGAGTTGCTGCTTTCCAGAAAGTGAAATTTGAATACTGGGAAACAGGCATTCCTTCAAATATAAATGCTTATTTTTAAGAATAATAATTTAACATGTATAAAGTATTTTTAAACTACCATGCCCCGGTAAATATTAGCAAGAACAATGTAGGATAAGTCAGTATTATTAAACCCAAAATCTGCCCATCAAGGGGTGACAGAGGTAAGTGTTGCTATTCTCAAAATAAATGAATAATAAAATAACCCAACATCTGCCGAGCACTTTCAAGTATCAAAAGTGCTTCACAGGCATCATCTGGTTGTAATCTTGACACAACAACCCTGTGAGGTAAGTCAGCATTACTGTCCCTCAGGCTGAGGCCGAAAAGAGAGAGAAGCATGCAGAAGGGCCTAGTAACTTTGGGCGGAGCCAAACCACACATTTAAAACACATGGCTTCCCCCAAATAATTCTGGGAAGTGTGGTTTGTTGAGGGTGCTGGTAATCGTGGGGGGGGACTACAGTTCCCAGGATTCATTGGGGCGGGGAAGCCATGTGTTTTAAATGTGTGCTGGATGTGCTTTAAACGTATGCTATGAAATCTGCCCTTTATGACCGAGGCAAGATTCAAACTGGGGGCTTCCCTGTTTATAGCTCAGTCTCTTGGCTACTCTTCTCAAGACAAGCCATAATACGCAGGCTCCTCTCCAGTGAGGGCTATTAAAACTGTTTTAGTACCGACCACCTTAGTGAAGTCACACAGGGGTGGTATGAAGCGAAGAGAGAAGCCCGTGCCTTGGGGGGCGGGGGGAGGCATGAGGAAAAGAGGCAAACAGTTGAAGTACTTTTTACCGAGCATTCATTCACCCTTGTGTGCACATGATTCTTCTAAACAAACTCTCCTATCCCTGCTGTTTGTTGAGCAAATATTGATCAAGGAGAGAGATCTATCTCCCGACAGCAGTGACACAAGCTGGGGACTTGCACTACAGACAGAGTGGACTTAAAACAGATAAACTTGGAAGCTTAAGCAACGCCGAGTGTTAGGTAAAGAGGCAGGAACGAGGGACCCCTTTTCTCCTTCCAAGGGTATTGTCAAGAAAAGGGGGAGATTTTCTCTGCTCATAAACATCCTGGGGGACAATGCCATAGCTTATGTGCAACTGGAAGCCTAACAGCCTGATTCACAAACCCGCTAAATCAAAGTGTTCCTATTTAAGATGATTTAGGCCATGCATGGGATTAGGTGAGCTTAAAATCAAGTTTGCCAGTTTAATTGGTCTGAGGTTCAGCTTCAAAGTGGCTTGTCTTGTGTCCCCCTCCTTCTTACCGCTGAAGTGGTAATGGATTCCTATCTGAAGGGATGGGGGCTGTGGATGGTCTCTCCTGAATGCGTGTGCACTTGGGCACTACAAAATCTGCACAGCAGAAATAACTGAATTGAAATCCCTGAACTTCAGTTATCAGATAATCTCTTCATTGCCCCGCTGAACTGTGTTGCTTTAAAGAAACAGTGCAACCACAAAGCCCAACGTAAAGGGAATTCCCATTTATTGGCACGTCAAAAACTAAATGCAAGCAGTTATTTGTAACCACATTCCAGAGGAATCCCCTCAGAAGGACTGAAATCTTAAGGGATCCATCATTATGGGATGCATTCTGCGGCTACCACACATCCAGCAAGGTGCTTTTTTTAAAAAAAAAATTGCCGAAAGAATCATGCATGGTGGTCCCTTTCAAGCAGCAAGATGAGATGAACATGCCACCTTGTGCAAAACTCCATTGCACGGTGGAGAAGTGGGCTCTTAGAACCCATCTCATAGGCCTGAGCTGAAACCATTTTCATTTTTGCTGTACCCCTGATTTGGACAATTCACACATAGCTCCCCCTATAGAAATATTCATTTACTTTTCAGCAGTTGCACTCATTGTTCTATCCTTTCTCATGACCTAACATCGTTTCTTAAGAGGAGCCTGTGGGATCAGGCCAATGGCCCATCTAGTCCAGCAACCTGTTCTCACAGTGGCCAACCGGATGCCTGGGGAAAACCCTTAAGTAAAACCCGAGCACAAGAGCACTCTGTCCTCCTGCCATCTCCATCAGGTGGTATTCTGAAGCATTTCTGCCTCTGACGATGGAGGCAGAGCATAGCTATCATGGCTCATAGCCACCGGTAGCCTTATCCTCCATGAATTTGTCTAATCTTTTTTTAGAAGCCATCCATGTTGGTGGCCATCAAGGCTTCCTGTTCGAATAAGTCAGTAGTTTAACTATGTGTGAAGAAGAGCTTTCTTCCTTGCTGCACATCTTCTTAGCTGCACGGACCTAATGCTTCGATTTCCCAAAGTGCAGAGAAGATAAATGGAACCACAGACGGCTCTATTTCATTTTCGGCTCAAAGCATCCCACTCGCTGCATAAGATTTGTCACTGGCAAAGATGGAAAGAATAGAGGAAGAGCCTCAGCTGAAGGGCTATAGCCAATAGTAGAAGGCCCCAGGTTCCATGCCTGGCATTTCCAGCTAAAATGATCCAGTAGCAGCCCACAGAATGCATTTCAATTATGTCAGAGATCCAGCGTGCCGTAGTGGATTTGGTCTAGGGAGACCTGGGTTCAAATCCCTACACATGAGGCTGCATGACCAAGTGGCCATTTCTTAGCCAAGCCTCATAGCTGCCAAGTTTTCGCTTTTCTCGCGAGGAAGCCTATTCAGCATAAGGGAAAATCCCTGTAAAAAAGGGATAACTTGGCAGCTATGCCAAGCCTGCCTCACAAAGCTGTTGTGAAGATACAATAGGAGAAACCCCACGTGAACGTCCTGAGATCCTTGGAGACAGAGCGGGATGCAAACTAAAAATAGTTTAGTTGCTCCCTCACCCCAAACTCCTTTAGCTCAGTTGTTCCAAACTGAGCGGACGTTCAAAACTTAAGTGTCAAATGTAAAATTGACTCTGAAAATAAAACCCAGTTCTCTGCCTCAGCAGCCCAAGGATGCAGCCTTCAGTCTAATATCGTGCAGGTGGCAAGTAGGGGAAAATGGAGAATGGGGTGACAGAGAGAGAGAGAGACAAAGGGTGGCCCATTCAGTTTCAGCTCTCCCTACAGCCACCTCCCACTGACTTTGACTCCCTCTGGCTCCCAGCATATGGTCCTAGGCAGTTTGCTCCCGAATGAATGCAGCCCTCGTGACTGATGGCCGTCTGAGAAATCTTTTAAAGAATTTCTCTGTTTCCCCCATATTATCACAGAGTTGGAAAGGAACCAGTGGATTACCTTGTCTAACCCTCTGCCCTGAGGCAGAACATACTTTACTTAAAAAGAAGCCTGCACAGATGCATGTCAAGCCTTATTGTGACAACCTCATGGAAAGGAAATTCTACCCCCTTTCTAGACAATTTGTTCCTCTGCTAAACCAATCTGAACTGTTAAGAACTTATAAGGCCTGTTGGTTTCAGCGAGGCAGTGAAAGACATGCTCTTCCTAAGACTTAGCCTACATCTTGTTTTCTTCTTAAAAAACCAACCGCCTAAACCAATCAACATTTTTAATTAGGCTCCCTAAAAAACTGGCAGTGATCATTTCAGTTGTATCTTTCTATACTTTTAACCAGAAATAAACTATATTTTTTGAGGTGGAGCATCCAGGGATGTTTGCAAGGCCTGCATCGAAGGACCAGTTGATTTCATTAGCAACATCAAGTTCAAGTGCCCATGGCCTTCTGGATGTTGCTGGATTACAGCTCCCATCATCCCTAACCACTAGCCATGCTGACTGGGGCTGATGGGAGGTGGAGTCCAACAACATCAGGAGAGCCAGAGGCTCCTCCTTGCAGCTGGACAAAATAATTTCAAACCACAAACATGACATTGGCAGAATGAAAAAAAAATCCCTTAAAATCCAAAACATATCAGGGAGAAGGGTTCAGTTTAGCACTGATCATGGCATGTAAAAAGATTTCTTTCATGGAAATTCAACTGTTCACTATCACAGTCTAGGAAAGGATTTGTCCATTGTGCTGATAATATAAACTGTTCGCCTATACTGTAAGTCAAACTGATTGAATAGGTCTTGCTATCACAACCTTTGGTGCCTACACCTGAACACCACAGAGTTTCATCATGAGATCAACAGATTATGCAAGAGGAAACAGAAACATTAAATAGTTTGTTGTTTTTTGCGCAAGCCTCAAACATGCACGCCCGTCTCCCCTTCACATATAAGGGGAGACTTAAAAGTTTCTGTCCCTGGTTTGTTGTAAACTGCAATATCCTGTTTCACCTGAACAAGGTTCCTGGTTTGTTATCCAACGTGTGGACGTCTCAACTTGTGGGCTTCTTGAGGCTAGTTGGTTACCCACTGTTAGAAACAGAATGCTGGACTAAATGGTCCTTTCAGTTTATGTCACAGGAACTGTCTTAAGCTCTTATGGTTTGTGGAAACCACACTTTCCTGAGTTGGGATGAAACTGGGAACTGTGGTTTACAACAGATCAGGATTAGAGAGTGATAACCATTCATATTCAGAGTAACAAACAAATGAACTTTAAGTCTGTTGATTTTGACTAACACCAGATATCACTGAGAAGCTTAAAATTTCATACTCTCACTTGCCAAAGAAAGTGTGCAAGCTCAAGGCTCATGTTGACAAACCATGATTTGTTTTAGCGTTTTTAGAGCGGTGTTAGAAAATCTCTGGAAACAGTAAAACTAAGCAAAGTATACAACTGTAACCTAATGCTGTGTTGCATTACAAATGTACCCAGGGTAAACACACTTGTAGGAAACAGCTATATAGTTCAAGGCTAGCCTTTCTTTGAAAAAACAAACCCTGAATGTTTCATCAGTCTTAGCACAAGAACTAAGAGCAATAACACTCTGTCTCATATTTTACAAAGCTTCAAAAGAACAATGTCCCATTGAGTAAAATTCAGCAGCATTCTGTAAACATTAATTTAAGGAAATCAATAAGCTCTGTGAGCTAAAGGCATATTACAAGATAAACTGGCCCAGAGCTAGTTGGTCAAACAGATTTTAGTTTTCTCGGCCAGATAAAGATGGTTTCAAAATGGGGCTAGCGTGTCGCAACCAAGGTTTGAAAGCTATGTGGCCTTCAAACAGTCTGCTTGTTCCTACTACAAAGCTGGACAAACATACTTTAAATATGATAAGACTGGCCATGATTCGTTTGCTTAGCAGTTTTATATAAAAGTAGAATTGTTAGCCTGGGAAGCTTCTCACACTTGCTCTCAAGTCACAATTCTCAACAAACCAATTTCAAGAGCTCAGGGTTTTAGATTTTATCGCTTTAACAGAAGACCTCTTTTTTGTTTTTAACAGCAGAGAGTTTACAGGTCCATCTTTATTCATGTTCACCTGGTGGGCAACATGCTGTCCTGCCAAACAGAAAAGCTCAGATCTCTTGTGGATTGGAGATCAGAGGTCTCTGGTTGGTGAAAGCTGCTCACGTTGCAGAGCTGAACTGCACAAGGTCATGTCAATGGGAGGTAAACAGGTAGCAGGGAGGGCAGGCTGGCAGTCTCCTCCTTGGATGCTGCAACAGGGGTTTCTCTTAACAGAGATAAGGGTGCATTAGGGGCAGCTGACTTGGAACTTCTGCAGCAGGGGGGAAAGTGCGAGACCAAGCAGAAAGGGAAGGTGGCATTCCAAGGTAAAGCAGCTCCAAGGGAATATGGATCCCCGCAATTTGGATGAAAAGGGGTGGGGGGCAAAGGAGGTGACGGGTATTAGAAACATGACAGATTAAAAATAAGGCAAGAGGAGGCTCCGATGAGAATGTTCTACTCCACAATCCAGTATGAACATTCAGAGAGCCCAGGAAGACATGGTATTTAAGGGCACGTATCCTTTCTCTAATTTAAAAGTGAAAAGCGGCCTCAAAAGACTGTAAATGGAAGTAGCTGCTGGCACCTTTCCCTTCTGGTGATCCTCCTGCTCAGAGCTGCCCCCAATCCTTACTGCAGGGTATTCTCCACTCCCCCTCTGTTCCTGTGATGAAGCTTGTTGGCTTGGGGGCTTCTTTTTAAATCCAAATAAAACATTAGAGTGAAACCTTTTCATGTACAGTTTGAAGGCCTTGAGGTAGTCAACATGCACCTAACCCCTTCCCATCATCGTATGAGGGGAGGGATGTGTGTGAAATAAGCAGGGCTATACCGCATGTCCACACACCCCACCCCAACAATTCTCAATTTTCTAAATTAATGAGAAAAAAGCTGCAGTCAAAAATCATCAGAGATTAGCTATTTATCTATAATTTTATGTGTGCACTGCTTTGAGAGGTTTTCTTTCTTTTGTTTGTTTATCAAACAGTTTATACCTTCCCCAAGTAAATAAATCAGCGAAGAATGGGTGGAACTCTCAAGGGTGGCGTGTAGAGTTTTCATTGTGCTTGCCTTACTTTTGAGGCAGCCAGGGGTTTGTGCAAGTGCCTTTTCTTTCATTTTACAAATCATCTAAGAACATAAGAATCGCTAATGGCCCATCTAGTCTAGCACCCCAACCAGATGCCCTCAAGCAGCACCCCCAAACATAAGCGCTCTCTCCCTTCCTGCGATTTCCATCCACTGGTACCCAAAAGCATTGCTGTTTCTCCCTGCAGAGGGAATAATGTCAGAAAGTAGCCAGAACATACAATAGTTTGTTGCTTGTTAGCTCCTGCCTTCGCCTCCATTAGTCCTGACATCAACTCCCCTTTATCACCTGTACCGAGCAAAAATTGAATCTCAGCTAGTACAGGTAGGAGAGAGTAAGAAGAAGAAAAAAAGGGGGGGACCAAATCTATGGTGAAAGAGGGAAAGAATTTGCTGTAGTGAGTGCTTTTTTGTTGCCTGTAAGCTTTTCAAAAAGTATCGACATGTAAGGCTTTTTAAAAGGTATGAAGTGTGATCTGGGTAGGATTAAGATCGAGTAATCCTATTTAGAAGGCTTGAAGAGTCGGAGCTTTTTCGCACATCTTGTGTGCTGCTTCACTGATGGTCGCAAAGCTTCTATAGGTTTGGCTGGTCTTCCAGCAGTATATGCTCCCCACCCTGCATTTCCACAGACAAAAGAGGGTTCCACCTGGAACAAATTATTCATTAGGTTATCACAATGGTTTTGCAAAGGCCAGGGAAATTTTTTGCCACCTACTCACCATGCAATTGTGTTTATGAGATGCAGAGGACATCAGACTGGCCTGGGGCCAGCTTTGTCCCTTTTTAAAAGAGAGGGAGGGAGGGAGGGAGACTACTACTATGATACCACTACTAAAGTTTTAGCAATGTGCCAAATGTTGTGGATATGCCCTGGGAGGAGAAATTCATTCCTGTCTTGAAACCTTAAAGCAGGGGTCAGCAAACTTTTTCAGCAGGGGGCTGGTCCACTGTCCCTCAGACCTTGTGGGGGACCGGACTATATTTTTTTTGGGGGGGGGGGAATATGGACAAATTCCTATGCCCCACAAATAACCCAGAGATGCATTTTAAATAAAAGGACACATTCTACTCATGTAAAAACACCAGGCAGGCCCCACAAATAACCCAGAGATGCATTTTTAAGAAAAGGACACATTTTACGCATGTAAAAACACGCTGATTCCCGGACCATCCACGGGCCGGATTTAGAAGGTGATTGGGCCGCATCCGGCCCCCAGGCCTTAGTTTGGGAACCCCTGCCTTAAAGTCTAAATAGGATGGTAAAGACAAGGTGAGTAAGCAGGACAAGAAGCTTGATTAAAAAGAAATAAAAATGGGAAAAGGATAGAACAGGGATGTGGAGCCATTTTCACCTCAGGACCACATTCTTTTCTGAGCAATGTTCTAGGAGCTACATGTCAATGGTGGTGGATGGGCCGAGAGGCAAAAGTGGGCAGCACCAAAAAAAATGTGAATTTTGCCTTTGTACAGCACACTTGTTTCTACACACAGCCCTCTTTATCCTCCATCCAGGCAAGCAATTTTATCAATAGAGTTCAAGGACACACTCAATCTTGGCAAAATTGCTCAAGTAGGGCTGGTGAGGGGTGTGGCTTAGGGAGAGGAGCTGTGGCCTAAAGAGCACCCCCCTCTCCCAGGCCTGAGCTTCCTTATCCCTGGAACTGAACATTAACCTATAGTGGTACAGGAAAGTTTTACAGATGAAATGGCTTCTGGGAAGATATGGCCACCAACCTGAACAGCTTTAAAAGAGGGTTAGACAAATTCACAGAGGAGAAGGCTATCCATAGCTACTAACTCTTGACAGTTGTGTTCTGCCTTTTCTGTTGGAGGCAGAAAGCCTTTAAATACCACTTGCTGAGGATAGCAAGTGCAGAGAGGGGCTCTTGCACCCAGGTCCTACTTGCCAGTTTCCCATAAGCATCTGGCTGGTCACTGTAGAACAAGACGCTGGACTAGATAGGCTACCAACCAGATCCAGCTGGTTATTCTTATGTGGAAAAGAGAGGGAATTAGTCTGCAAGCCTGCGGGAGGATGTGTCCCAAGGCATAACCGAGCAAGGATGAATGGTATTGACATGGAAGGACTCGGATCTTGAAGTGGGAGAATAAAATGACAGGGAGAAACAGCAATGGAAGACCACCATGAGTTTAGCAAAAGGAAAATGAAGGAAAGAAAAGCATATATATATATATATATATATATATATATATATATATATATATATATGGTGCAACATTGCAGTTTAGAGCATACCCTATGAGTGGGAAGTCTCTAGTTAACAACTCAGCTGAGCTAGTAACTCACTGGGTGGCCTTAGGCAAGCCATTATTTATCAGCCATTTGCAATATGGGGATGAGAATTTTGGCCACCAGCTCAGCATTCCTGAGACAATATTAATCATGGGTGGGGACAGGGGAGAGGAATAAGGTGCTGAAATTTTACAGCAGCAACTGGGTGAGAACTGTAGTAACTGTCAATGATTTCCTAACAACTATTGAGGTTGGGGTTCCCCCCCCCTCAAAAGGATTAGCTACCCTGTTCCCTGCTCTTCCATCTTCTAACCCATCAGTTCTTATCTCCCATACCTGCCCGACTGGAATTTTTCTATCCACCATTTACAGCAGCAGCTGTAGCTAGTTCTGGTTGATTGTTCTAATATTGGTGCTGGTCAATGGCCAGCAATTCTTGGCATATCAATGAGTATGAAAATAATGTGTCCCTGGCTGGTGAGTGTGGGTCCCTCTTCACACTGTGTGACGGGTGGAGGTGTTTCCCAGATGCACAAGGATGTGCAGCTTGGCCCCGCAGGTAACCAATGCAGGCCCAGAGTCAAATCAGAAGAGAGGTGCAGCAGGAAGAGGATCCTAGACAAAGCATTTCCATCCTTGAGATGATGCTGGTCAGCGGAGAAAATACTGAACCACTGCAAGAAGTGCAGTTTCAGGGAACCAGGCAGAGGGCCTTCTCGGCAGTGGCATCCTCCCTGTGGAACACCCTCCCATCAGATGTCAATGAGATAAAGAACTACTTACACAACTTTTAGAAGACATCTGAAGGCAGCCCTGGATTGGGACGTTTTTAATATTTGATGTTATATTATGTTTTTATATGTGTTGGAAGCTGCCCAGAGTGGCTGGAGCATCCCAGCCAGATAATAAAACCATCATTACTATTATCATTATGGTGTGACTCGGGTATGTTCCTTGATCATTCTGCTTTTCTGGGGCCTGTCTCTTCTCTCACAACAGAAAAGCAACTTGGCCCACAGAGAAAGGCAGGGTCTGTGAGTGCCCGATACGATCAAAAAAGATAAGCCCACAGCGAAAGTGGATACGGTGCATTACAGTAGATTATGTTTATGAACTTTAATAAAGCTTTTTCTCTGCAGAAGGATTCTTTACGTGCCCCATATGGCAACACGGCACATTACAGTTAGCAAGTAAATCAAAAGCACTGTAGATGTACTTCCATAGTGGTAACCCTTGTTCCACTGGTTTTTGTTCCACATTTCTGCTTTACAATGTGGCCTGGGAAAACAGATAAAATCCCTTGACAATCAACACTCGCTCTTTTTCTAATCTTCTGCCGAATACCTCCTAGACTGAAACTCCCCAACTTAAAAGCTAAACTGCCATTGGGTCATTGTTATTGAATCAGAGAGTTGGAAGGAACATTGTAGATGATTGAAATACAACCCACTGCTCAGTGGAAGATTGGCAAAATAATTGCTGGATCAGGTCAATGGCCCACCTATGGCCCACCTAGTCCAGCGTCCTTTTCCTCACTCCTGTTTGCCTTCCTCTGGACATGCTCCAGTTGGTCAATGTCCTTCTCAAAAAATGAAAGAAGTTGTGTTGTAGTGGCAGCAGGACTAGCATTCCAGGTGCAAACAGATATTGCTTGAGTTGTCAATATTTTGGGTTAACTTCAGGAAGATCCACACCATACATTGAAAGCACATGACTTCCCCCAACTAGATGCTGGGAACTGTAGTTTTCCCCTAACAGAGCTAAAATTTTCAGCATCCAGAGTGACCTAAAGTCAACACAGTTTAAATCTATGATGTGGATCTGCCCTAAGTCATGTTCAGTCATTTAAATTAGTGTACTTTGACTGGCATTCAATGATATTTTCCTCACAGTCTTCTGTTCTGCTCCTGTTTAATGGTTATTGCACACAAACCACACCACACCTGGTATGCACATAATACTAAGCCATGGTTTACTGTAGTGATAATGCTAACCATAGTTAATAAATCATAATTAAAGCTGTAATCACTTAAACCTTGGTTTGTTACACACACCCCTTTCCCTCTTCAAAGAGATACAAGCCAGGGAAAACTAGGGAAGACTCAGGGCTCTGAGGCTTTTGAACAATAACAGATTCTTAATTTTAATTAAAGAGGAGGCCAGGGTACACATGTAATGGTAATCTATGGCTAATGTTAACAAAGCTTTATACCCAAACTACAAACCTTTGCTATGGTTAACAAGCTATCGTTACCAATAGTTAAGTTGGTAGGTTTCACACATAACACTAAACCACAGTTTAATGAATCATGGTTTAGCTTTGTGTGTGAACCAAACCATTACCAACCAACCAGATGCAAGAGTACTAGAAGAAAGGACTTGCACACTTTGTAGGCTTTCCCTGAAACTCTGAGCCTAATTCAATACCTAATTCTCACTAATGTTTCTAGGTTGTACCACTTCAGACTGGATTAGGTGCTCTTCTGCACAAAGATTTCTCTCCACACTGTGCAATGTAGAAGGTATCTTGGGGTTCTAGTAGCTATTTCGAATTAGAATCAATCATTCAGAAATACATGTTCTGATATGTTTCCAGACGTGTTACATCTTGATATTCTACTCACTGAGTTGTTTGCAATGGCTGTAAAAAGCACCCAGGCTTATTTTATTTTGTTCATTACATAAGAAGGGAAGAATAATTTGCAGAAGGCCATCTGTAGCCAGTAGTTTTTAACTCCAGAGCGAAGTCCCAAATCATCCAGTGGATCGAACTTCTCTTTCCAGTTTAGTCTGGCATGATAACCCACGCTCAGAAGTATCTTTTATAGAACTCTTATTTTCTAATCCCAATAGATCTTGCAATTTAAAATACCATATGTCAGATCTTATCAGCATTATACTAATATTGAGTTTTCATAGATTTCCTGTTTGAACCAGTTCGTAAAGACACCAGCAAAAAAAAAAGGGGGGGGGGGTAAGGATTAAGTTGAATGTTTATTCTTCTACCAGCTCAGTCCATAACCTATTTATTTAGAACAAACTACTTCAGTCTACAATGATTTAATCCCATTTATAGGAGCACTGAGAAGCTCAACACTTCCAGGCCTTGTGAACCCAACGCTTGGGAGGAATAATTGCCACTGAAACCACACAGTAGCAGCAAAATTAGACTGTAACCTGAATCATTTACTCTGCTGTTTTGATCGCAGAAATTAGCTATACTAGGCTCTGCTGTGTAAGGGATTAAAGTGTTTAAATACAAATGCAAATAATCTTAGCTGGGTTGTGGTTTATTCAGAAAAATTCTCAAAACTTTAAAATGCAGATAACATATTTAAATGTTTTAAAAAAACCTACACGATCACAATAAATTCATGAGAATAATTGTTTTAAATCCTTTTTTAATCAACTAAAAAGGTGTTCCCAATTAACCAGGTGACACATATATTAAAAATAATTAATTAAAACAAGGGCTTCTGCATACTGCAGACACCAAGCACCAGTTCGGAAGAGTAATTCCCCTTTCACTCTCAAACAGGATAGAATGCCTCTTCTAAAATGCTATCTTAAAAAACACACTAAGTAATTGGTGCTGCTTTTCTTGAAGACTATTGCTGCATCACATGCAGATTTAATTCATTCCAATGGTGTTTCATTAGTTTACTACAATTCTTTTCATCAGTTTACAGCTGTAGTACAACAAACAACTTGGGGAAAACATTGCATTTTAATGTTAACTGTGTATTTGGTTTATATGAATCAACAAGTGTGGTTAGCAGCGGCAAGATCACAGCTTCATTGCAAATCAGTCAGCCTGGGCAGAATAGTTTTGTGGCTAAATGTGCAAGAACTCAAGGGGGTGAGTGCTACAAGCATGGTGGTGCCCCAACCACTCTAATGGGTAGAGATCAGGGTAGAGAATGCTAGCACTCAGAAAGAAAATAGTTGAGCATGTCCCCCAGCCTGTTCATACAAATAGGATGAGAATTGAATTTTCATACACTGTGGAACACTGCAAATATCTAGAATCTTAAATGAAGTAGAAGCACATTGCAGTTTTACAGATCAGCAACTGCATGAATAGCATTTTTTAATAAAAAAATTGCTGCTCACAATAAGCAGCTATTTATAAAACATTATCAGCAAAATATGAAAACTGTGTGTGTGTGTGTGTGTGTGTGTGTTGCATTATATATAATAAAAATAAACAGATCCTGAAAAAGATCCTTTCAAAAGCCAGTACTTTAAAAAAAAACACCCAAGGAAGTGATTATCTAAGCACCAAAGTAAAGAGGAGAGCCGATAGAATTTTGTGACCAAAAAAACATACATTCTGTAATTAAAAAATCGTCCATTGTAATTACTGATTAAAACATGCATATATTTACTTCCATATTTAATTTCATACAACCCATGCCCCCCCCAAAAAATTGGGTGTTTCCTTCCACTTCTTTCCCTGCTTGGAGCTAAGAAGCTGAGGGGCAAAATGGTAAAGATCCTTGCGAGCAGGAAGCAGGAAGTGCAGAGCCAGAGGAACAAAAACTGGGAAGATGCACTGGCGGAGGAAGAGGAGTGTGGGGGGAGCGCACTGCCCCCGGCAGCGTGATCCCGGTGGGGTTCCATTGTGGCTCCCCCCCCCGCCCACGTTGGGCACCCTGCCCCCGCAGGCGGTGCGCCCCTGTGGGCGGCACGCCAGCCCCGCCTCTGTCTGCTCTCCGCCCCCCCAGTGCTGGAGCATGAAGCTCCGCCACTGGGAAGATGCTGTTCATGAATGTCATATTAATGGCATCTTTCAGGCAGGGTGGTTCAGACTGCGCTAGATGGGCAGGAGCAGTGAGAGAAGGAACTAGAGTTTACTGGGCAGTCTACAAGCCTCAGTAATTGTCTGTGTGTGTGTGTGTGGACACAGGAAGTGCAATTTCAGCCACGCTTTCTGTGTTCACACACATCGTTAACACCTGCCACTCTTCCTGTCTCATTTCTACAGCTCCAGATACATGGGGACACAACAGCATTGCAACCTGCCATGATTAAAGCCCTCCCCCGTTGCCCTGTAATAAGCACTAATCAGACACTATTCAGCTTCAAAGCACTGAGTACATGGGTAGGCAAACTAAGGCCGGGGGCCGGATCTGGCCCAATCGCCTTCTAAATTCGGCGTGCGGACGGTCCAGCAATCAGTGTGTTTTTACTTGAGTAGAATGTGTCCTTTTATTTAAAATGCATCTCTGGGTTATTTGTGGGGCATAGAAATTCGTTCATTTTTTCCCTTCAAAATATAGTCCGGCCCCCCACAAGGTCTGAGAGACAGTGGACCAGCCCCCAGCTGAAAATGTCTGCTGACCCCTGACTTAGTAGAAAGAGTCCATACTGAGTCATTACCCCCCCCCACACACACATTCATGAGAACTAGAAACTTGTCTGTTTTTTAAATGAAAATTTAGACACCCCCCCCCCCCCCGCGGAAGCAATGGCTACAAAATGCAGTGAATAAAGGCACACTGAAGCGGGCTCCTTTCTCAGAAAAGCACACACCCCAAAAACACAGAAGAAGAAAATAGGTGGGGAGATGCAGAGAGCTCTGGCTGAGTCAGAAGAGGTTAACAATCCGCTCCGCCTCTTCTACTTTGCCTTACAATCCTTTTAAGGGAGACTTGAGCTCAGGACATCTGGAGTTCAGGAAAAACAGAGAAGAACTGGGAAGATGAATAAAGGCTCATCACAGTACACAAAAGAACACAGCGAAAAGAAGCCTGGGTTTGGGCATTCTTGTCTGGCAAGGCAGGCAGGCAGGAAGGCTAATGAAGCATTTGCAATATGGGACGTTTGCCAGTGTAACAAAGAAGATGTGCATCAGCTCTGCAGATGTGCCAAAGCCCCCAGAGCAAAATAATGACATAATCACCATAAGTGTCACAGGCCAGACTGTACACAAGGTGACATGGGAGGGAATAAATAAGAGTCTTTAGAGGCATCTAGTACACACATGGGGGTGGGGGGGTGGAATACCCATTTCACTATTGTCGCCGCCACCAGGCAGTTTGGGAGAAGTAAGGAGCATAATGTAGAAGGCAAGCAAAAGAAATCTTCAGCAGGGCAAAGCCAGCACAACTAGCTGTGTTGTGTCCCCCCTCCCCTTCCGCCTCTTTCTGATTTCTTAATTCCCCTTGCCCTCCTTGCATGCAAAGTGAAATGTCAGCAACGCTCCACAGTGTCTGGCAAGCTCCTTTTTGCAAGAGGCGGCGAAGAAGGGAAGAAGAAAGGGGGGTAAAGTATTGGTAATAACCACTATGTCCAACACATATCAAAGACGCACTATAGACCGCAGCTGCTCAAATGATCTTCAAATGATTGATTTAAATAAGAATTATACCCCTATCTATCTATCTATCTATCTATCTATCTATCACCGATCTATCTATCATCTATCTCCTCTTCAGAAATTGTCAGGGGAGGGGAATGCAAGCCAGATTGCACATTAAATATGGCAACCGTTCGGCACACGTTGTGAAATTGTGACTTCAATATATTTAACGCGGGCATGAGCCATTCAAAGCAAGACATTTTCAAAGCCACTGATTTCAGTAAGAAAGATTTAACCACGGTCATAAAATCATAGAATTGCAGAGTTGGAAGGGACCACAAGGGCCATCTAGCACAACCCCCTGCAATACAGGAAACTTTTGCCCAACGTGGGGCTCAAACCCATGACCCTGAGATTAAGGGTGTCATGTTATGATTCTATGATTTTATGCTCTACTGACTGAGCTGTAGCAAAGAATGTCTTTCTTCCTCCTCATTGATCCAGACTGCTCCCCGGTGCTACTGTTTTGTTGCATTGCCGTTCATTGTTTGGTGGTTTCAATTTCTGGTTCCAATGTAAATTGTACTTGTTTTAATTGGGAGATTTTTGGTAACCTGTTCGGGACTTTTCATTGAATGGCTGGTGAGAAGTAAAACTGATTCATTAATTAAAGTGCATAATATTGACTGGATATGCAAAATGTTCTCTCTCCCTACTCTCTTTTACTCCAATTGTACAGAATTGCACAGGGCACAAATTCAAATGGATTTTTTTTTTAAAAAAAGGTAAACTGTAATAGTAGCTAAGAGTATGACTTGAGAGTTTCAAAGTCCAAATCTCTCGTTATTCGCAGTGCAGTCCCATGTTTACTGAGAAGTCAAGTCCCTTTGTTTTTCAATGGACTTCTGCCCCAGTTTAAGAGTTTGTGGGATTGTAGCTCCATAAACCACTGGAGAACCTGAGACAAGCCACCACTGCAGCCCAAGCCCCCCATCTGTAATGTAGGGGTAAAATCTGCAGCACTGATTCAATGACTACTGGGATAATATATATTTGAAGCACTTCATATTTACCCAGAGCAGAACACTTCCTATGCATTACTATAAACACACAACTTTCTAGCAGCTCCTCCCAGGGTACTGTTCTGCACTAAGAAAGGAAATCCCAACAGCTTTATTAATATGCACACAGTTTTTCTCCCAGTGCTAGCTTGAGGCACACACAGCCTATGGTCCCTGTCCCCCAAACTGTTTGCTGTGGCAGTCTCTATCTACACAACTGGGAATCAATAAATAAGAACCTGTTTGTGTTCATTAAGTACTGCAAGTCGGCATCTTCTAGGAGAGCTCCAAGCGAAGCTCTTTGCTTCAACATGGCCCTTTTCATCTGGGTCTAATGAAAAATTCATCAGATTAACTTTAAATTTTTATGATCCCTTAATTGTGTAAGCTGTGTCTGCTTCACCTACAGCAGACCCTCCAAGTGTCCCTATTTTCCAGGGACAGTCCCGGATTTACACAAGCCATCCCGGTTTCTGATTTGATCCCGGAATGTCCTGCTTTCCTTTAGGATGTCCCTATTTACATCGGATAAATGTTGGAAGGTATGGAGTTATGTGGCCCACGAGGCAAAAACTATACAACCTTTAGAAGACATCTGAAAGCAGCCCTGTATAGGAAGGTTTTTTAATGTTCAATATTTGATATATGGTGGAAGCCACCCAGAGGGGCTGGGGTAACCCAGGCAGATGGGTGGGGAATATTATTATTATTATTATTATTATTATTATTATTATTATTATTAGAATAGGATGTCCCTATTTTCATCAGAGAAACGTTAAAGGGTATGCTACAGTGTTGTTTTAAAATAATGATAACAATACTGATGATTACGATAATAAGAATACAGTAATACAAAATTGTTTCAAAAGGTTTTTGCATATGAAAGTTAATCATTATATAACAAGGATCTGAGTACCCCAGTTGGTTTACTTACAGTGCAATCCTACTCAGAGGAAAATTGTCATTGAGATAAATGGAGTTTACTTCTGAGGAAGTGAATAGAGGATTACATATGTGGGGAGTGACATTTTTCACAGCTGCTTCACTTATATTATGATTATGTGAGCTTCAACCAAGTGTTTAGAACTCTACAGACATACAAAACTAATTAAATTAATGGAGAGATTGTACGGTAGGTAATTTAGTGCCATAATCCCTCCCTACCACCTCGGTTTCTTTGTATTGAACCCCCTTATACTGTTACTTTGTTTAAAATAGGCAACGCTCCGTTCTGTGTACTTTCCCTACATCTTCTAACTGAATCTTTGCTTACTATATCATTAGGGAAAACAACAGAACATGTATATCATTTTGTTTTACAGAGCCTAATAATTATGCCACAGAGGATTTCTAAATTAATCACAGACGGTAAAACAATATTAATAATCTGCTCGGCAAACGCCAGCTTCTTTGCTCTTTGATAGATATTATTAGGCTATTACAATTTTAATTAGGCACACATTTCTCAGGGAGCCTGAAGTGGCACACCATTTACCATAAAGCTATGTAAACCACATCATTAAGGCAGTGGCAGCCAGTGTGCTTCCCTCTAGATGTTGAACTACAATTCCCATCATCCCCGACGAGTGGCTGGGGCTGATGGGAGTTGTAGTCCAACACCATCTAGTGAGAACCATGCTGCATTCCCTGCCTTAATGAAATACCAGTTAACATAGCTTTAGTTATTTTGTCACCGAAAACTGACAGGCCATATTTGTTGAGTTATTTACAACAGCAATGGATTGAGCAAATGATTTTTCCATCTTCACTCACCATCTCCATGCAAGTTAGCTTGGCCATAAGGTTCGACCAAGGCACTTAACATTCCCAACTAGCCAACTCAATGGAGGACCATAACATCTACAGATTCACAAAAGCAAATTTGTGATGAATTCGGAGCTAGGAAAATAGGATGCTGCTTTGTATCGGGTCAGGCCATTAGTCCATCTAGCTCAGTATTGCTGACACTGACCGGTGATAATTCTCCAGTGCTTCAGACTGGTGACTTCGCTGGCCCTACCTGCAGATGCTGTGGATTCAACATTCTGCATGCAAAACAGATGTTGCGCCATTGAATGATGAGTTCTTCCTCAGGTGAAATACCTAAAGAATTTTGAGGATACCCAAATTTTGAAAGGCTAGCAAAAGATGTTCTCCTTCTCTCTGTGTGTGTGTTTACATATCTTTAATATAGGACAATGGTTTGCCACAGACAGAAACAAACATTTTATTATTTTTTTTAAAAACTAGACATTTTCAATACTATTCTGTCAGTATTTCCTTAAACATTTCCCCTTCATGTGTTGCTGACTGTTATGGTGGAGATAAAAATGAATTTAAACTGGAAATATTCTCGTATTTGTCAGTGCAGGAGCTTAAACGTTTTCCCCCCTATAGGTAATGACAGGGGCATTATTGGCGGGCAGGGCAGATCAGGGCCCCCTGAGCCCTAATCATCATCATATCATGATCATCTTATCTATACCCCAGCCACCCTGGATGTCTTCCAACATGCATAAAAACATAATAAAATTAAAAACTTCTAAAAGTTGTATAGTTCTTTATCTCTTTCACATCTGATGGGAGGGTGTTCCACAGGACCTTTTGCACTGAGTCCCATGTCTCCTGTCTATTCTACCCTTTTCTCCCCAACTTAACTTTTTTAAAGAAACAACACCCAACAGACCTGTGAGCAAAGCACAGTGCCATTGAGGCACCACCCACCATCTTAATTTGCTCAGAGACTTAAATCTGCACCTAAATTAGCATACACAACTTCCATGCATGTGCCCTGAGCTGTTCAAGTACCTAGCAGTTTCCCCTGTGCCCAGCTAATGAACCCAGGTTTTCTGCATATGGACCCATAGCAGTCTTCCTCCTTAAAATTATGTGTGGCTAAAAAAATGAAAGCCGCGGTGCAAACCTATGCAAGCTTGCTCAGAAGGGAGCCATGCTGAATTCAGCAGCGATCCCTCCTGCATTAAATGGCTATCCCAGTCTACACCAACCTGATAGCTTCTAGATGTTGTTGGACTACAGCCTGATGGGAGTTGTACAAGATTGCTGCCGATGTGCATAATGATAACTTTTTTCATCCGCTTTGACAGGGGGGTGGAGAAAGGGAGGCGGAGAGAAAACCCTATTAAATTTCCCGAAGAATTAGCAGAATAGCTCTGCTAGAATGTATATGGCATTAAAGAAGAGAGAAAGGGTTCTGAAAAGGCTTGTCAGAACTTTCCCGAGCCCATTTCATCCGCCGGCGGCGGAAGCACAATGATTGGGCTCTTGTCAGAGCGCCGCCACCGCCACCTGCGGACCTTAGAAGGAGCGACTGCTCTCTGCTCCCATTGATAACCCTTTGTGGTGTGAAGGGGAGAGGGAAAAGAGCCCAACGGAGGAGAACTGAAGGTCAGACAATAGACGTTGCTGCACACACTGTCTCTGAACTTTCCTCATCTCTGAAGGACAATTAATTATCAAAGCCTTTGGGGCAGGTCGAAGCAAAGGGAAAGCCTACTGCTGGCCCAGCACTCCAGCCGTTTCGCTCTCTGTGTTTGCTAAATGGCCCGGCCTGTTGGAACGCTAAAGTAGCAGCCACCAGAAATAAGGCAATAGATTGCATCTAGGGGTGGCTGGCTAGGAAAGCGGATGATTCCTAGCTAGATAGAGTGTGCACGGGCTTGGCCTTGTATCGTTCTATTATCGCCGTGGAATTATACACACACACACAAAGCAGGCAAGGGCAATTGTGCCCCGTCTTCCCCGCCAAAAAGCCACAGGGTAGGTTGGAGTCAGAAAAAACCGTCCTCGCCGTGGTGCGTTAAAAAGGATGGTCCTTTCTCTCCCCCCCCCTTCTCTCCACCAAATCACTTCACAGAGGCAGAAAAACAGACAAACACAAAAGAGTTTGAGACTTTTTCTCCGACATTAAATAGAGTAACTGATAAGGTCAGACATATGATACCTAAAGACATGAATCTGTGAACTCTTGAAGTCAAAGGACCTCTCTGTGCAAAGGAACAATCTTTCAAAGGAAACAGATCACAGAACTCCACTGAATCCCCTTTAAACTTTATGAAGCAGGAGGGGGAAAAGCTCTAAGTAAGGAAGCCTGACAGAAGAGCCTTGAACTATTTTCTGAAGGAAAGATGAGACCCTCACTAGGCTGCCACAAAACATCTTTTTTTTCTCTCCTAAAGGCTCTTCTGAACTTTGATATGTGCCAAGACACCACTATTGAAAGCTGTATAATTATGTGCTATAACCACTGTAGAAAATGCTTTGTTCACCTCAACAAAGAACAATAAGCAAAGTAAAGTGACATTACACTGTATCTTTTTCTTTAAGAATGTTGAGAGAGGTCACGGTACATTATAACTAATAGAGCTGTTGAGTAAGGAGGTTTAAAAACTTCATCTTGCTGTGCTTAAATGTAACCCAATGAGGGAAAACAGTCAGAGGGAGCTATAAAATCTAATGACATTAAATCAAATAGCCCACACATCATTTCGGGCCTATCTCATTGTAGTAGCAAACACCTTGAATCCAAGGGGGATAAATATCAAAATGAGAGTTTCCTGACTCAAAAACTACATATACCCTCAATTGCCAGGCCTGGTTCATCTGATTAAACACTGTTTGAGGAAGAACTGAACCAGGAACAACAATTGAATGTATAATTATTATTAGGGGTCCACACAAGGTTCATTAACAATTAAAAGTGGCATTTACAATATTGTTACAGCACCACTTTATACTTGCATAACTTTTGCAACTGAATTTAATAAAATGAGATATACTGGCTAAGCTGAGGGAAAATGTCTTCCTGAATGATGTTTTCATACTTTTTTTTAAAGAAATAAAAACCAACATTGTTTAAGATGCAACAAGGTAGCTACAACGTCTCTATATTTTTAATGGAAAATAGGGGGACAAAGATCTACCATGAATCCCATTCTGCAATCTTTCCATTCATTGATTTGGGATATAATTAATCAGTCCAGCAGGAATATTTTAATTATTTTCAACTTGCAATGTGTAAGTTTCAAATTCTTCTGTTGCACATCAGATGAATTAGAGCTTATTATGAAATAATAATAATAATAATAATAATAATAATAATAATAATAAATGTGCATGCGGAAATAAGACTGCTATCAAATGTCTGAAGAATACATGTAGCCAGGCATTTTCAATATATAACAAAGTGCAAATGAAGTCCTATTACTCCTATTGCAAAGTGCAAACTAATGTCCTATCATTGTTGCAGCTGCATCAAACTTCTTTAAAACTGATGCCTCTCGCTTTTTGCCATTGCATACTTTAAAACAATATTTTCAGCCCTGGTAGCAGGTGTGGGAGACTGCATCCTGTTAGGACTTTCTCACTCAAAATGTGAATAATAATAATAATAATAATAATAATACTACCCCGCCCATCTGAAGCCTAGCTTTAAGGCATCCTTTGCAAAGGCACTCAGTCTAGGTGGTACCAGCGGTTAAATACAGTGATACATAGTTTTTGCAGTCTGATTCCAGCGTGTTTACCAACAGTATTGCTGATAAACATGCCTGGGTGTTAGAAGTCAGAACCACAACCAATTAAGCAACTTCAGCTAATTTTGACCCATTGTTTCATTAGGGTGAAAGTTGCTTAGATATTTCACAGGGATATGTCTTAAAAGCAGGGGTGTGTGAAATGCTCTGCAGTCTTTATATGGATTGTTGTTAACTTTCAAGCTTAAAGCAAAATAGTACATTATATATTGGGTAGAATGATCAGCAATTTGGCATTTTAGTTAATGCTAAGTTACATGTATTGTATTGGGGAGGCGTGTTTGAAGATTTTAAATCAGCATTGATAGACACAACTTTAGAAAATGACACACTTGAAAGATTATAGAATTTTGAGACATCCGAGAAATAATAGCGCACTGTAGTCGGTTAGACAATCCAGCCCACAATGTTACATCTATTCCTTTATACCAAAGTTTCCAACCTTTGGGGGCCCATGACAGATTTGAAGTTTTGAGAGGGTGCCATGGGCGCCACACCCTCTTCCTTCTCTTCCCCCTCCCTTTGGTAATTCCACACAGACACACCCCTCCCTGATGCAGAGAGGAAGCACACACACACTGGGACTTTCCTGTCGGCTCTGAAGGTCTATGTTGGTACAGTGCACAGTAAAAGTCACAGAGCTGGTGCTTGCCAGCACTACAAAAACACTGATGAAGTTACAGGCAAAGATTGTCATGGATCTTCACAAAATTTACATATAATGAAAACCAAAGCACCAAGAAATTACAGGTATACATGACAACTACAGTTTACTAGGTCAGGCTCCTGCAACAATCTAGCTTATATTTGAGAGAACACAAGTTCACATATGAGTGCAAGTTTCTGGCCCACAACATTTAAAAACAAATGTAGCAAATAAGTACACCGAGGAATGCGTCAACTGATTCTGCTAGACTAAAATCCTAAATTACAACCTCTCAAGGAAATGGAACTAGGTATGACAATGAAGTTATGGATAGAGGCATAGTTTGCACATAACACCAAGCCATCATTTATTAAATGATGGCTTATTTGCATGTCTGACTCATGCCAAGAGGCTGAACTATAGTTGGGTTACCAAACAATCTACCCACTGAATCCATGTTTGCTGTTGGCTTGCAAATCTTGGTTTATTTTAACTATGGATTGGAGTTACATGAAAACCCAGCACTCTTTCTTAAATATGACTTGTTTGGCCACCCTTACCCAGACACTCACCTGACTACAAAACTACAAGGCAAGAGCAGATGAAAAAAGACTTTGGAGAAACAAGCCATGGGTTTATTTGATTGTCTGTAGGAGCCCATGATCTGTTAATGCAAACCAGGCCATTTATTCTAGTGGACAGGAATGTACATGTCCCCATTATGAATCTATTCCTCCCTCTTCTTGACAACCTCTCTGCTTTTCCAGAAATCCCAGATCTCATTACTATGCCCTTCAAAATTAAAACCTCAGCCATAAGATTTCACAGCAGTGCATAGGCAGAGTTTTGATTTTTACATCAACAGGTAGAGCACCTTTTTGATATACATAAGATGCCAGGTTCAATCCCTGACATTCCCAGTTAAAAAATATCACAGGAGGCAAGGCTGGGAAAGACCTCTCCCACATAGATGGATGAACCAATGATCTAACTTAGAAAAAGGCAGGTTCATACATCCACCACTGTGGAATTTAGGACTTTTCAGCATACATTTCTAAGTAATTGCTTATGAAAGGCAAACAGACTACCCACTTGTCAGAGATGACGGTGATTGAGAGCCTATATTACTGGCTATACTGTCCACTTTTTAGTTTGTGCATTCTTACTGTATATATTTATTTCTAATTTCAGACACCATGTGTGCTGCAATGTAACAGGAAGCTCCTCCATTGAAAGCCTTTCACCAATTGCTTCAATACAACTGGCAGCTTCTAGGGGCTCATGTAGCAGACGCTTCCATTGAACAGGGGAGGGTAGACTTTGCAAGGAATACCTGCACACAGTGGCAATCACTGCAACACAGTGATGCTTGCACAACTAGCATCCTTAGCCGCCTACCTTTTGGCTCCAAGGATCCTCCCAGCATGTCTCACAAGATCTTTCAGCTGTCTCTCTCCATAAAATTAACACTGCAAGCCTTGTTCAGGGGTTTCACATACAGTTAATAACTGTATGTAACAAGTGGGGAAGTGGGGCCACACCAAATCTGCACAGACACCTATAGGGATATAGAACATGATCTGGAACCTTGAGCAGCCAGGGTTCCAGATTGCAAAGGTTCCCTTCCTTCAAATGTTTGCACAGCACTGTATGCATCAATGTCTGGGTGAAGGGCTACTGAGCATGGCCCCTCTCCTCACCTGTTTTCCTTCACTGTAAGCATAGTGCTTGCTATAGTATTTAGCAGGTTAAACCCCAATACTGTTTAATCCACAAAACATTTAAATTCAACAAGGCAGCAACACGTGGACCAGATATGTAGGTTCCACACTCTGTATGATGTATGAGTCAGCCTTTGGCTCATCTTCCCTACTGAATGTATAGCCTTTAATCAAGTATACAGGCAAGAGTGCCTATGCAGGTTGGCTCTGGAGATGTGGTCCACACCCTGGAAAAGGGCTGGGTGACTGACATGAGCAAGTCCAATTTACAGAGAACATGTGCATAAGGGGAAGGCCATGAGTCTCGCTCCTGTATCTCACCATGGGCATAACGTACATACTTCTCAAGGCACGTGATAACTGAGGGCCACATGACATGGGTGTTCTGTTACTGGATTTCCAGACACCTTCCTCCTCTCTCCTCAAAGCAGCTGCAGAAGGCCCTGATTTTTGTAAGGCAGGATGGAGAGTTTAACTCTTATTTTCAATGCCAGTTCCCAAATGCAAATCAACTTCCCAAAGCTACTTTTAGTTGCAAAGTAGGAGCATCCATGTATGAGTATTTATGCAATGTATCTATTTTATACCTAGGAGCTCACAGTGAACCACAACTGGTGTGGAATGCATGTTGATAGGGGGTGTGCAGCTAATTTGGTTCCCAAATGCTAATTCTGTATATTTTAAAGGGGGAAAACCAGCAATTTACACAGGTACATAGGGTGGAATTCAACATAGTGCTAAGTGGGGTATGCCAGCACAGAACGAGGTCTGCTTGTGCAATGGAACTTCCCCCTCTTGCACCCCACTCTCTGGAGCACATTTAAAGAGTATGGGGAACAAAACGGGGAAGGTCTCATTCACAAGTGGACCTCATTCCATGCACATAACAACTTGGTTGAATCCCACCAACACATTTCACAATCACTTTTTTATCCTCAGATATATTTGCCCAAGTATGAATGCAATGGGGAAAGCTACATTTAAGTGCAATTGGAACAAAGTGTAATTTGAACAAGTGCTCCTCGTCTAGGTTGAGTTGATCTGGCACTCACAACCTACAAGCAATTAGATTTCTGTAAAATCCCAGAATGTTCAGTGGCCATTCACAAGTTTGATATGCTAGCCTACCTAATCTTTAGGTGGGCAAGGAAGTTGAGGATAAACTGGAAGTGCTCCAGTGCTACCACTAGATGATTGGGGGAAAGCCGGTGGGAGAACAAAGAGCTAAAGGAATCCACCCTAATAATTTTTTAAAAACCAAATAATACGTGTGTGTGTGCGCGTGTGCGTGCGCGTGTGTGTTATGTAAGAAACCCATAGAAAGCTGCTGTCTCTTTCATGTTCTGATTCCCTTTAAAATATTCTCTGCAAACCATCCAGGAGAAGTATGTTTCTATCCCATTTGGAGTGCTTATCTAGGTGTCTACTTGCAAGTTCAATGGAGCTTAGTTCTAAGTGTGTCTAGAATGGCAGTCTTTAGATACTTGAGTTTAAAACATACTAGAGATTACACAAACAGCACCACATAGCTGCTGAGGTCTTTTATGTTTTTGTTTCTTTAGGAGTGGGAGCTTCTATTTAATGTGTGCCGAAAACATAAATGAATTGTGGTAGCGGAAGATGCTCTATACGTTACCATTTTTGAGAAACAGTAACGCCCAAGGATGGACATATGAAAACCCTCCTTCCACAGCACGTGTATCTTTAATTCATCGGAATGTAAGTTTTGCTTACTTCTAAAGATGATTTGGTTCAGTTTTGTGTTGCAGCTGAGCCTAATGTATTCACAATTTCAAGGGGCCTCCAATGACAGGACACAGCAGCACAGAAACAAATTCACTTCTCGCAAACAGAGAGAAATTACTCGTTCAGTCACTGAATCCTCCTGCAAGGTGTTTCAGCTACCTCTGGCTATGAGCCTGAGGCGATTGTGACAAATCTAAAGTAAGGAGGCATGAGGATTGTTAAGGATCTTATTTGAGTTCTGTTAACAGCTGCTGGTGGCTCCAAGGCATTGTGAAAGGAAGTCAGAAAAGCCAGCTCATATGTTAGAGCAAAGGCAGGCTCCAGCAGCTCCACAGTGGGTTGAGGATGTGTTTTGTATGAACTGCTGAAGGATGTTCATGAGTCTAAAAAGCATGTGTGTTGTCCGCAGGGACACCGCTTGCACAATGTGTGATGTAGCTCCGGCAGGTGTATCTTGAGTAATAGATCTTAAGGAAAACAGGCTCCAGAATTTGCCCCATAGTCCCTTTCTTTCAATGAGAATTTATCCCCATTTTTTCAATACATTATGAATGTTAACTCTGTAAGAGGAAGCGAGCAGAAAAGGTTTAGGAAAATCCATTTAAATTATTTAAGATGGAAGGCATATCAGGCATCAATTATATTAAAGGATCAGCAATAAAAGTATGAAGGGGAGGAACTCTGATGATGCTAAATATGGAAAATGCTCCATTTGCTCAAGGACTTCAGATCCAATTTCAACACCACAGTACATGTCATTTTTGCTTCAGTGCTAGTCACCTGGGCTGGCCGCTGATCAGGCAAGAATGCATACCTTCAGATTAAACGATATGCAGTAATGGCCTGTTCAGGTCCCGGTTTTCAGCCTAGTGCGTGGAGTTGTGGGTAGCAGTCTTAAAGCTGCCATCCAGCTGTTTGTATGAATTAGGAATTTCATAGCCATGCATTTGAACACAAGTGAAAGGGGTTCTGTGTTATAAGAAATTAACTTATTGGGGGGGGGGGCAAAACTTATGCCGCGATCTCCAGATCAGATAATTGCAAACTACTGGGAACAGTATACCATAGGTGTTACGTTGCAGCCTCAGGCTGCTCCAATTAAAAGCCATGAAGATTTCCTCCATGCTTTAAACTGTGCAACATAGAAAGACTCACATGGGTAGCTCAAAGACAGAAAGAGGGCAACACAATATATAGATGCGTATTAATGCTTTTACATTTTCAGACAGAGATGTGATTTATGAGAACAGGCTCATATTGTGTACATATAACCCTTCTGCTAAATTGTTATTAGGAGGGTGTCAAATGCACTTTCCCTTTGTTTTTGTTCTTGGTTTCTTCAGGAGAAGCTCCATCCAAGAGTAGTGCAGTCATTGGCCCTCCAGAGGTTGCTGGACTCCAACTCCCATCAGCCCCAGCCAGCATGGCCCATAAAAGCCCAGGGATGATTGAAGCTATGGTCCAGCAACATCTAGAACAGGGTTTCCCAAACTTGGGTCTCCAGCTGCTTTTGGACTACAATTCCCATCATCCCTGACCACTGGTCTTGCTAGCTAGGAATGATGGGAGTTGCAGTCCGAAAACAGCTGGAGACCCAAGTTTGGGAAACCCTGAACTAGAGGGATCTTCAATAGCCAGGACCGCAAGGTAGCGCCACACATTTTATAAAGAATAAGCCTGATGGGCCATGGCTGCTTTGTTTTGGCCAACACACACTGAAATAGAAAGCTACTGCGAATGAGTAAGAGTAGAAGTGAAATTTGCATCCTAATCTTCTGTGTCCCTTTCCAACTGAATCACTTAGATGTGATGGTGATGGTGATGGCAATCACTTTAGAAATGCTTCAGAGCATGTTTTCGTACCTAGCACAGTACTACTTCCATAGGGAAAGAAACAAAAGCCCTTGCCACCCCTTCTGACCACGCCACCATGCAGCTTATACCAAACAATGTGGCCCATCCTTTGAGCAGATAATACCAACACACTGCCACAAGGCTTCAATGCCACAGAGTGACAACTCCCAGAAGCCCCTCTGGCCTCATCCCTGCATTTGACAGTGCAAAATGCTTATCATCAGCACGAAGGAATTTGCCACCGTGGGGCTTATGGAAGGTCAGCAGGTTAGCAACAATCGCTCGCTGAGCCAACGCCTAGGTGATTGGCTCATACCCGCTCATTGTTGGCCTGTAAGGAAGAGTTTCAATCAAAGCTGCCAATCCATGGGGTATAATCCAGAGACATTTAGATAGGCCTAGTCCCTGTTGGTTTCAATGGAACCGAGACGCAACTAAGTCGTGCTTTTGTTTGTTTTTGTTTCGCTCGCGAGCTGCGTTTTCTGTTCGTGTTACAAAGCGATTGGCTACAGTCAAAAGATCTCGAGTAGGGTGGCTTTTTCAAGAAAATAGCTCTCGAAAATGTAGCTGAAACGCAAGCAACCCAAAAGCAGCACCCTGCTGTTGAGACCGAAAAGTTTCCTGCTTTCTGATAAGGCAGGCTAAAATGACCTTCTTCCCTTTTTCCTTTTTAACAAAACATATAACAAAACACATTAACATCATTCACAAGGTGGGCACTGTAAAAGAAACAGTTTCCAAAACAAGCGAAAATGCATTTTTAAAAAAGGACGGGGGAGAGAAAATTTCAATTATATGCATGCATAGAAGAGGAAGAAACCCAGAAAGGTGACAGCGTACCTCAAAGTCATTTGCCTTATTGTAGTGCATGTTGAGGGCTCTGTACAGCTCACAGTCTCTGGTTATGGACAACTCTTCAGTGCTTGTTACCCCATCGTTGATGGCTTGGCGTGCATACTTCTCCATCTGAATGTAGTAGAACTCACGGAAATTGCTAAACCACTTGATGAGCTGAGAGGTAATACATCTGTTGAACTGTGGAAATCAGAAGAGCAAGAAGGATTAAAGCCTTGACACCTCCTCTCTTTCCTCCCCTTTTCACAACATCCTTTCTTACATCCACCCCTTCTCTTCCACCTGCCCCATAGCCAAGCTTCAAAAGCTTTTTTTTAAACCCAAGGGGTAAAGAGGCTTGAGTGGTCGAGACAAATGATATAAAAATGCTGCACCATTTTTTTAAACGGGGAAGGTCTGGATCTCATTCCTAAAGTTGCTAAAGAGCACTGCTATTCTATCAAGTTAAGCATCACACATGGAAAGCACTTCCAAATTTCGAGTCACCACTAGCAAGCTTCTAGGCTCTTATAGGAGGAGATGTCCAGGACCTTCCAGGTTTGCGCTGATGCATTTTGTCTGATAAGGAGATGAGTGGCCAAACAGCAAAATGTGACTATGTCTTGCCCATTGAAGGCAATTACTTATGGAGGTTCATATATGATAAGAGGGGTGCAATGTGTTTCCTATTATGTAGCAGTTATTCCCCACAAATAAAAGTGTGAAATCAATTTAGAAAATATTTATGGGCAGGTGGTGTAACAGACATAAGTAAGTTACAGGTAGGTAGCCGTGTTGGTCTGACATAGTCGAAACAAAATAAAAAAATTCCTTCCAGCAGCACCTTAAAGACCAACTAAGTTTTTTATTTTGGTGTGAGCTTTCGTGTGCATGCACATAAAAGCTCATACCAAAATAAAAAACTTAGTTGGTCTTTAAGGTGCTGCTGGAAGGAATTTTTTAATTTTGTTTAGACATAAGTAACTTGAAGCTGGTTACATTTCAGTGTGCCACATAGAACTGATGCAAATTCCTTTCTCGTTCTATGTCAAGCTAAAAAGAATTCCCCTCTCTATTGCACACACTCTAAACAAAAATGGGGCCTTCCTATAGGGTTGCTCTTACTTTGCAAAAAAGAAATAAAAAAAAAATCCATGTTGTGCTGTGACTTGTAGATGCTTATCATATCCTGAGTATCGAAATCTACAAAGTCTCCATTAATCCCTGGCATTCCGTCCAGCAAATTTAAAGTTTTCCAGGTCATCCATAAGATGGAGGAAAATGCACTGGATCCCTTTATTAGAATTCAGAAGGTCAAGGTTAAAAGTGCCCATGTCTTTCAGGACAAGTTTTCTTACTGTTCCTATGACCTCTGAACTGAAGATGTCACCTAGGCTGTGTTGCAGCTGATCCCTTCTTATTGACAGCCCTTCCTATGTGTAAAGGACAGATGCAACTTAACTTGCCAAGTTAAAACCAATAAATCCATAGCTATATATCAGGCAGGCTGATATACTACCCCCTGCCTTTTGTCATCACAGGCATTCACTTCCCCGGCCCCCAGAAAGAGATGTGCATTAATCAAAAATCAACAAAGAACACTTATCAAATGCTGGCCATGAGAACATCCAGGCCTCCAACAAGATGACAGCTAAAGTGTGCATTGGGGCTGTAATTACTACACAGAAAGTTGTTTCCATGCTAGCAAAGATAATAAACGAATGAAAATTTATGGCAGGGAATCTAAGTAACAAGGAAACAGAAGCAGGGAGACTGGTGTTTCTCCCAAAAGGCCAACTTGCATCATAATTGCCATGCAGTTGCAAGGGTCCTTACAGATAATTGACCAGAAAATGATTAAGTCATCATCAAATCGCTTCTGCTTGCAAGAGTTCAAACATGTACTTAACCTATCCAAGAATTATATTTTCACTCTGTGTGTCTGCTCTGTCTCTATTCAGCCCTTGCGGGGAACCTGATTAAAAAGACAACTGAAGGACCCCCGTTATCTGATCTTCTGGTTACCGATTTCAATAGAACTTAAACCCATTACGATTTGCTGAACTTGGAGTTCTTTCCATTTTATCTCAGCAGTAAAATACACTGTCCAAATTTCCAGACACTGAGATAAGGACTACAGGCCCCCGTGACGGCTTACTGTTCCTTTTTAATTCTTTTAGAATAAGAAACAAAACATTACAAAATGATAGCAGGGTGTGCACTGGGGAATGAAAATTGCTTTGACATGGAGATTAGGCCCCTGCATTGTTACAAGACATTGTCTCATATGGGCAAGAGTACTGCAGAAGGGGAGAAAAATAGAAAGGGGATTCTTTTTCTAGAATGGTCATGAATGACCTAATGTGGACGACAACAACAAAAAAGTAGGTGCGCATGTCATTATTTAGCAATAGGACAGAAAGAGAGATTTAATGCTTATTGCTGCAGCATGGAAACATCAGAGAAAGTTTTAGTGCGGACAAAAAAAAAAGTAAGACATGCAAAAATTACAGACCTAGGCGCTTAAGGAACAAAACTAATCAGCTCGAATAGTATAGAAACATTCAGAGAGTGAGTTAATTGTGCATACATACAAATGCGTGTGCAACACACACACACACAAACACAGAGACAAATGCCCTCTCTTGCCTCAACATTCTGGTGTAGATAAATCAGTCTTTTTAAAATTGCTAAACTTTAAAGAGTTAATTATTCCCCCCCCCTTCTCTAGTGGAGTACAAGAAAAGGATCAATTGTTCTATAAAAGAAAAGCTCTGTAGTGTGTTAATGTGTTACTGCAAAAACTAATCGCTACAATAAAGAGTCTGTGTTTCCACAGTGTAAGAGTCTCTGTGACTTTGATTAATGCTTCCCACGGGATACCTCAGCCTCAATATGGGCTGAAGAAACTTCCTAAATATTCAATGAGCATGGTCAAAAGATGTATAAAACAAATCAATCTGACACCTTAATCTGGCTAGGCAGCAGTTGACTCAAGGGGTGGAGGGAATGAGATACATCATTTAACACTGCTGGGTTGAAAAGCCTGGAAGCGCCTGTTCTTCAAAGCTAAAATGACACTGAATCTGTTGTATTTAGTAGTCTTAGAATTATTAGCTTATACATTAAAATCGGCATCAAGTGGAGCGAAAGAAGATGATACAAGGAGAATCCCTTTTCGTTCCCACAATACCGACTCGGGAGATTTCCCCTTTCCCCCAGTTTAGGGACAAAATTATAAGGTGGTTGCATCTTATTCAGCCTTACTAACGGCAGCTCCTTAAGTAAAGCAGGATCATCACCAGCAGAAAAATCAAGGGTGAAATTTGGGTACAGTGATTCACGCATAAGAGAATGAAAAAAATAAACTAAGTAAGCCAGATTGATCCAGACAAATCAGTTTGAATTTCTTTACAAACGAAAGATTTTGGGGGCTTATAAAATATTTTATTCTTTTCAAATTGGTTAAATTGGCTTTTTAGAGAAAAAAAGTAAGCTCCCTTGAGTACAAGACCAGCACAGAGCGCCAAACTGGACTTTGTATATTTATTGTACAACGTATTAGGGTAGATTGCAGTGCATGGGCTAGGTTCCAAAGAGTCCTTGTGTGTTTTCCAGGGATTCTGTTCCAACTATAGATTCACATGCTGCACTGGAGGCCATTCTGAATGATCTCTTGATTTTTTGGAATGGATTTTTAATGGGGCACATGGGGTTGTGGTGGAAAGAAGGACCCTGGAGGATGGGCTCCATCCATCCTTTCTTCCCTGATTGCATTAGTGTTAGAGTGTTCCTTGGGTTTTTTTTTATAGGCACTGCTAATACAACAGAAAGAGTTCCTATTCTGCCACCATACATTATGAAGTTCTTCCTTCACATTCACTAAAAGCATCTGACCCAGAAAATTCTTCAATACCTCTTTCTGATCTAGAAACATGAATAGCTACACCATCAAACCCACCATAGGTGCCAACTCCCTGAGGCCCTGGGTCCCCGAGCACCCACAAATTTCAGTGCCAAGGCCATGAGCGCTGGCATGGCACCCACAGCCCCAGACACCCACAGTCACGGGGCTAAGTTGGCACTCCTGAACCCACTGGTTTTGGTCTTTGAGAGTATGGGCAACATTCTCACGCAGCTAAGGCGGACCAGGGTATCTCATGTTAGTCTAATTGTGTCTAGATTTTTTGGCTATAATGCATTATTTAAATTCCTGCATTAAGTTGCATTGGGTTTCTCTTTCACCTGTCTTAACTATCAGCCTGTGTACATAGCAAATTCTTAAGAGGTCAATTTATTGATCATTTACACCAAGGAGTTCAGTGGGACTAAAACCCCAACCTATTGTTCCAGAAGGGATATCAGACTGGCATATTGTGGTCTATAATGTTTTGCTGAAGTAGTGATTCATCCATGTTGTTCTGTATCTGCTGGCATGAACTTGTGAAAATTGTGAGAGGTTGTTTGTTTGTTTGTTTTTAAAGTTTCTTTGCAATCTTTTTAAAGCTTTCTTTTTTAAAGGGTGGTGTTCAACTATGTCTTAGAGTAGATCTATTGAGGCTAATAGCCACGTTCATTAATTTGCACTGGAACCACATGGAGTAAGAGTTAGTTGAATACCAACTAAAAGTTTGGCACTAAAGTTTAGCCAAACTGATTTTGAATTACTGTTGCCTAGCATGGCTTGGGTAATTAAATACTATAAAAAGGTGACTTGAGATGGAGGATACACTAATTTTTTTAAAAAAATAAAAGAACTGGTTTAAAGTAAGTTGGGTCAACTGTCCAGACACAAGTTTATGGGTGACACTGAAAATAAACATGCCTCCCAAAGCATGCCATTATCACAGGGCATCTCTCTTCTTTTATAAATAAAACTACCTTCATACACATGGAAAGGATCTACTCAAAAGGAGCCTGCAGGCCTCCCCACAGAAAGCCTCTTCCTCATTCCCACCCACATTTTCCTGACCTGTGCATGACACCTTTGAATGGCCAGCCCGCAGAATGCCCCAGGTTCAATTCCTGAAATAGCCATTTGAAGAACATCAGGCAGAAGGACTGTGAAGAGCTTATAGTCTTGTTGCTAGTAAACGTGAACAAGCCTGACTGAGAAAGGCCAATGGTCAATATTTTTCACCAGCCTTCCTCAACCTAGTGCCCTCCAGACGTTCTGGACTCATCAGAAAGACCCAGTCAACCTGGTCAACAGTCAGGAATGAAAGGATTGCAATCCTAAACATCTGGAAGGAACCAGGTTGGGTACAGCCTTCTTACACCCTATTGGTCTCATTCCACCAGACTACTGTACCAGTATTCTATCTGGCTAAGACTGAAGACATCAATCTCCTTTCTTGAGATAAATAACCCTTTCCCATCTCCTGACATTTTTAATTTTTTTAAAAAGGAGCTCAATGCAAAGAGAGAGAGAAAAAATTATGTGCACAACCCCCACAAGCGTCTACTTCACAGCTTGCCTAAAATCAACATTAACCCAGCCCAAATCACACATTCAGCCCAACCAAATTTACAGAGCAGGTTAAAGGAGAGGCTGACTTTACCCACGAACTGTTACCATGAAATAAAACATTCCAAAAATATTAAACGTGGAAACCCACCCTCCAACCCCGCTCCCCCAAGAAAAGAGGAATGTATCTAATATTTACATCTACTGGTGTGTGATGTTGCTGACCCCGAATGGCTGTTGCCTTCCACCACGGAAGTGGCTGCCTTTCAGTGGTGGGTGAATGATCCCTATATTGGCTGTTTGTAAAGCACTTTGGGCTTCTTCTGGATGAATGATGCTATATAAATATAAGGTGGCATAACATCAAAATATTTCATATCACTTGGCAACATCGCAAGAAGACCGACTTCGGCTGTCACATGCTGAAAAAAGACAACAGGCACTACATACTAGCGAGACTTTTTCTTTTCTTTTCGGTAGGGCTGCCTACATCGGCATCCGCCAAAGCAGGGCTTCCCAAACTTGGACCTCTAGCTCTTTTTGGACTACAATTCCCATCACCCCTGACTACTGGTCCTGCTAGCTAGGGACGATGGGAGTTGTAGTCCAAAAACAGCTGGAGACGCACGTTTGGGAAACCCTGGAGCAGAGAGAACATCAGAAAGAGCCTTTAGGAGGATTCCTTCGAGCCATACTGCAGTCAAGCTGTACCAATGGCTCCAACATCTCCAGAGCAATCCTTTACATTGTTGCATTGCAGGTAACACTGCCACAGAAGCATGTTCCTTGGCCCATTGGATAAGTCACGGCAGGTTATTAACCAGGCATAGGCACTGTATGGATGATGCATTATTATTATTATTATTATTATTATTATTATAGCAAAAGCCTATGACAGAGCAGTCGTTAACAGCAATACACACATTCAGTTTTCTTCGCCAACACCCTACTTGACTTTCTGGTCAAAAAGGTTTTCAAAGCAGTTTTTTAAATTAAAAAAGCAGAAGTAAGAAAAAGCCTAGAAAACCAGTTTCCCCCGAAACTCTAGCAGGGCAGAATATGTTGAATGTACGTATACATGTATGCCATGCAAAAAGAAAAATCAAAGAAGAACCCATTAACAACAGCCCACAAAGCACAAATATTTCGAAGTAAAATGCTGCAAACAATGGGAGGAAGGTAATTGCAAGGGTGTGCAATTCAACACACACCAATTCTTAAACTGATTAAATAGAAGCCAATTAACCAAAAAAGGTAAGTTTCTTTTTTAAAAAAAAGTAAGAAAAAAAGTGAAAGGTAGTTAACAAATTACAAAACACCAGCTTTTTCTTTTTCTTTTCTTTTGTTTTTTAAAAAGTGAACAGCAGGCCAGCTTCACAGGAGGCCAGTCTAAGAACATCCCTGAAATACAGAAGGCAAATTTGCAAATGTGGAGGAGAGGTGGTGGTAATGGCTAAAGTTTTTGTAGAATTTGGGGGGGGAGGAGGCGAAAAGGCAAGATGAGAATAATTTTAACATGGCAAATTTAAACTAATGTGATGTTTATTTTTAAAGGCTTACAAAATGATACCATGTGTATCATTATAATAATTGGAACCCAAACTTGTTTCTCTCTCACCCCCCCCCAAAAAGTAGATGATTATAACACAAAAATACCAAGTTGATGTGAAAGAACAATTACTTTAAAAAAACCCCACAAAAAAACCAGGAGGTCCTAATATTCTGTAAAATGAGGGGAGGATGCAGCTGTACGTCGACAGCTTTCATATCCTCATTTGAATAATGTGGCCTGAATCTGTCAGTTTATTCATCCTCCTTATGCTCAGTGTACTCTGCATCAACAACAAATTAAGTTGTAAATAAGAGACAATCATCACTTTTGTTTTTAAGCAGCTACTGCACGGAGAATTTCAATGTAGTATTTCTTTTCTCCCCGCTTTTCTTTTTTGACGGAAGGAAAAATGGGTCTCTACAGTGGGCACTAATCTGAGCAGAATAGGAGGAACCCGACTGCAATGGAACAATTAAAAGAGCACTTTCAAAATGCTCTTGTATAGTAGGCTAATGCCACCAGCAGACATTTCACAGATGCAAAAGTGTGCTGTCCAATGGTGCTTAAAAAAATTACAAATTTACTGTGATCTTTTTAAAAAATGTCCACAGGGTAAAAGAGATAAACAGAACAGGGAAAGCATAGACACAGACCTTAAGAATGACTTAGCAGCAAAATGATAACAATAGCAAAAATAATAATAATAACAGTTTGCCAAAATATATTATTAGAGAAATCAAATTTAAATTAAAAAAAGCATTCAGGGGGTTAAAACATGCAACCAAAAGCAAGAGGAAATAAAAATGAATGAATAAAAGGATTTTTTCCTACCTTTACATCTGAAAAGTACGTTTTCAGCATGTTGGAACTTGGGTAGCGGGTATAAAAGAACATGAGCTTGGCCTTTTTCAAGTGGTTGGGAGACAGACCTTCCTGCATGTAGGATGAAATTAGTTAAGGAAAAACGCTTTGCTTGAAAACTGATAAGACCTTTGGGGAGAAGAGTTGTACCTGGAACTGACGGACAAATTAACGTTCAAGTTGCAACACACCTCAGAAGGGTCAAAAGTGGAGTTGCGGCACAACACCACTTGGAGAAAACCTATATGCTTTCTTGGGAACCATTCTTGTAGAACACAACAGAACTTACTTCCATGGAAATCTTGAAGTGGGCCTCATTTGTTTCTTAGGAGATGGTGGCGGAAATTTTGTGGGTGCAAAAGTGTGTCAGGTGTGCGCTCACCTGTTGCTAAGGAAACGAACACACAGTGCATGTTTCCAGGAAGAAGATTCCCTTCTTCCTTTTTGCGGTTACCATTTTATGCATTCTTCTTTCCTGAGTAGCACATCACTCTCATCAAATTATGCTAAGAGTAAAAATAGAAATGTTTTCGCTGGGTATATACCATGTTTTCCAACATCTTTGGTGCTCTAGCTCCTCGAGAATGGGGCAGGAGGCCGCAAAATGTTTAGAGAACCCTTCTCCCAATTAGAAATAAATAAGAGCTTTGCTTAAAGGTGCACAGAAATGAGTTTGGGGCCAGCAAATATTGAGAAGTGGAGAATTGCCGATTGATCCATAGCCACTTACCCTGCAAGGATACCTATTTATTCTTCAAACATCATTACTTTTCAGGCCTGTAAACAGAAATAACCAAAAGCATTCCCAAGGGAATGTGAAACTAACCATAACAATCTAGGCTTTCGGGACGGGTTTTTCCGCCACCCCTCCTTCCCGGGGCTTCTTGGCACTCTTTTGTGTACTGTTTGCTAGGACAGTTTTGGTCACATCTGTGCGGCAGGCTGGCCCTGCCATTTCCTCTGCAAATTAATGGCTTTATAATTTATCAGAAATGAAGATGCACGTGACAAAATCAATGTGGTCCCCACAAGGTCAATTAAGAATGCTCCCAGTAGCTTCTTGGAGGGCTGTTTCCTTTAAAGACAATCACCACACACACATGCACACAAATGTCACTTATTAAATATAACATGCGTTATGGCAGAGAAAGGTCAAACAAGTTCAACGTGATCTAGAAACTGAAGCACCTTCTCCTAACAGCATAATGGAGAGACAAGACACACAAGGTTCAGTGATACAACACACATTATTTACTGCTCTTGGAGGGTTTATGGTTTTTTGTTTTTGTTTTTAATAAGCCTCTTTTTAAATAGAGCCCTTGCATCTAACAGTAGATTTTAAAAATTTACTCCTGGATGCGCGGAAGAATGGAGGGAGGTTTATTATTATTTTAATACACAAGATGTTGCCAAAAAAGAGCTTTGTTTTAATTCTAAAAGGATATATAGAAAATGTTGTGGTTTAAAGCTCTTAATTTTATGTCACACGCACTGCAACATGCTTGGCTGAACTAGATTTTTTTTTTTTTTTTAGCTTCAGATGCTTAATGATTACAAAGAAGATAATTTATGACTGACATACTTCTTGTGCCAAGAGAAGAGTTGAAAGAACCTACAGCTACCTCCATTAGACTGATAGAGAAGTCTAAAAGAGCATTGCGCTAGGAACCGCCATCTGTCAAAATGCATAAGTGAAATAATAGTAGCAAGCTGTCACCTATTGCTTAGCAAATAAGAGTTTCAGACAAGTCAAAACTTCTCCGATAGAAATCTGCTTCATTATGTCCTGAGGAAGCCTACACACACACACACACACACACACACACACACACACACATACACACACACAAATATATCAACACTTTAAAAAAAAAACACCCTGTATTAAAGCCCTAAGTAATAGATAATTCCAAAGCAGTTAACCCAAGACACAAAATTTCTTGGGAACTTCTCCCAGGCAAGTCCCATTGAAACAAGTGACACAAGAAAATGCAAAGCTCTCATTCTATTTTAGAAAAGCAATGCTAGGAAAGGACCCCAATTATAATCGTGCTCACTGCATTATTGTTTTTTATTAGGTTTGTGTGCTGCACTTCTTCCAAGGAGTTCACAATGGGGCATCAGTCCTCTCCCTATTTTATCCTCAACAACGAACATGTAAGGTAGGTTAGGCAGAGGGACGATGAGTTACGCAAGATCAGGTAGTGCCCTTCATTCTGCCTTGGGAGGGTGTATTTGAACTCAGACACGCAACACAACACATGTTCACAAGACCACCTCCCCTTCTCAGTACTTACAAGGCAGAAATATCCGATTACACGTATGGCTAGATTATTTCAAACGTAAATTTTCAGAAGCCCCTTTCTTCTGTTCCCCTAAACCTTGCCTGCCGTTCTCAATACAATCCTCATCCACCATTTCTATTTTGTTTCCAACAGATTAGATTATTGCTAAAAAGCATCCCTAATAGCGACTATTAAAAAAAGAGCCAACAAAACGCTCAAAGGGCCAGTCGTGAGATGACCCCCTTGCTAAATCTGAGCTGACCAATTGGTTAATTTTCTTTTTAAGTGCTTGTGTTGAAAAGCAACTGTTCTTCCAAGAAAGCACTGGCTGTTTCCAGGATACTTACACACGCACAATGACTCATGATGGAATAGATTCAGTAAACATACAGCTGTACTGAACACGAGCTAAGCTCCATTCAAGGCCAGGAAAGAAAATGAGCACAAATAAATATTAAGGAGGTAAAAGGGGAGGGGGAGGTAGAAGAGGAGGGGGAGGAGAAGGAGGCAAATAAAAACGCAAACAGGCTCTGCCCCAGCAGCTGATGTGGCTTGCCTCGGTACTCTTTGCCATAGCTTTGTGAAGACAGATGACATTCAGTTCTATGTGTAATGCAAAATAGACAATAACTGCTGAAACTTGAGCCAGCTGCCAGGTGTAAGAGAGAGAGAGAGAGAGAGAGAGAGAGAGAGAGAGAGAGAGAGAGAGAGAAGAGAGGGAGGGGGCAACAAGAAAAGAAAAGATGATAAATCCATAAATTAATGAAAGACATCTGCTCAGGAACATAAAAGATCAGAGAAACTGTGTACTGCAGCTGAACCTAAAACAGTGTTCAAACAACGTGAGAATCCGAGCGTTATCTATTTACAAAGCACAACGCAGCCCTGCTTAACACAACAGCAGAAGAGGAGATGTAAGGAGCAGGAAGTGGAGAGAGGATAAAGGAAGAGACGCATTGTTATATGTAGTTTTCCAGCTCATGTTTTCCTTGTAGGTATACAATATGGATTGTTGCTCTTGATTTGAGATACTTTTTTTTGTGGGGAGGGGGGGAGCACAGGGGACTGGCATATGGATTGTATCACGTCTGGAAGCATCATTGTCAGAATTGTTATATGAAGATGCCTTTATTTTTATCCCTTCCTCTTTGAAATCCTCTTACGGCCTCTTGTGTGGTTTTGTTTGTTTGTTGTTGTTTTGATTTTTCGGTACCATAACCCAGGGTACCTGCTAAGTGAAAAGAATATATATTTTATGGGCAGATTGGTGATTTCAACACACCTTTCCTGCTTTCAGTCATATATCCCCAGATTAATAGAAATTGTGCTGCATATATTTATGGGGATTAATAATGTGACACCATGTTGAACTCAAGCTACCCCCAGTTTAATCAAACAGCTGTGTGTGTGTGTGTGTGTGTGTGTGTGTGTGTGTGAGAGAGAGAGAGAGAGAGAGAGAGAGAGAGAGAGAGAGAGAGAGGAGGAGGAGGAGGAGGAGGAGGAGGAGGAGGAGGAGGAGGAAGCGGCTTGGATTTGCTGCAAGTGTTTTTATTTTGGCCAGAGAAAATAACTCAAAATGCTGTCATTCATAAAGCATTGTTTGTTCATACTGCATCCTTGCACAGCTTGGACAAGAACTGTCTGTCTTACTTCAAAAAAAGTTTGCTTTTCCCCTCCTTGTGAATTTTATAGAAGACTACCCTTCTGAAGAGAAAAAAAAAGATTACAGCCTTCACCTGGGAAGATAATCTTCATGCATTACAAGAAGAAACAAAACAAAACAAAACCCACAATCTAATGTTGTGTTTCAATATTCTCTATGCAAATGGCCCGAGGCTGCACAAGGCTATTTTTCTTGAGATGCAAAGAGGGTGGCCTGACAAGGAAGACCAGGCAGCAAAACAATTGGCTGTCTGTTCCTTTTGCAATTTGAATAAAAACTTGAAAAAATATTTGATTAAACGTATTTAGTTTGCAAAGATATACAATACATTCGCGAACAAGGCAGGAACTCTGCCTGCAGGTGCATCTTCTCATCTTGTTTAATGCAGCATACAAACATTAACTCTCTCCTTTCGCCCTCAAACGAGGAGGATAATGGTTAGACGCCTTTTACGGGAACAGCGAGATGTATTTGGGAACTAAAGCAAAAACAAAGCAAAAAATACCAGGAAGGGCTCTCGCTACCCAAACCTGAACTTGGCTGTTATCTGCAAGGCTTGTGTTCTTATCCTGGATGGATTCTCCAAGGAAACAGATGTTGCTTTCTGTTCCAAAGGGAAGAAGAACGGCTGCTCTTAAGAAATATTCTTTATATAGGAATATTCAGCCATGTGAAATAAAGAGGAACAAAAACAAAAAACCTGGTCGAGAACAAACAGACCTTCACATGCCTCCCCCCCCCCACCCTCCCCGGTTTGGTTTTGCCTAGGATGGATTCCAGATAACACAGACAAACAGGCAGCTGTGAGAAAATACGAAGAGCCGCAAATTCTAGATGTAGTGGTGGCCCCCAGTGGAAATACAATAGCTTGTGAAATCTACTTGCAGCCAGCACCAACAGGGTGTCAGGGTGTGTGTTTGTGTGTGTGTGTGTACAAGATGCTCTACTGAACAAGGGCTGTGGGCTGCTTCGGACATGTTTGTTTGATTGGCATGTCTCTTACATAGAGGCCCAATTAATGGTCTGGGTGGCGCCAATTCCTGTGATCATGGTGAAGATCAGCGCCTGGACAAGAGGAAACTGGGAGTCCCATGTAAGCAGCTCCAACTGAATCTTCCACTGGGGACCACAGAAAGTAGAAACACTTTGCTAACCTCCCATTGGATGTGCTAGCCAGGGCTGATGGGAATTGTAGTACATAAAGCATGGAGGCCATCAGGCTGACAGAGGCAGCAGCCATCAAGCAACCCTACACTGTTGGTGACCTGCCATATTGAATACGGTCCACCAGCTGCATGTTGGGTGTCAAATGCCCGGTTTTGGCAGACCCAGGCAGGCAGCAAAAAGAGGAAGGTATCCAGGCCCAGGTGAGCATTATGATGAAGGCCTGTTGTACAGCTTTGCAGTTTCATAGCCAAGTGCACAAAGTCTCCTACATTTTGAGTAACATCTTTAGGACTGGAATAGCAGCAGGGTAGTCAAGGAGTCTCTGAGGATATGAGCACATGGGTGGGGTGGGTGGAAGAAACAGAATTTCATGTATGGCCAGAGCTTATGCTTGGACAGCTTGCCTACATGCAGACTCTGTTCAGATTCAAATCTGATATATCCCCAGATATATAATGTGAATGGGACTTTTTCTCTGATGTCTAAAAAAAGATGCAATCACTTAAGTAAAAACCTGATTTCACAAATTAACTCCCCGAGCTGTAACAGTGACATGGGGAAGGGGGGTCTGAAGATCTCAATTTCTCCAAAAGTTCCAAGCTATGGAAATGTGAGAAGGGCAAAGAACCTAGTCAAGATTGTCCAGAGCACAGTGGATAAGAGAAGCTATGAATCAGGAGGATCTCAATTTGCATCTGCCTGTGATCTTGCTAGTTGGGTTTAGGCAAGTCTCTGCCTCATCCCCCATTTTGCGGGTTTGGGAACAATTATAATGGCTTAATTTACAGGGCTGTTGTGAGGATTGTAACTAGAAAACACATGTGAAGTGATCTGAATGCTTGGAAACACTATACAAACGTAGGAATAATAATAATAATAATAATAATAATAATAATAATAATAATAATAATAATAATAATAGGAAAGGAGGAAAGATTAAAACGAAACAAAAATCACATGCAACAGTAGTTCCAGAAATATGAAGAAAGCAATTAAGGGGCTACATATATCAGAAGAGTGCCACTGAAAGCAACTGGTAGTAGTAAATTAAAGAGACACCCTCAGTAACTATGAGGAGAACTGCATCAAGGCTCGGTCACAGAATGCTATATTAATAGTTTATGTATCTTAGACCATGGGTGGGAAGCTTTCCTTCCAGAAAGAAAAGCAGGTGTGGCAAAGGATGCAATCTTACCTTACAATCGAAAAGACAGAGGCTTCTAGATTCTCACATGCAGGGCCCATGGGGTGATGTGGGGCAGCCACCCCAGGCGGCAGACCTGGGCCTGAGGGGTGCACCACTCACTGCCACTGCCATGCCCCCCGCAGCAACCATGTCCCTGCTTCCTCTGTCATGGGAACACACCACTGCTGCCATGGGGCATGCCCACAGCAGAGAAGGTGGGTTTTCCTCACACACTTCTCCATCCAGGCAAGCCAGAGGCATTATCACAGCTCAACACATCCCAGCCAGGCAAAACCACTTGAGGATATGTGTAAGGGGTGTGGCCTGGTTGTGGGTGTGGCCTGGGTTTTTTTTCAAGGGCCGAACGGAGATGACTGGAGGGCCACAGTTGGCCCAAGGGCCTGAGCCTCCCACCCATTTTAGCTAATTTTTCACAGTTTTGATTTTGTTGCTTATTTTTGACACCTATTTCATGGGCTCCTGCTATGTTTGCTTATGATCTACACTTTACAATTTTACAACAGCCAGCAGAAGGAGGCTGGAACTGAATCCATCACTCCTTGTGTTCTGGGTTTCTTTTCCACTAAGCCCCTCCTTCCACACAGGTTCTGTTCCCTTCCTTCCCTACAATGGCTCTTTCCCTTTAGTATGGCTGATTCCCAGAGCAGAATGACTCCCATTAATGGGACCCTGTTACTAGCAATGCAGGGAAACGTGTTGTGTTAACAGTGATGGGCTATACACAGTTCACTCGACCACCAGGTTGGGCAAGGTCGTTCTAAACATTGCTATTCCAGCTCCACAATTAACATCAGAAACTGAATCAGTCTCCCAGTCCAGTCAAGTTCCCTTCATATCCCTTGAGGCTTAATGCAGAATAAGCCCAGCTCAGTGTTCGTACCCCTCTACCCCTCTACCCAAGGATAACATTAAAAGACACTTAACTGCCATCCAAAGTTCACTTAGCCAGTGCACTAACGTTGAAAGCTTCCACAGACCAAATCCTACAATGCGGAGGAAACATTAGGTGAGCGGGGCTTGTGAAAGGGTTTGCAGATACAAGATCTCAATCCCACCTATCAATTGCCTAGGCATAAGCAAACTCCATTCTTCCAGATGTTTGGGACTACAATTCCCATCATCCTTAGCTAACAAGACCAGTGCTCAGGGATGATGGGAACTGTAGTCCCAAACATCTGGAGGGTCGGAGTTTGCCTATGCCTGGCCTAGGACAAAACATTGTAAAAGCATTTTCTTCATGACCGTTAATGCTTTCACTTAAACAAATTTGGAAGCAAAATACGTTTAGAATGATTCTGGCTGACGCAAATGATTCTGCAATAATAAATATTAAAAACCTTGTATATATAAGAAAACCATGTGTAGACTTTCAGCAGATCCCACCACCATCTTGGGCAGTTGACAGTAACTGCTATGATCACAAGGGTAAAGACAGTTATCCATTTACAATAGCTTCCTTTCCAAGTACCGGTAGGTGAAGCTAAGCCTACTTAGGTCAGCTATATTCTGCAATGGACTATCTAATTTCAGATGATCAGCTTATCCTTTATTTCTGTTGAAGACTGGGCAGATTTTATGTGGCCTTCAATAAAATGGCCCATTTCAGTTTATCTGAAGAAATCCCTATATACCCTGTGGTAGACCGTTGATGGTAGGGACTGGGTGATTTTTATTTTTTTAAAAACCCTAATAGAACTAAAAGTCACAATCCTAGCATAGTTCCTGGAAAGCAAATCCCAGTGAACTCCAAATATCTTCTTCTATGTGAACATGCATAGGATTGGTAGGCCAGCGACTGAAAGCCATTATGAAAATATCATCAACTTTCTTAGATTAAAAAGGAAAGAAAGAAAACAGCGTCATTCCCCTCAACTAAATATTATTTAAGGCTTCAAAATTGTGGGGGATTCTTTTTTTCTTTTAAGGAGGGGGGGGAAAGAAGAAGACATGCCCTAAAAGATTAATCCAGCTGAAGTCTTATATCTAATTATACTCTCAAGCTTTGCCAAATGATTTGCTTTTTGTATGTTAGGACAAAAGATTTCTGTGTATGGCTGAGCAGAGGTTAACCATGCATACCCGGCAGCTGCACAAGAGCCGAGAACAGGACTCCGATCAGAAGGAAAGGGGGGCGGGGGAAGGACTTGATTTAGCTTAAACACAGCAGTACCTGTATCTTTATCTTCTTTTGTGTTTGCTTTGTTTACCCACTTGAGAAAATAAGTTAGGAGATCTACGAATGCATCACTTGTCCTTTGGGAGAGATGCAGCAAAGGCAATGTTAACCATGCAGGACTCCCTAGGATCATAGCTGCCAAGTTTTCCCTTTTCTCACGAGGAAGCCTATTCAACATAAGGGAAAATCCCTTTAAAAAAGGGATAACTTGGCAGCTATGCCTAGGATTGCTTAAGAAAATAATACATTTGGATTGGATCTGAAATTTTTTCCCCACCCCACATCAGATTCTCAGAAGCCTTCTGGTTTTTGAATATATCGCAAGTCAATTTCTTTCTGTTTCTTTTTCTCTCTCTCATTTTGGCATCCAAATTTGAAAATTTCCCCAGGTTTTTTTCCCCACCCCCGAAATTGGGAAATATAGTTTCGGCTTTAATGCGGAAGTTTTGACCTGGGGGAAAAAACTCCATCCCTTTCAGCGCAACCCTACACATTCCTGCTCAGGAGAAAGGTTTGTTGTGTTGGATGGGGCCTGCTCCCAGCTAAGTATGTATAGGGTGGAATGACAGATCTATGCCTGCAGAACTCCAGCCAATAAAATAAACACATAAGCGACATTATTTGTCTGCTAGTGAACACTGGAGCTTTGGAAACAGTTTGAGAACGAACATCCCCGTCAGTGCGGCTAGGATATGTTGATGCAGGCATGGGAAAGGAAGGGAATTGGAAAAAAAATACCTTCCAGAACTATATTGTAAGGTGGTGGCTATTGTTTAATTGTTTATTTATTGAATTTTAAGATAAAATAATAGTTAGCCAACAGGACAATACAGTAGCAGGTCTTATGGAAAAATCCCCTACCGGCTCATCACTGCCTTTGGTGATGACTTTTAACTAGTGCAGGGCTAACTTAGATATCTATAGAACCACTTACAAATAAAAGCTCCACACTGCTGGACAATTCAAACAGGCAGCTGACGTGGGTACCAAAAGTTTGGGCTTATTCAGCAGGAAAGCTTGCCTCCCTTTGACAGCAGTCGAATTCACGCGAGGGGAAACTTTTACCCATGAGAGTGATAAAAAGCCAGTTGCTGCCTTCTGAGTTTGGTCA